>NW_017729031.1:88294046-88298480 GCF_001723915.1 Gavialis gangeticus
AAAAAAAAAAAAAAAAAAAAGCTAAATATATTCAAACTGCATTATGTTTTTTCTGACATCATTACACTCAGTTCATTTGTGAATGGGAGATCAAATGAGATTTTATCTCTTAAGGTGAAAGTCAATTCTAGAAATTGTCAACTCCCTATTCAAGGGTTCTCAGGCAGAGGTTGGAACAAAATTAATAAACATTTCTGAAAATGTTGACATAATGAAAATAAATGCATAGAAGACATAACCCCCTAGCACATACTGATTCAGCAGTCATATGGGCAAACTGATGTATGCAAACAGAAAACTCTGAGATACATGACATTTGGAGGACTTGCAAATATCTCCAAGAAAGCCTACAACTGCTTAGATAACTTCCAACCAATGCTGAAAAGAGCACATGCAAAGAGCTTGTGACTTCCATTAACTGTGTTCCCCAAGGCTGACTTTCCTCACTTATCTCTAACAATACTTTCCAAGATTCCTTTATCAAAGAAAATCCTACTCCTGCCCAACTGCTACTGTCCACACACTACTCCAGTATCGCACCAAAATCAATGTTTTAAGTGTGTGCTTAAATAGTATCAATAGCAATTAGAGAGGAAAATCCTGATTTCATCCCCAGATCCAGTTAATTGTCATAACATCGAACCATTCTAATTTGACTTCTCACTCCAAATTAAACCCACATTACTGAGGGAGGGATTCAGGGCAAATCCCCCCCAGACAATAAATTTAATATTGAATACACTTGAAAAAAATGGCAGTTGTTGCAGGATCCATACTGAAAGATCTTTTTTTCCCCCCTTCCTGGGAGTAATTAAAAGATGCTTTTCTTGACTAATGATCCCCCTGTTTAGAAATGGGAAGTCAATACTTCTTCAGCAGCAGTCAGCTTCAATTTGTCACAATGCTCCAGAAGTTTGAACAGCGGTTCTCAGGGCTGCTGATAATTGCTGGAACCAATTACAAGCTTTCTAAAGCTGACCTAATCAGGGGCCCATGGACAACAACCAGAAGGCCAGCTGTTCACATTTTCTTTCTAGTTCTACAAATTCTACCATACTTGTTTTTTGTTGCTTAACCAAGTTTCCATGCTTATTAATAACTCATGTTTGCTTGTTTCTTTCTTCAATGTAGTCATGCAAATATCCTCAAACTCCAAGCTTGTGCAGAATGTGGCTGCTGCTTTGCTTTGCAGCACTTCCTCCAAGACGCATATTACACCTGTGCACCCACAGTCTGCACTGGTTTCCAATTTCTTACTGGCGCAATTCAAGGTGTTGCTATTGACCTATATAGGCTTTAAATGGCCTGGAGTTCTGTTTACCTTACCAACAACCTCTTACCCTTTGTGTGATTTGCAGATGTGAACAGTTGTGGAGAAGTCTGACCTAAGAGCCTTCACTTTAGAGGGAAAATGCCAAGAGAAGGACATTTTTTGGCAAAAAATCTTCAAGCTGTGTTACCTGTTCCCCCTAGTCTGTTAGATTCTCCATGTGCTCACCGATAGAATATGTTGCGAGACTTATCTGTTTCCCATATAGAGGACAGGGAAACCTTGAGAAGACTTATTAGGGAGGGACTGAATAGGTGAAGGAGAATCTGGTTTTGGTGCACTGGGAGAATTTTCATATTGACATTAGTTAAATTCAATTTTGTATGCATCTAAAAATCATGTTACAGGGGCGTAGGTTGTAGCCACGTTGGTCTAAGGACATAGGCAGACAAGGTTCTTTGGGTGAATCTGATATCTTTTATTAGATCAACTTAAGTCTAAAAATCATGGCATACCATCCATCTAGAAACCAGGATAGACATATTTTTATAAAAAAAAAATTCCTGCTTCCTGGGGAAAACATTTTCACATATGACATATGGCTACAAATGGCTTCCCCAAGTCATCAATACCAGTTCTCTGCATTCACAGGCCACTATCTGTTCAAAAGGCTCCTCCAGGATGCCTACTCTAATACCCTTAAATACCACAGTCCCAAACACCCTATATGCTGTAATATACTACTGGACTTTCTCCCATTGCTCCATCCTAAAGGATACGCATCTCTCAGCTCCAGTTCTTTCCATTGAGTGGATATACATAGGACTTAATTTATATCTTTATCTAACAGACTGCGGTGCATATATGCTACTGCTTAACATGTTGGAGGATCTGCTCTTCAGGTAACTCCAAGCATTTTCAAATTCCTCCTACTCCAGCACACAAAATGATGCAGAAAGTCTTTACTTCCTGGACCTTTATTCAATGCTGCCTAAAGCTTCCTGGAATAATGTACTTTGCTTGCACACCAGAGTCAATAATTTTCTTTTGCCCCTGCAAGCCTGTAGGCAGCCATCGGTGGGATCACTTGAGACAGAAGGACTATACCACAAAAAGGTGAAATGCATACAGCTTTGTTTTTCTCAGCAAATTTATCTTAAAAGACAACCCACCCTTGGGCCATGTCATCTTTAAAAATTAATTTTTTTTTTGTTGGGAAACATGCCTGCCAGAGAGACATGTAGAGTTTGTGTTATTAGTCTATGATTTTCTATTGAGGTTATTATTTAGGGTGGGGGAGCATGGCATGGATGTGCTGCAGAATGTTTAACAAACCAGCTTGTCACAGCTCAAAGACAGACTATTATAAATGGTTGTTGGTGTAAAACAAATTTTTGATGGGGTATAAAGGTACTCCTAGGAAAATATTAGCAGCTTGGATGTGATGAGTGAAAGATGCCCACATCTTCACTATTTTATTTGGGGTAGATGTGATATTTTTTATTAGACCAACTGAGTCTAATTAAAGGAAAAGGTATCATATGTGCCTAAAAAAGCTTGCCTAAAAAAACCCTGTTCCATTCTGCAAATTTACAGTGTACATTCTTACGCTGCCTTGATCATTATAGTATTTGAGCAATCTACAATAATGCATTAAGCAGCGTGACTAACGTGTCATATTTTTGTTTGCTTATTCTCTGATCAAGAGGAAGTATACGAAGTGGAGTGGTTTTGTTTGTTTTTAAATATCGTACACGCACACACTGCTGCATGTTTATGTTAGAGAAGGCAAGGTAAAAGAAAATGTGCTTTGCACTCATAAGTAGAGTGATGAGGTTTGCCAACATCCTTAATTCCTGTGGAAAACTGTTACATAGTTCTGACCTGATCCTTGAGAAAGCTCCATCTCTTGCACAGATGTGCTTCTCCCACCTAACTTTTCTTCTCAGTCAATCAGCTCCGCAATGCACTCCAAATAAAACTTCTTTCACTGTATCATGTGGTGGACTAAGTGGGATCTTATTACCCATCTTCTCCTAATCTTTTCTTGAATTTCCTAGCCTGTGTCTGCAGGTCCTGCTCTGAAGCCTGAGTAAGTACCAGGTGGCATGAAATAGGGAGTGGGGTCACTGGCAACAGAGTTGGGAATATGAGGAACTAGGCAGGAGTAAGCAGGATTAGATCAGGGAAATGAAGACATAGTGAGAGAATGGAAGCTGAGCAACTGTGTGGGGATGGAGACATGAGTAAGTGCAGAAGGATAAGGAAAATCAGGGAGCAATGGCATTTCTTCTATCTCTTCTACCTGATGGAGCTTCAGTAACTCACTGTGCCAAGGACTCATTAAGTTATCACATACCAGTCAGCAGTCCTCAGGTCCAGAGAGGGTACCTGTGCTGTCTGGCATGTGCAGGACCATTAAGCTGTTAGGGCAGTGGAGGGGAGCTCATTTTGCACTCCTGCCGTGGGCCACAATAAATTAAATCCTTTTCTCCTTAAGCTGCAAGAAAGGAAGGCTACTGATTTCTCCGTTTGTCCTCAGCCCCCCCATGTCAACTTACTCGTTACCATAGCTCATAACATTTGAATGTCCCTATACTTCTGCTCATTCTGCTCATCTAATTCTGCTCATTCCCCCTACCCACACCATACCCCAAATCCAAAAAGTGTTTTTCCACTTTTAATCTCCAGACCTATAACTGTATCACTGCAAAACTGGAGTCAGCAGTAATAACACTAGAAGAACAATTTGTTAAATTGAAAACTCTACCACCTAACTTATGTCCAAAATGTGCAGAATTGTAACTAGTATGATGCTTATTTAATACTACAGGAAATGAGAAAATGCAAAGAAGTGTCACAAAAACAAAGTAAAACATCAAAAATGGAGTTTTAAAAAAATGCTTCCTTTGGAAGAAATATCAACTTTTACTAAAAAGCCACAGAAAATGCGACTGAACATTGAAAAGTATTTCTCCAAACGTTGTGAGTAAAACCCGATAATTAAGATAAAATAAGTTAAAATTAATTAAGATTAAATAAGAAGAAACTGTGAGGCAGCAGAGATGGTTTAAAATAAAGTGTACGCCTGTAACAGAAACTGCAACTCTCCTCCATCCCCCAAGCAAGCTTTAATTCAAAAACAGTCATAGAACTGAATTATT
>NW_017729031.1:88303480-88339917 GCF_001723915.1 Gavialis gangeticus
ACTGTGAGGCAGCAGAGATGGTTTAAAATAAAGTGTACGCCTGTAACAGAAACTGCAACTCTCCTCCATCCCCCAAGCAAGCTTTAATTCAAAAACAGTCATAGAACTGAATTATTTTAATTCAAAACTAGGGTTACATATATACTAAGACAATGTCTTTTATTATATGTATTCTTTTTATCAAGTTTAAGAATCAACTAAATTCAGGAAGTCTTTTTTAATAGTCAGAATTAAGCTTTCTTTCTAACCCCTCATGATTACAAAATAACAGATATTCATTTTATGCAGTAACAAAACCACTGCTAAGCCTAAAATTATTAAATAATTTTGCTGCATTAGTGGCAAAGTGTTAAGCTCAGTGTAGTTTAATTTATGAAATTCTTAATTTATTTGATCCATGTAACAAATATATGCCCTCAAACATACACAAGGCACACAGTTCACATGCACACAAACCCTATGTATGTATGTCTTGTGACTATATTTGTACACACAACTATTCATCTAAATAGCCCGATTAATATACTGGCTTCATTCTCCAAGATGAACCAAAGGTGGCACCACAAATTCATTTTTCAGTGCTAACAAAATGATGCAATAAGATACAGTTGACTTTATTACAGCCAACAGCTAAAACTGATTTCTCTTCTTCAATAAGAGGCCTGTGTACAGACTCATTACTACCCTTTTGGTAAATGGTGGTATTGGACAGAATAAACTCCAAAAAATAATGTGTATACATTAATAAATCAGGTCCTTGTTTTATTTCTTTCAAATGCATGAGGCAAACACTGATCACAAGTGCTAAACCTCCATCATAATATCTGATACTTGGGGACAGAACAGTGCTCAGATGCAGGCGGCTCTATGTGCTAACCCCCTGGAGTGTGGCACTGTGACAACTGCAAGACATGCATTTCTGAAAGCAACTTAAAAGGTTTGACCAGCTGGGCAAAGCAGTCCAGGCTCCTCCTCACGTCTGAAAAGCCGCTCTACTGAAAAAGAGACAGCTAACAGTCACATTGCTTTCCTCAAGCAGTATTCCTTAATTGCTATTTGTGAATATTAGCTCTTACATTTAATACTCATGATAATTAAGAGCATCTTGTTATTCTATACCATCTGAAAATGAATACAGAATAATACAAACCCTCCCTTTTTTTTCATGTGACATACCATAGTGAGAGGATTCATTATGTTGATTCTGTACATAAAATATTATGATGATCTGTATGCTCTTATAGAAGACACACACACATCCAACAGTATGCTTCTACATACTGTGCTTAAAGAAAGTGAGCAACCTCATTTTGAAAAGAACTCTCAAAACAACAGCAGCAGGACTGTACAAATCCAAGTATTTAGAGATAGGTATAAAAGAACAAAGCAATATGTTGGCAGAGCTTATGGTTATTGAAAACGCATTATTAATTGCAGTCAAGTATTCCAAGAAAGAGAGACTTTTAAGTCCAGTTTTTAAAAAAATATATACATTCAGTCTAACATAGAACAAGGAACAAAAGTTCGAGAGGTCCAAACCTCCTGCTGTTTCATGAGAGAGAGAACTGGTAAAGGACTGCAAAGACAATCTTGTCAAATACAAAATGTATCAAGTTCCCTGAGTTTTTGTCATTTTTTGGTGGGACAATTTATATTTACTAGGGATACCTCAACATCTATTTAAAAATGGATGCCTGAATTTAGACTCCTGAAAGCAGCAGACATGCCAGCACCAGCAACTACCACTGAAGTGCCTAAATAAGGATTTATGAGTGCCTTTAGTTGTGCTCTGATGAGTTCTAATTAGGACACACCAGCATCCCCTCATTGTCGTGTGTATTAAGACCCCCGCCACGTTTCAAAATGCTTGTGTGGCACTTTAACTAAACCTCGTTGAACGAGCTTTAGTTAAGTGCCCCCACGGCCATTTTGAAATGCTGGGGGAGGGGAGCAGGAGGGGGGTGATATACATGACAGAGAGCCTTTTTAATTAGAGTGGCTGTCTCGGAACCACTCTAATTAAAGCTGCCCCTTCCCACCTCTCAGCACATGTACAGGCGGCCTACATGCCTAAACACGGACGTTGTTCTTTTTGCAAATGTGGTCATACATTTTTAACATATTGGCTCTTTGTATGCGTTCATTCAAAGAGACCAAGATGGCTTACCTTGTGGAGTCTGATGATGGTTTCATACGCCCTTGGCTACTTTCTTCCCAAACACTATTTGCTAATTCATTCCCAATGGAGGACATCACCTTGATGAGTTCTATTGGCCAGTCATCCAGGTCAAGTGACCGAACACGTGATAAGTGTGTGCCAAGGTTTCGGTGTATACCTGAGCATTCAATACATATTAGGGCTCCCAGATTCAAGCTGGCCCAGTCAGGGTCTACAGAAATACAAAACAAGCAATTGTCAGGGAAGGGGAAAAAAACCAAAACAAAATACTTGAGATACATTCTCTGTTATATTTGGAATTGCTGAGCTTTATGGATAACAATTTTGATTTGGGAAACAAAGAGCAATATCTGTGTGTCTTGCTCTCAGCACTGTTGAGAATCCTAGCCAGAAGCAAGGCAGTCTGGTTTCTAGGGAAGGTCTAGTAGTATCTGTGTGGCATTCTTCCGAAAGCCCCCAAATGATTCAAAAAAGGAACTGTGGTAGTCCTAAAGGCAGGCACACATGTCACTCCTTCAAAAGTCAAAGGGAAAGTTTAATCCTAGAAAGAAAAGAAGAGATAGGGAAAATATAAACAGAGTAGCAGGTAGCTCAGGGTGAAGTGGTAGAAAAAGCCCCTCCTTGGGTATCTGGAGCCACTTGTAGCCAATTACTACAAGAGAAAAAGGAAAAGAAAGAGCTACTAGATACAATGTCTCTGTTGCTAACTATATCAACTCCCTTAATAACCATCTATATCATCACCTACATATGGCTTTTTACATCTAACACACTATGGGGTATGTTTTCATCTCTAGGATCAGGGAGATAAGTACTAAGATGAAAATGTGCTACTTTGAACAGTCCTAGTTTTAGTGTACTAGCCAGAAAGATTCTGCAGACAAAAAAAATAACCCCACAAACGATAAGGCTGTGACAAACCTGACAAAAGCCGGGAAATTCAAAGTCATTTCCCAAGATGGTTCATTTTTGTTACCATCCTATGTTATTTAAATCTAGATTTGTATGAATCTCTCTCGAACAAACATTCAGTTTAACAAATGAAATAAAAGACTTTTTATGGGAGATTTTTGGTGGCTTTTTTCCCCTGTCAGATCTTTTCCATTCTCCTTTTCCTGGGAGAAACGATGGCCCCCTGAAGAATGAGCAGGATATCTCAAATATTAAGAAGGAAAAACCTGATTAAAATGACAGGGCAGGAGATTTTTATTTAAACCGTGTAAAATTCAGCGCTGGTCAGAAAATGACTATCAACCTTCCCTCCCCCTCAAGGAAAAGGTTGGCAAAAGATTATCCCCGTCTCCCCCCTTTCCTGCAATGAGAAACTAAAAAAAATAATTACAACCAAAAGATACTGAAAACCAAAAATATTTCTTGGTTTTCAGCCAAAAAATTAATGTTATCTAGAAAGGCAGACAGATTTTATATTTTTTTTCAGTTGAAAATCTAACGCCCCATTAAAAAGTTTAAGTAAAAATTTCAAGCAGTCCTAAAACTTCTTCAGACAAATCTATTCAACTGTAATGTAATTAACATTTATTCAAAATGAAGAACAGGTCTATAATTAACATTTCTGCCACTTCCAAACATTATATTAATTGCTGAGAAAGCTAAGTACAGTATAAACTTTAGCCTTCCAGTGAGCCTTCTAAGAACAAGGCAGGCAAAACTTCCCATTCCTTTCAACATACGTAAATCATAGATGAAGTATGAAGAGAAACAAACCCCTCCTCATCTTCCCCCCCCGCATTCAGGTCACCTTTACAAGAAGAAACTCATGTAATATTGAATGTTAGCTTTAAAATATATTTTAAAATAACCATTTAAGAGTCAGGCTAATAACAGAATGCATTTTCAATTAAAATTTACAAGACTGAAGGTTTGAAGTAAAATCTCTTGCACTGACTTGCCAAGACCAATGTTCAGGGGTTTCAGGTTTCCGCTCAAACATCAGTGAAATGTTTAACACCTAATGATAGAACAACAGCTCCCTGCTCTTGTCTTAAAATATTCATAAATGAGGAATCCATAATGGACAATTTCTCAAGGCCTCTTCTGACTTCACAAACAAGGAAGGTGATAGGCAACCACCTTGATGAACAATAGTTCTTCAAGCACTCTCTCTCTGAACTGGAAAATTATCAAGCAGTGATATCTTACAAAGGAGTCGGGTTCTGGGGAACTTTCATTAAATGACTGCTGACAGACGGCTCCTCTCTTGTACTGGCCATTACAGCTAGAAGCCAGATTAAGTGAATAATTCTACAAAAAACCTGAGCAGAAGTCCAAGTTTCAACTTCTTACATTTTTGTGAGAGTCTCCCCTCAAGCACCCTATGAAGTTTGACTGAGACCTAGGAGTATGTGGTTTTGCATTCCCATGTTCTGGAATATAGAAAACAACAAGCTGGCCATCAGGAATGGATTGACTAATAATATGGAGCTCATCATGCATGTATGCTGTAAACTGTATTAGATACAATCATAGAATGGCTTCTTCTGAAAATGAACACAGAAGTTTTGTTAACTTTTGCACTCCCAGCATGCCACATGTAGGAGAGCATTTCTTTTGTAACTCTTCTCTTATGGCACAAACATGATTCATTAAGCTTGATCTAGGTTAAACAAAAACAAAAGAACCAAAAAAACCCCCCAACACACACATGTACAGGGGAAAACCAATAAGCAATGTTTGGTATTTGGCAAACCTTGTAGTCGTTTTGAATATGCAGCTCAAAACTATTTTTCTATCTACATCCTCCATTGATTCTACCAATAATCCTGGGGTTAAAGTATTATAAAAGTGCTCAGGACCATGGTGCATGGACACAATGAATTATGGTCTCTCTTTTCTGGATACATGTAGATTTTATGACAGAATGAGACAAAGTCCCTCATCTATTTGTTTTAAAAAAAGATTATATTTCCACTTTGTTTTACCTACACACGGAGCACATCTACACAAGATGTTAAATAAGCAGTAGCCTAATTCTACTGTGCATTAACATGTCATGGTGAAGGTCATTGTTCATTATCAAATAGGCTAATGAACAGTACAATTAGCCTACCACACATTAGTGTCACTTAAAAGGTGTGCACCAGTGCTACTGTGCAGTAGTGCTGGTTACTGCGCATTGAGTTAGTACCTGTTATTACAGGTACTAAACTTAATGTGCAGTAACTTCATCACGTTAATGAATGTGTAGACATGTCCAGTATGTCAAACAGACAATATGAGCTTTTTTGACTGCTGAACATTTCCAGACTAACGGCTTCTGTAGTCCTGAATAAGGAGTTCTGAAAGCTTGAGGAATCAACAAGATAATGGTGATAAAAATATTATCTGCATTTCTGGGAAGTGGAACAGATTCAGAATTTGGTCTAGGGTCATTATCTCTTTCAAGAACTTCAGTGTGAAGAACCTAAAAGAAAGGACTGAGATGGAAACAGGCCTCTTAAGGGGAAAAAAATCCCTCAGAAGACTTCTACTTCGACAAAGGGCTTTGATTTAGCGTTCCTGACAAGATCCACACAACATCCAAATCATTCAAGTACAGTATTTGGAGACAGCTTTCTTCTTGGGCTCACCCATTCTACTGCTTTGCGCTAATAAGAACCAAGTCCAAAGCAGCAAAAGGGCTAAATGGTTGGCTTCTTTATTACTACTAGAACCACAACAGTAGCAGTAACAACAGAAACTAAATACTAAAACAAGGTGCTAATAAGACAATGGTTTCAGGAAACAGATTGAAAAAGAATTTTGAATTTGAAAACTTAATTATGACTGGAAGGAACGGAGACATGGCTGAGGCTGCAATTTCATATATTCCATTGCTACCAAACATTTAGATTTGTGAAGATACAGAGACCCATTTCTTTCCCAAGAGTTCTGAGCTTTGATGGGTGAAGTTCATAAACTCAGGCATGGAATAGAGGACCTGTAAAGGGAAGTCACGAATAAAAAGATTGGTGCATTCCAAAAGATAAATGGATGTTTACATATTGTCTCTTAAAAATCTTAAAAGAACCTGAGGATTAAGTCTTGAGGATATGACTAGCTAGTTAAACTTCAGTAAGCAGTACCATTGAGGAGACAGACATTGTGAGGGTGTCATATACCCTTTTCAGTCCATTCTAGCCAACTGAAAATAAGGTTCTGGTGAAATACTGGAAAATGAGAGACAGAGAAGCAGAACCAATTTTACCATGCAGTCTGCTCACATATAGTAATGAATACTGCAAATAAACAAAGTATATATTTAGGTCATTTAGCAGAATTAAATTCTATTACATAGAAATGCATCATTTTTGTATGCATATTTTATATTTCATTTGAACTTATGCCAGTCTTCCAAGTAGGTCTGAATGCTGGTAACCCTATTAATATGAAAAATGCATTAAGAAGTTGTGGAAAATAAAATATATTGTAAAGAAGAAAACTCAGAATTTGTCTTATATTCTTCTTTGCTCACTTACTAGCACTAGGATGTAAAGCCCTTGCTTTATTTTTTGTATAATCTCTTTTGGTACCTGCCTTCAAGAAGCCCCCATAAAATTTACATGAAAAATCTATCCAAAGCATGTCAATACCTAGCTTTGAAGGTATCTGAAACAGGATCTGGAGCTCAGGTGCTCAATGCCCAATGTAACAAAGGCCTCAATCACTACACAGGCAACATACTCAGCTCCTGGGACCCAGAAAGTGTTGGCATTACTCTCAACTTTCCCTCCATGGACAACCTCTTATTATCTTAAAAACTTCAAAGGAAGTAGTGACAAAACTTCCCTTATTGCAGGGCATATTGGCATGAACTGGTTCCTCCGAAGGCAAAAGGAAAGGGAGAAAAAAAAAAAAGAAGGGACCAAGTTGTATTTTACCCATATTTTAGAAAGTAAAAAAAAAATCTATATGTGAGGTACCTTTCTAAGATTAGTAGTTGGACATTTAAACATTGTAGTTTAAAAAAATTAACTTACATTTTAAATGCTCACTAGTGTTTTAATGGCCCCTCACTTAGGCCATTCAAGAGGGAGGTTGACAGGATGGTAATATGATGGGTTTATTGATAGGTTACTGTGATCAGCTTTATTTTTATTTGTACACATAATGAATGATATGTGAGAGACTTCTGCATTTTTCTATGAACTGTTCATTTTAGTCTTACGTCTAGGATGGGTGCTAAAGAGAGAACTGAATCATGTTTTAAATCAACAGGTGTATAAAACTTCATTTTTAAATGTTTAATATAAAAATAAAAAAATGACTAACTTAATTTCTTATTGCTTATATAATTACCAGAAATAAATGTTTTTCACATTTAAGAGGGTATAAAATTTGAATGCCATTTCCTTCTGTTTTACAACTAATTGCTTTCAATGTGAGAATACGGTCTTGTAAATTTTAGCCAAAACCTAATTCTTATGATGGAGGTACAAAACCCTGGGACTAGGGGGTAACAGACTGGTGAGCTCAACCTCAGTGGCATGAACCCAGAATAAAAGAAAGCACTAAGGGAAAAAAATCCAAAAGCAATATCCAAATAGTAACTGGTTTATTTTTCTTTGCCATTTAAATAAAAAGAAAAAAGAAAAAAGTAAGGCCAGGTAAAGATTTTCACATCTAATAGAATTGATAGGGTACATAATCCTATTAGATCATGTACTGCCTTTATTGAAGGGTAATGGGAGCATCATATGTTGTTAAAAAAAAAGAAAAAAAAGCTGAAAGAGAGCCATCTTCAAAGAAAAGTGTACAAATAAAAGGTGCAGAAAGAAGTATATAAACTCATACTTAATGTGAAAAATGAAACACTGGAAAAATCAGGACATTTGAACACACCATGAATTAAGTATGAAAAAACATAAAACGTACCTAACTAATCAAATTCAATAGTGAGTTACAAATGTGAAAAGGGATATGGGATACAATACCAAGAGGGCAAGAACCAGAACAGCTGTTCACATAACCCTGGACCAAAGAAAATGTGTAAGCTTTATAAGTCAAGGATAACATTTCTTGTGTAGCAATGGTTGTACTTACTTTGAGCCTCACAGTCCACACAGTGAGAATTGCCTCTGATGTTTCTTATTGACTGAAGGGCCATGGCCTCATTCTGACTTGTCAGTCGGGACTGTGTATATTTAAAGAAACACACATACAAGAAATAAAAACCCAATGAAAAGATTTAGATAACACAAACTGTCATCTATGTGAAAGGGAAAAAAAAAGAAAAAAAAAAGTTCAGATCAGGTTGAATGAACATGATCAGGGAATATGACATTTTTGGTTTGCTTCTCAAAGAGTTGATCCTTTGGCATCTTTAAGTACTGCAATTCAGTGCTTGACACGCATAACTTCCAATTTCCATCCTTACTTCTGACAGCACAGAGTTTTTCTGAAGTTCTCTACACAGAACACAGGAAGTCTGGGCATTTCTAAGATATAGGACTGGATTCTGATCAAGAGTGGAATTAGACAGAAAAGACTGAGCTTAAAAATGAAGCATACCGTTCATGAGAAAGGTGATCATAGCTTGATACTTCTCAAAAAAAAATTATCATCATTTTAAAAATTCCATTTATTTTATTGATGTGAATATGTGCATATCTTTGTTCAAGTAGATTAATCAATAGTTTGCAAAAGAAACAAAAACCCTTTTATCAGCAAATGGGCTGTAATGAGAGTTTCTCCCCACGGTGACCTATATTTTGACCTGAAGATGCAATTTTCCATGCAGATGTGGCTCATTGTCTATATCAGCTAGGCCCTACAGACTGTCTGGATAAAACTTGCTAACTGTACTGAATAATGGATTTACTCCACTGATTTAAAAATGGGAGCAGAATCGGACCTTCTACATGCTGATTTGTAGCGTACTTGTGATTTGTCAATAGGTCAAAAAATAAGACCACTAAATCATTTTACTTATGCTTCTAAGCTCCTCTTGTGCCCTTCTTCCAGAGGTGAATAAGAAAACTCTCTCATGGAAGGCCTTTATGCTCAAGTTGTTTTAGAGTTCATTACACAATGATCCCTAAACAAACAAAACATTATAAGTGGCTTCATTTATTTTAATAAAGCAAATATCTATTATAACAAAAATGAAATTCTTTGTTCATTTACCATGTGCTAAATATGCAAACCAGCATTCTTTGCAATTATATTACTATTTTTGTACAGTGGCACTTGTTTAGTCGTCCTATTGTAATGTATGTAATAGCGTATGACTCAATCAAGATAGGCAACAGGAGTAAGTGGACAATAATTTCTCTCCACAGAAATAACAGCTAAACAAAAAACAGCTAGTAAATTACATTAGAACAATAAATACCATGGTTTAATTTACTGTGGTTAAACAAGTAACCAAAGGCAGCACTCATTTCAAAATATAAGTGTGCTTTTTAATGATGAAGTAGACCAAGTCAACACGAACAATGTAAAAAGACCTTTCAGTTTGTGGAGTTTCTTTCAAAACCAAGAAGTTCAAGAACTGCAAACGATTAAGCTCTCCCCAGAAAGAAACTGGAATTTGGGAATTAGAGATTTAAAGAACAGCTGAAGTAAGGAGAAAAAATTACTTTTGCTATATATGAATGTGTTGTGCTGTGGCACCTATTCCATGGCACCAAAAGACATGGCTGTACTTTTGCTTCCTGATTATTTTCCCATTAGCTTGCCTAAAACAAAACAACTAAGAATGAATTAATATTAATTAAAGGAAAGAAAAACTTCACTGTAGTGTCACCAAAACAGACTTGGACAATAAAGGACTAATTGACCATTGCTTCTTAAATGTGTACACTCTGATCATAAGTGAGAGTGCTCTTGGTCTGGGGGATGGATAAGACTGAATGTTTTTACTGTTATGCAAACTAGGGCATTTAATGGAATACTACTTTGCACAAGCCCAGTAGCTGTCAGTACAGACATGGCTTTTAAATAAGTTGCTGTTTTCACAGGCACAAGTCCTTAAACAGCTCTCTTACAGACCAGCTCTGGAAGATAAAGTCTGGACTGACAGAAGTGGATGAAATGTATAACTACCCATAAATTAGTTAAAAAAGTTAATGATTCATCTGAAATTATAAAAATGAGGAGAAAAATACCTGATAGCTTCACATTGTATTAAACATGAAAGCAAAAATATAAAAAGGGTAAAATAAGTTGCATTAAATTGTTTCCAAGACATACCTGTTTGCATTGTTTACTCTTCTCAGTACTTTGTGTCTAAAGAGTACAAAGCCCGCACAATACAGGCTTTCTTCTTTCTTACATTATCTAGATCCTGATTTCCCTTTAACAACCTAGGAGCCTTGCTTAATTCTAGTATCATGTTATACACCTTACCTTATTCTTGCTGCTCTCACATGACTGTAGACTGGCCAGTATCTGACTCTCTATGGCTTGCACCCATGCATCTCTTTCTTCATACGTGGTAGCTTCAAAGTGCCAACTCTGGCCAGTGAGGGACACAATGATAAACTCAAAGTTTTCCTCTTGTTCTGAAAAAGAGGTGGAAGAGCACTTTTAATTAAAGCAGCAATTAGCCATTAATACTGCCTTTTATTTGAACAGCATCTATATGGTGCTACGAGCCAATGTAGGCTTGAATATACATCCAAATGCTCACAAAGCAGCAATCTTTGTCAGAATATGCCTCAAGAAAACCCTTGTTTTGATTGTTTCTGACTTTATAGTATCACTTCATGCAGTTGAAGTATATACTATTTCAGGGAAATATGCACATTTTATAGAAAATATTTCTATATTTCTCCAGCTTTCAGAGTAAGGAAGGCTTAAGGACCTACCTAATGTACATTTTTCCAAAGTATATATCAAAGTATCCTTCTGGGTAAATATTCCACAGAATAAAAAAATGACAGAACAAATGTTCCAGTATAATTTCCCATAGTTCTTCAGTGTTTTGTATATATACTGCATGATACATTCATGTAAGAGTGTTTATTGTATGTAGGAGCTCACAAAATGAACATTAGTCCAAAATGTTCTGCTCATGAGCTTTTAGCAACTAGAAGAGCAGGGAGAATAACATGAGAACCTAGAGAAAGGGGGTCAATGAATTATGTTCCTATAGCCTTTGAAAAAAAATAACTTGGCCCAAGGAACACAATTTAAGGAAGTATCAGCAGAACTGTAGGAAAAGGAACTCTGATTTCCAATATCCTTGGTACACCAGAGTCAAATATAAAAGAAAATTCAAAGAAGCTGAAATAGCAATAATCAAGTTGGTAAAGAAAGAACAGAATAAGACTATACAGTTTTGTTGAACATCAAATATAATAGCTTTTAGTAAGGACATTTATAAGCACTTGTCTGCTAAAGACTTATACATTTAGAATCATGGAACTCTTGCATTATTTTGTCATCCATAAACATGCAACAGTAAATGATAAAATATTAAATAATTCTATTTAAAAGCAGCAGTCTTGCTCACTGGGAGTCACTCTTTTGACCTATGGGACAAATGTTTTTCCCTATTAAACTTGATTTCCAATTTTCAGGTGAACGATTTTTCTTATACAAAATGGCAGAACTTCATCGGAGCTCTGTTGACTAAAAACTCATGATATTTTGGTGCTTTATTGAACTTTTAAAGATGCTTACATCCATTCTCAAAGAAACTACCTGGCGTGGACAGGTCAGGCAGAACTAGGCTCAAAAAAGAAACCTCCCAAACACTGGACAAGATGACTTCTCTAGCTTAAGTCAGCTCTGAGGTACAACCTGGAAATGGACATCGGAAGGAAATGCCAATACAGAGGGTTGATTTTATTTTGTGGTGAGTTGGGATGCCTCAAGTTGTCCCTTTAAATAAAACATGGAAAACACTGTGGCTTCCTGCAAAGGCTTTAGAAAGCCATGCCTTCTTGCCAATCTCATTTTTGTAACAAGCCACATCGGTGAATTATGACGGACCCCAACTTTGTGATTCACTGGTCTGACATCAAGATATTACTAAGTACTTTTAAGAATGAGCTTGATAAATTTATTAAACGTATTGTCTTATGTGGCTATTTGCGATACCAAGATACTGGATTTGATGATCCAGATATTCCTTCTGGGCTCACACGCTGTAACCTCTACAGTGCCCTTGACATGTTACATCTGTTGCGGGATATATGTGATTATTCTGTAACATGCCACGTGTTGAAGGAATTTGTTCTAAAAAACTTCTCATGCTGAGACAAACTGAATGTGTGGCCAAGGAGAGAAACCTCCACAATCCCACAGTGCTCTCCTCTTCCTCCCTCCCTCTAAGGGAACAGAGGGAGAGCAGCTAGCTCCCTGACAGCCCACCCAGGGGCATGCTGTCATGGAGGTTTGCAAGTTGCCCTGTCTCGGTAGCCTCTTTGAGCTGCTGGCAGGAGCTGCCCAGGAAGAAAAATGAGCACTTCACACTCTGTCGGGCTGCTTGCTTGGGGCACCAACAGCTGAAATGCTAGTTATTGGCATTCTCAGCTCCTGGGCTGCGGTCACACTTTAAATGTCTGGGGTGCCTGCGGCACAAGAGCCAGGAATGCCGGCTGCCTGTGATCCTGACTCATGCTGAGGAGTCACTAGGACATTTAAAGTGTGTACCTGCAGCCTGGGAGTTAGGCACACGCTTTAGATGTCCCAGCACACCAGCAGAATGGGAACAGGGAATGCCATCATCAGCGTTCCCAACTCCCAGGATGTGGGCACGCATTTTAAATGTCTGGGCAGAGACAGGGACTGATGGGGGTGGAGACCCCACTGGAGTCTCAAAGACTGCTAGGCATCCAGGATGAGAGGATTCTTGCAGCCCAGGAACAGTGAAGGGCTCCTGGTGTTGGAACACTAGGAGCCCATTAAATTACCAGGACCTTTCAAGAGCTCCGGGGGAATCTCAGACCAGCTGCGCTTTTGGGCCACCCAGGAACCTTGCTCACATGCCTGTCAGTGAGCATGTCCGGCTCAGTAATAGGGCTCCAGGGGGTGGAGCTACAGAGCGGGCGCCCCTATCACTGCAAGCATACCTTGGCTGCACTCCAGTCAAGGGACTCTGAACATTTCAGTACCAAGGGACTCTGAACGTTCAGTAGCCCATAGCATTTGCTATTTCTGCAATAGACAAGCTTCATAGCACTGCAAAAATAATGTCTAGAGGCAGCCTGTGACAATGCAGTTATGTAAAACAGCAACAAGAAAGTTCTTAGGGCAGGCTATGGACATGGACACATACAGCACTTTAAATGGTTTAAATGCAGCTTAGATTTGAAGTGGACAGACATGCAAGCCTGTGAAACCAATTTAAATCTGACTGTAACAGTTTAAAAGTGTACCTGGAAGGTCAAGTGCTTCACTGTGAACTGCTTGTGCTACATGTAGATATCAGGCATTGTGCGGTACAGAACACTTGGTGCCCTCTAGGCATCCCACACCTAACACTCTTCCCGCAGAACACACACACGCACACTCACACACTGCTGCAACTGGCTCCTATGGTATACAACCAGAACTCTACTGCCTTCCCCCCACACCCAACCACACTTTTTTCCCTTTGATTGGCACTTTTTTATCAATGAGCTCCCTTGCACTGCTTGTGTAATAAAAGCTGTTCTTCTAACAAATCAGCTGTGTCCCAAACTCCCTATTTTACCACAGCCTCTGGGAACCAAAAAAACCTGGGGGTGTCTAGAGATGTGCTTGTTCACATTCTAATTACAACATGTCAGAGCAGACTTGATTAATCGAGTCTGCTCCATGTTCTAATTAGAAATAAGACCTGTCCATTTGTAACCCTTCCCAAATCCCAAAATTAGGTAACAGAGATGTATGGTTGCCAACCTAAGACGTTATTTATTTTACTGGCAATCTGCACACATTTTACTGACAACCAAACATTTTTACTAACATATGTTTTTACTGACATGTGTTTTATATAACATAAATGTCACCCTTCTGTTACGCTCTGGACCAGGGCCAGGTTCAAACTCAGGGGTTTAACATGAACCATAGTAAAAACGCTTTGCTGTCACTGAAAAGTTTACAGATTGTCCATAAAAAAAAATAAATTATTGGCTTGGCAAACCTGTCCTGCAACAACGGTTTTATACCATGTTGCCCTCACCCCAGGGGTTTCCTACTCATCCCCATACTGATACCCTTGACTGTGCCCTTCACCAGCAGCAACACATGCTTGGGGAGGTTGGGGGCTAAAAAGCCCCGACAGAATGTTCCCTGCAGGGTGCTGTACTCCTGATCAGACAGCAGAGGACTCTTCTTTGCTCTGTCAGTCCTTCAATGCTGCTTCCTGCTGATGAACTTTCAAGTTGCTTAGGTTTCCCTGCCCCCCCTCTCTTCCCCAACAGATGGCTTCATTTTTTTTGAATGAACTTTACGGACAGGTCACAACCCGGCACAGACAGCTCAAGATCATGCCTGAGCCACTTCAAGCACAAACCCCACGCTTAGTTTCTGAAAAGCATGTGCTCAGGTCACTCAGATATGCTCCTAAGCCATCTACGCTGTTCCAGTTGTGTGGTCAGGCAATTTGTGTGATTCTGGGCTTGCTTTTGAGGTCATGCTGACATAGTCTCATGAGTTCTGTTGAGGACGAAGGAGGACTGGAACAAATTAGAAACGCTAGTTCAATAAGACTAAGGGGAGGAACCAGCAACAATTTTAGCAGCCCTCTTAGGAAATTTATCATTTTTACCATTTCTAATAGGTGGAGCACTCTCCAAGTGATCATCAGGACTTTCCTTGAAATGGACGAACAAAAAAGGAAGTTATCTAAACCACCATTTATCCCACTTCATGAAAACCTCCTAATATAGACAGTTTCATCTAGAAACCTTCCATATAGCAGGTTTCATAAAAGATAAGTTTTTCTTAGCCAGATGAGTGAATCATAGAATCAAGTGCGAGAATAACCAAGTACAGCAAATTTTTAACTCAAATGATAAAGACAACTTTCTCCAACCTCAAACAGACTATTAGACTACAGCTGAAACAGCTGAAACCAAATCTGGCTGAAGAAATTCATAAGCCTAAGCCTAGAATAACCAAAAGAGTCACTGAGTGAAAACTCACATAAGTCCTTTATTAAGTACAGAGAAGGCTTTGTATAGCTCCAAATAAATGGAAGTGGGATACACCTAAAGAAAATACAAAGGAGAGGCCAGTCCAATATTTAAGAAAGGACTTCTTTTTTGAATGCATACAAGTTAGATTAGCAATGCTTACTAGTAAGTTAGTTGTGATTTAGCCTGTTATTATTTGGTAAATCTTTGCTCTACTCAATCATTGCCTAAAATCTAGATTTATCTTTATCACCAACTCAGTTTTCATGATTAAGTCATAATTCTAATGTTAAGGAAACAATAAAGAAAATCAAAGACTGCTTTAACTAAACCTTTCTACCTTTTTACTGGTAACAGCCTTGAGCGTACCTATATGGCTAGGGTAACTAACTTCAGATGCGCTGGAAATATGGAGATTAGAAATAGAATCTACAATTTCGTTGCATACCCACTATCAGTTAGCATTAAAGCATTTAGGCATTGTTATTTTATTTGGTTTTCTGGCAGGATCTGTTTTTTTCATTGCTAAAACTCATCCTGTCTCCTGACACACCAAACATTGTATTAGGCTCCCACCATCCATTGTCGATGTTAAGGAACTTAAAATACAAGTAACCTACAAGCAGCATTCAGTCCTTGTATACTAGTCTCCAACTATCATGCTGGCTTTACCCTGAAGTCTTTTTAACAATACCTGTTAAAGTTAAATTGGATGCCGTCTTTCCAGACAACCAAAACTTGAAATCAGGATGCAAGAATTCTCTGAGTTTCATAGATTCATAGATTCATAGATTAAGGGTCGGAAGGGACCTAGTAGATCTTCTAGCCCGACCCCCCGCCAGGGCGGGAGAACAACAAAAAACCCCAAAAAGAGAAACGGGAAAAGTTTGTTCATTATTTCCTTGTTTACAAGTATCTACTGTGGCATGTACCAAAAAATGCTATGAACACTACGCACAGCTTAGGGGGGTACCTCTAGGCACTTTCCACTATTTTTATTGCATATATAACTTATTATTCCCCCAAAATATATTTTTTGATACATAAATTTCTTGTCCAACCCCTTGATCCTCTTTATTGTGAGCAAATGACATAAAACCACTGCTACCCTGACTGATACGGAGGTGTGCACCAGTGGTGGAAGGGTTCAGTAGGTTATAACATATATTAAATCTTCTGGATAAAAAGGGATACATAATTTTTCAGCGGTAGGCTATAAAGATATTTTGGTCCGATCAACAAACTGGCTGGAAGCTTGCCAGAATACTGACCATCAGTAGCTGAGAATAGCAGCCCATTAAGGAGATGGAAGTTGGTATTTCCCTTTCAATCCATTGTACCTTTGAATTCATACCAAAAGAAAGGGGCTAGATGCAGGAGTTCAGAAATAATTGCATCAGTTGAAGATGTGTTTTATTGGAAGTTTGCTGTTTAATACAAAATTTGATGAACCGACTGTGTTAAACTTGTGATCTTAAAATAACAGAGCATATTGCAGCTCATCAAGATTCCACAAAGCAATGCCTACAGAGAAAATATGTGCAGTGCCAGGCAGCATATGTTTAAAATATTAGACAGTACAGACACAAAACAGAAAAATCCAGTTAACAAAATGAAATGAAATTGTTCTTTTTGTTACACAGCAATATTACAGGTTGTGCTGTTTAAATCCCTATGAGCCCAATCACAAAATTTTATTAAAGAGTTTTCACCCTTTAACAGTTACTCATAGAAAAGTCCACTATAATAGTATTTTAGCAACATCAACCTGTCAAAATCAACCTGCCCAATTACTCCAAACTACATTAATAACACCGGATATTACACTAATTGTGTCCAGTTTCTATGCAGACGAGGTCCCATGGGGCTAATTTTGCATCCTCAGGGGCAAGCAACATTGCCATCAAACTGATTTCACAAGGAATCCCTCCTCATTACACAAGTCCAGGCTATCAAACTTTTTTTTAAAAAGGTTAATGGGCCAATCAGTCATCAATTATTTCCTGGAAGCCTGGCAGACAAAGGGTTAAAGTGGTAAACCCCCCCCCCAGCTGCAACTGTTTTACATTTGGAAGTTATCAACAGGAGATGTCTTTTCTTTTTTGGGGGGAGAGGGTATGTGGGAATTGGGCGCTGAAATAGGGAAAGAGCTGGAGGGAGACAATTCTGCAATAATGATGCAATGGAATCCAAAGAATAAAGGATTCCTGTGATGCTTTTTCAAATGACCAATAGAATTGGATATCTGAGTCAACATGCATCAGAAAATATGCAGTGCTCTGCTTACGATTAAGTGCTCATGTAACATCTCCCTTTTCATGTTAGAATACCATTGTTTACACTGTAGATGTTGCTTTTACCATTAACCTTGCTTTTTAAAAACATTGTTACTGAATTTATCTGGAGTAACAGATCATTAATATTTATTTTCCCTGTGGCAAGAAGTATGTGTTGTTTTAACAGAAACCCACCCTTCTGATAAAAGTGAGAAACAACCATTTCTTAGAT
Source organism: Gavialis gangeticus (assembly GCF_001723915.1). NCBI lineage: Eukaryota > Metazoa > Chordata > Crocodylia > Gavialidae > Gavialis > Gavialis gangeticus. The sequence continues at coordinate 88,321,235 of NW_017729031.1, forward strand.
GGAACAGGCCACAGGAGTAAAAACAAACATTTGTAAACAGCACATACAATTGGATAATACTCTGTAAGGATCCACTGAAATAAAGCTTAAAATTGGTTATAAAATATGGCTTCAGGTCTTCTCAGTGGCTGAAACCAAGGAGACATCCCTTATTCTGTTAAACTCCCTGCTACCTTTTCTCTGTAAGCCTGTAAACGTTAAAGCAAGGAAGGATCCCAAGGAAAACAGAGTAATGTATCCAGCCACCCAATGAATGTCAGCAAGTGTCTTACCATATCTGACATTATGACAGCAAACAGAGAGAGGTCTAATTTGGTAAATTACACTGGACAGGACCCACGCTTACAGTAATAAGATATACTCCAATCACTTCATACTCATAAAGGCTATCTCTCTTTTGAGAAAAATGAACTCAACTCTGCTAAAATCTTCAAAAGAAAGAAGCAGCTGAGCAAGTGTTTTGCATTATCAAGAATTATTCTAAAATAACATGCAAATTGTCCTGCTTTCTAGATGTCTATTCCTGCATCTTTTGCTTTTACTGTTATGAATTACATCAAGCATCTACTGAACATCATCTCTACTGATGGTAGGGAATTGTATTATGGTAGCATCTAGAGACCTCAAGTAAGATCATGGCTTGTTTTGTTAGGTACTGTATAGAGATGCAGTGCCTATCCTGAAAAGTTTACAACCTAAACTGACAACATAAACAATGAGATGGGAAGCAGAAGCATCATGTCCTTTTTATACATGTGTCATAGTGGGAATAAATAACTTCTCATGGTCATCTGTGAAGACTGTGGCAGACAAAAGAAATGAAACCAGAATTCCAGTCCTAGTCCAGTGCCTTGACCAGAAAACTTATTTTCATTTTACTAGTTCTGTATTTTGTTTTATTTTTGAGATACTGATTATTATACAGGTATTATAACAGGAATATTAACCTGGATGCTTACCAGATATTTAATACTCATTTTCTATACATTTAAGCTGGATGATGACACTAACTCTAACAGGGAGCATCTACACGAGATGCTTTACTGAGGAGCTGACTAATTAGCTCTGCAGTAAAGTGTCAGTATCTACACAGTGAGGCTATTAGGTCCCAGTAAATGAATTAACTCCATTGTAGGATAGTACTGCCTGACACAAATACTATCCTATGGCAGTTATTTACTTCGCTGTAATACATGTGTAGACAGTGACCAGGGCTGGCTGGGGCATGAGGGTGCTACAGTGTAGGGTTGCCAGCTGGCTAGCCTTACACTATCATGCCCTAGCCAGCCCCTCCGCAGCCGGGGGGTGGGTAGGGGCGGGTAGGTGGGGAGGAATTCTGGACTGACAGATTGACCCCCTGGGGCCCTCTGCCAGCCAGGGCTGTGTCACCCCAGCTCATGTATGAACACTGCACCCAGGAGCAATGAACTCCAGTGTGAACTGTGCTGGAGTTTCTTGTGTTGCATTAATATCATGTGTAGACACACCCACAGAGACCTTATTCGTTTCCCTTAAATATAAAGTGGCACGAAATTAAGTACAGAAATAATGGTATTAATGAGATATTTCTAAATGCCAAAAAGTATCTTTGTCAGTTGGGACTGTTGCCTGAAATCTATTTTGACATACCTGAAATGACACCTTACAAGATTAGTTTCATAATAAGGCGGTTCCAGAGACCTATTTCAACTCCAGTCCTGACTTCTTGACACCCTCCCCAAATCTTAATCATACACATTTTAAACCAGATGTAATATTTCAGTATAAAACTGTGTTTATGCTCTTGTAGTATTCATAATTTTATACTCTACCCCTGTAGTTATAAAGTAAGTACAGCAAGCAAAAGGCATGCAATTTATTTAGGCACTACAAAATATTAGCTATCACTACTTTTTGTCACTTAGCGTAAATTATCTTCATAACTTGGATGGTTATAAGTATGTTTGTTAGCAGCCCCAATTAAGGAAATATTTGTGCCACGTCCCACTGGGCATGACTATGCTAATACTTCTCTCCCCTTTCCAAATCCAGTGTCTAAATCTAATTAGTTTTGAAATTCAACCCTATCAGGACAATGTAACTCTGTCATCAGTTGCCCACAGCTCTTGATAAAGGTTGTGTTCCACTGGAAGAATTTTTTAGTGGTACTACTTTATATTACCCTACCCTTTAATGACAAACTGGAGATGAAAAGCTCATTACTAGCTCTTGGGACTAGATAATTGTATTATACATAGTTGTTGTTTTACAACGATGCCAAGAGATGAAGGTTTTAAGAAATCCATGGAATATTTTTTCATTTCACTTTATACAATATGGGAGTCAATACTCGTCATTTAGCCTTCCAAATACTTTTGTAAAAACTAACATTTCAGCTTGCAGTTCTAAAGCTAACTTTAATTGGGCATATAATTTGAAATCAAAAGGACTTTCTTAACACAAGAGCACATTTGGAAGAAGTCAGTCTTGTGACAGTGACACTATCATTACTGTTAAATGGGGATACCATAAGGCCAACAGTAACCCAAGCCTCCCAATCAATAAGGACATCATTATGCCACTACCGAATAAGCTCAAATCTAGAAAACCCTCTGGAAATACGCCAAGAAGTTCTATGATGATAACAGGAGCAGCGAAGAACAATGGAGGGAAGCCTGGGCAAATACCAACCTGCCATAGAAATACATCGTTAGCGACCCTACAATCCCTCAGCCAGGATTTAACCTATTTTATTACATATTATAAAGATTTGGTCTTCCCTGAATTGCATCCAGACACTTCATGGAAAATGTTGACACCTATTCCATAAATGGAAAATCAAGGAGAGTCTGGGTTGCGGCTGTGGTGTGATTTTTCAGACAGTGCAACACATTGTGAATGACTGCCCAATTAGATCATTTAATGGCAATCTAAAATCAATCCATGCAGCTACCCCTGAAGCAGCTGAATGGCTATCAAATTTAGATATTAATCTATGAATGTTGTAATCCTAAAATGTCATCAAAAGAGAGAGAGATTATTATTAAAGACTACTCTTATGTATTACCTCTTGAAGGAGGTATTTCATAAAAGCCTGCTCAAGCATTTAGGAGTTAATATAAAACAACATTTTGTATGTAGCAAGACAATTTCAGATACTTTATAAGCCATATACAACTTTGGTATTAACACTTGAAACTTGTTATGTATTTTAGTCACGAAGACTAAAAACATGGTTTTGATATAGTTATGGATGTTTAACTACAGTACTCTGAGCATGCACAGAGTCAGGTCTTTAAGGTTAAAAAGATTCACCATGTGTTAAGCTTTAGATGTGAAGATACAACTGTATTTTAACTAAGTAATAATGGAAATAGGTGCAAATGATTCTAATGGAAATTATAATATTGAAAGATGTTGGGGTCTTTCATACATATACCAATTTTATATACTCCTTTTTCACTCTGAATAAATATTGCTTAATTATTGCTTTGTCTGCAAAAAGAATAGTCTTTGACTTCTCGACTTGTCACTGATTCTATAGTAAAATAAAATGTAAAACTAGTGATTGCAGCCATCTCTAATAATTGCCATGCAAATGCAGAAGTAAGTCATGGGATGAATAAATAAAGGTAATTCTGCTAAACTGGAGGGGAAGAGAGGGAAGATGAGTCTGAAGACAGATGGTCTTATTGGTTTAAAAAGACTTATTTTTTCTCTAATTATAAAAGTAAGATAACTTTAAGTTCTTTTTTCTTATTAGACAGGTATACTTGCACACATTCTGCATCAGTTACACCCCTACAATAAGTAATTAAATCAATGTGTGCCACTGATAATGTCTAAAGGTGGAATTTAGTCTTCAAGTTTGTTGATTGTCTGGGATCCCACCGGTTCCTTTTGACACATATTATCTATACTCTAGGAACTGAAACTTATTTAATTCAAGTTCCTGTTACCTTACTGTACGGAAATCATTAATATAAAAGGATTGTGTAATGAATTATGATAACACAATCACACCAGAACTGCCATTTATTGGATTAAACTATAGGTCCATCTTGCCCAGTATCCTGTGTCAAATAGTAGGAGAGAGAGGATGATGAAAGAGAGAGTGAAAAGGGTATGAGCAGGGTTTTCCTCCTGCTCTTCTTCCACCTGCAGCCTCCAGTATGTTAAGAAATGTTGAGTCTGCTGCATTTTTAATGCAAGGTGAAACTTAATGTTTGTGCACCCAACAGCAGTAAAATATTTCCAGTTCTGAAATGAGTACACCACATCATTAACAAGCAAAAATTCTCATGATGTAATATTTTAGTTCTCAATTAAAAACCAGATTCATAAACTTTGCTATCAAAACATAACTATATCATGCACATTTGCTATAATTACAACACACCACTTTGAAAAACGCAGCACTTTTCCAATGCATCTATGAAGTACGTGCATTTCTGCAATTACTCGCATAGAATTTTAGTACTGCTTCTACAGCAATATTGTAATATGTAATAAAATTACATTTTGTGCTTTTTCACATTCAAATTGTATCCTTTCCTGCAACTTTAGGTACAAACCTGAAGATAAGACCTTGAAAAATTCTTCAGCACCAAATTCTGCTGCTCACTCTGTGAAACATGCAAAATACAGCACAGAGTAGTTTTGTAATGAGATGGGCCAGAAAAACAGAAAAAAAATATTCTTCTGGATTGTTATGTCTATTACAGTTCCCATATTTGAAAGCACAGTTACCTTAATATAGGACTTTTAATATGTGGACTGATGATTAACTGTACATTTGCCAGTGTTGCGATGCCAATTATTATCCAGAGACTTGATGTAGCAGCTCAAAAATGTGAAATTGCTCAAAACACCTTTCTCATTGGATGTTCTCTTTCCCCTGGGATGAATACTTCCATGAAAGATACCCTTGCCTAATTTTTTTTAGATACAGAAATTCTCATTGGTGTTGCTAATCACAATTCTTGGGAGCATAACTTTGACAGAAACTTTGTCCCACAAATTAACATATCCTTAGTATGCCTGTCATATTTAACATGAACAATATTAAATATTAGTCAAGATACTGAGACTAAACTGTTGCCAAAAATGATCGCTGTGTCTGTAAAGACATAGACAATATTTTTTTTTATTGTTAATCTTCTTACTAAAGCAACCAATAAAACCCAAGCCTGGGAGGAGCAATCCAACAACATTCCTGCACATGTGATCTGAGGAAAAATGAGAGTGAAATGCAGGCAATATCTGAAAATATTTTGCAAATTATAATATAGTATATTGAAAAATTCCTTTAAAATAGCAGGTAAACTTAGTTATTAATTGTTGGCAACTATCATCTCACTCCAATTTATGTCACTTTTTGTGCTTCGATGCTTGAAAAGGTAACAAAAGGATCAAATGATATTGCTTTGTTATTGTTACTTTGTAAACCTAAAATTTTCACCTTTCAATGAGGAATTAAAGAAAATTATAATAAAAAATTCTTCCTTAACAAGCTGCAGTAAAAATGCACTTTTGTTTCCCAGATACATTTTATCTGGCGATGAGAGCAAGGCATCTGACAGCAATACAGTAGTAATTGTGCAAAAAGAGGACGGTGATATAAATCACCAAAGGTTAATGATCAGGATGTGAACAGAGGGACTTGTTTACAGAAATAGCATGCAATTTAAAATTTACAAGAGATTTAATGCCACTGCTTGGCAATCGCTAAAATCAACAGCCCAGAAAACAGTGACATTAAGAAAAATATTACAGTTATAATCATTCCAAAATAAGTCAATTAGTGTTAGGGCATGCGCTTGCGATTACTTGACCCATTTGGTTTGCACTTAAGTGAAAAAAATTTTCCTCCTATTATACTGAGATTACTGAATTGTGACCTATTTTGCATTCCATATTTTGAACACTATCCTTTCTCACATGCTGCCTGAGATGGCGGCCAAGGGTTTTTTCTCCTTGCCTGGCTTCCAAGTAATTCTGACCTTTGACATTTGTAATAATAAAAAACGAAGGCAGTTTATAATTGTGTTGTTCAAATGAAGGTGGGGGAAAAATTCAATCTGCTATTATACAAAAGCCATGACGGCTGTCTTCAGTGAAAAAAAGCAATGTAAGTCAATTTGTGAACTTTGGCACCAGGCGACCTTTAGAAATACAACAATATACAGAATTTACAAGCAAGAGTAGCACATGCAAATGACCCGGTACTGTCTCGCCTTTGGATTAGAGCTACAAAGAGCATTATGGAGAACGCTTTCACAAAACAAATTAAGACTGTTACTTAAATGTCACGGCACACTATTGTATTTGGCTACAGATCATTACACCTGATACTAACACTTTTAAAAACTGTAATAACTTGGAAAATATTACATTGAGTGCCCACATGTATAAAAGGAAAATAGAAAAAAATAAAAAAGAAAATGGGTTCCTGAAGTAATTTAAACATCACCACTCCACGACTAGAGGGAAAGGTCAAAATTTAAGTAAGCTGAAAGGAACATGAATGGCAAAATAAAATGCACAAACAAAAAGATGAAAAGACCACTGGAATGACTCTGCAAACACAAAATGAAAGCACGCATGCTTTGGGCAAATTTGATTTCCATTCCTGCATTTGGAAAGGGAGAGAGGCAATGAGGACAAGTCTTGGAGAAGCAGGTAAAAAGGGGACAGAGGGGAGGTGTTAATCTAAAATGTGCTGTTTTAATTTATTACCTTCAGTGTTGGTACTGCTGCTGCTGTATATATTTCGCAGGCTACCAACACGGTTTAGTTTCCAAGCTTTGCGTTTGGCTGCATCCAGAGAGCAGAAGGGAAAGAGAAAAAAAAAAGAGAAAAGAATAAAAATAAAGAAAAGAAAAATGAAAAAGGGGAGAAAAGAAATGTCAAAGTATCATGTGAAGTAAAATACAAGCACATACACAACCACACACACATCCACAATGCGCACAGAACAATACAGCTTCTCTGTACCACCAAAAACATGGTCAGCCCCTATTTTTTTAAATTGAAAAAAGATACTTTTAAGTCTTTAAAACATGACAAGACTTGTCCAGATTAATTGGATCTGCTATTGTAAAATAGAAACAGACAATGGAATAGAAAATGCACTTGCAGTACTTCTATAATGATGCACTATTAGAGAGAAGACAACTATTGAGGTGTAATGCTGTTTAATTCATAAGGCAAAAAAACCTCTGCGAAACAGAGGGCTTTCCTTATTGCTAAGAGAAAGTATTAATCGCTACATGCCTGAAACAATAAAAATTTAAATTTCTGGTGATCATGTAATAGATTTAAATCATCAAACAACTATGAATGTTGTTTCTCTTGTTAGGCTTAAATGTGATACTTAATAATTATTTTAGGTGTCAAGTAGATGCTGTCACTATGCAAATTTTGTTTTTTTCAGAGGCAGGTCACTGGCAAAATTGCTTATTTGGAAGGTAACATAAACCATCTGTTTATAACAGAATCTTTCATCGCTTTATCAGAATTAGAGCAAACTTTTAAATGCCTGTTCTATCCTTTGAGTTTCAAGCTCCTGCTTCTGATAGTAACAGGAATAGCTCTACAGAAACTACTTAAATCCTCTACTCATGATGGAAGATTAATTCCCTCACTTTATTTGGTTCTATATCTTTACCTCAAAATCAAATTCAAACCATGAGAAATAAACCCAACAGCATATTCAGACTAAAGTTCCATGAGACAAACTTCATTTTCCTTGTCAAACCAAAAGCAACCCCAAACACACTACTGGCATTCAACACAAAACAGTACACAACCCTCAAATCATGTCTGTTATTTATCCATAGAACATGCACAATATGAACAATGGGCATGGCAAACATCTGACATTCCCACCCAAAATGATTCTTATATGTGACCTAGAAGAGCCATCTCTAAGGATGAGATGGTAGAGTATCAATTTGTGGATGCATGACTTAGCAGGTACTGTTTTCATAAAACTGAGTAGGTGCAGAACAGGGAACAGATTTCACTTGTAACACTGCTGAGTGGCAAATCTCCATCACGTGTCAGAACTAGTAAAACTTGTGACTTCAAGCCATGCAAGCATAGGAAGACACAAATGCCAAACACTGAAGTAGGCCTCATATTCTGCCCAGTCTTCTTATTCATTCAACCACCAATATGCACCCATAATACTTTTCTTGAGTACATGAAAAAAACACTTGGTACAGGTGATCAGTATCATTATCCCCATTTTACAGATGTGCAAACTGAGGCATAGGGATGGAAGTGACCTATTTCCAGCAGGACAGGGCTGGAATGGAGAACAGAACTCAGGTTTCCTGTGTTACAAATCCAGTACCCTCTGTACTGAACTACACTGCTTGCAGAGCATGTATCAGAAAGAAAATGGAAGTTTCTTAGTCTCTGTTTATCTACGGTCAAGGTACATGGCGCAGCACATTTGGAACTAGAAAATTTGCCATCTTAGCTCATATAGAGTCTATGATAAGAAATTTCAGGTATGTGATAAGTTATTATGGTTTTGCCTTCCCCCAGCTGTCCTTCAGCTTTTGGAATGATATGTACACTACATAAAATACGCAACCATTTGAAAAAGCGCTTTTCTTATTTTCTTTTCCAGATATATATCCTTTATCACCACCATGGACTGCTTCAAAAATACCCATTTTCCACAGAAGAACACAAATAAGGAATCCAATTAGAAACGTTAATATGTAACTAGATTTACACTGTAGGTGATGCAATCACAAACTCAGTCCAGTTTAATGCTGAAGGGAGAAATTCCTTCCCATTCCCTATTTCAAAAATTCTCTAAATAAGCACTGAAAATGACCTACCATACTCACACAACCAAGAGCATTCCTATAAAAGTTATTAAACTATAATTGAAGAAGAGTATCCAACTACTCTAGAACATTAGAATATACACTTTTTAATACAGTGGAATCCAACTTTTAATGGTTTGCACTGAGAAGGGAAAAATGGAAAAAGTGGAGATTTGAGTGCTGTCGCCAATGCCCTTACTTTAAAAAATATATTAGTTAAATGAAGATATACAATATTATGTGGACATCTGAGTGATTAGGTCAGATTCACGTATAGCTATAGTCAATTCTAAAAGTATTTACTATGTCCTTTAATATTAAGGACCTTCTCTTTTAAGAAACATTTAGTAAGTCTCAGCAGATACTAACAACTAGAGAGGCTCAATTTCCCAGCTGAAAACTTACTTTTCCTGACAAAATTTACATATAAATAGGCAAAATCTAGGCTTAGCCTCCCCTTTCAAAGGGGAGGCTATCTCCAGTACATAAAGCCCCTTCCCAGTGTGCTTTGTTTTTCATTTTTCATACTCTAATCGCACATTACAGTATGGATGTATAAGCAGGAAGTGAACTTACAGCCTGGTTTTCTATTAACCTATTGATGAAATAATCAATTTTAATGTGTTAAATGTCATGCCTTTTTCTTGCTTTCAAACAAATGGACTTTTTCCTGCAGATGCTGAGATCCTGAAACATCTTTGCATGTCCTGCAACACTGATGAGACCCCAGTAAACTTCTTTATTGGGGTGCTGTGATGTCTTAGATAATACAACATTAACCATCAACAGGCTTTGGACAATGCCAAATGCAGCCTGAAGGATTCTGATTGATGTACATAAGAACACCAGGGCCCAGCTTAACCAACCTACCTTGACTGCCTTCAAAATTATGTACCGACTATAAATTTTTGTTACTTACAAGGAAGGCCTTAACAGGTACTGGAAATCATTTTGCCTGGTTTGTCATTGGCTTGCCTCCCAGGGCATTCAGTCCATCTAGTCTGGGGTCCCCTTCTAGTTCAAAAAACAGGTCAATGTAAGTTATGTCCATACTAGGATGTACAACACTTACCAGGAATCTAACTACAGAAATACTTGCTGTCTTTTATGAAACATTCCTATTTTGAAAGGACATTAAGATACTTTGAATTTGCTAGTGTGTTTTCACTAGGCTACTTTTCCATTAAAAAAAAAGCTCCTCTTTTTTAAACTATAAATTTGGGTTCAGATCTCTCAATTTAAATAAAACTATCCCACACAAGTTTTTAGTTTGCCCTAACATACTGTTTTCCATCTAATATGTTGCAATATCATAACCTGCCTTATTAATGTGTTCCACAAGGTGTCAAGGAAGTCTTTTATCAATACCTTTAAACTTGCCTTTGTTTTGTATACATTGCCTATTAAAACCTAAACCCACCTGTCCCTGAAATCAAACCTGAATGCATATACAGACTTCAAGGAACAATTTTTGATCAAAGCTAATTAACACACACAATTTAGACTGATGAGATCAAATTTCTACCCCTTCAATCAGCAATTTAATTTGTGCTTTCTGACATGCAAACTAGACTGGTACAATAAGTCATTATTTGTTGCTTGGTGATACAGAGCGATACTATTAGGAACACAGCTCTCACCTGCCAAACAACAGCATAATTGTTATAATAGTTTACTTCAGCACAAATCATAATCCAGCAATTCCTGTTATGATCACTGTTGCACGAGATTATAATTTCAATCTTTGCGATACTGAGGCATCCTTAGAAAATGAAGGGTTAAAAAAATCTCGAAGTCTTGAAAGCTAGCCACTTTTGTTGAATCATTTCTAGAATCTGATTTACTATATGCATAGCAGAAACTTCTTTCAGCTACCAAAGTAAAATATATAATTTAAAACCGTCAGATCGAGTAAACTAACTGATCCATAAGGAGGGAAGACCAATGAGTTTCCACAAAGAACATACCTTCTTGAAACATTACAATAGGACATACTGACGGTCTTTATCACAGAAACTATGGCACAGGCAAGCCAGTTGTTACAGCAGTTGTTCAATTCAACTTGGAGAAAATGTAACTCATTTTTGAAAGAGGCTAACTGTTCTAACAGAGCCACTCACTAGCCGTTTCAGACAAAAACTTCTATGTGGAATCTAAGCTTTTAGATATACGCCTATCACTATTTTTCCTATGAATTAAGTTATTAAGAATTCGTTCCCTCCCCGCTGCACCCCCTAAATTTGTTTTAACTTTCAGTGCTTAGTTGCACACTCAGTGAATATGCAGCATGTTTTTTTAAAAAATCAGTTAGCGTGTCTGCATTTTTGTAGTACGTGACAAGAGATGTGATACAGTACACGGTATAATCTGGGAATTTTTGGTTTCATTTTTGTACAGGTTTAAGACATTCTACCAGTTCTCAAGAAGAAACACTGAAACCCCTAAGTACATGCTTTCATTGTAACCAACACATCCCAATCCATTTGGACTTCCATGATAGTGAATTCTGTATTCAGAAATCAGGATTGCATGATCTTCTTTCCTCAAAAGTAAGATGCAACTCTTAGAGCTGGAGTCCTAGGGTGTTTATACATGTGCTATTGGAGTGTGGTGGGGGGGGGAGAGGGCACTTTAATTAGAATGGCTCTGAAAGCTTCTTGCGCATCAGCATCCCCATGCTTCAAAATGGTGATGGAGGCACTTTATCTAAAGCTTGTCAAATGAGCTTTAGATAATGCACCCCCACTGCTATTTTGAAGTGCGGGGATGCTGATACATGAGACACTGGAGGTTGCTGAAGCACGGTCATTACTATGCTCCAGCAGACTCGATTAATCGAGTCTGCTTTGACGCACTGTAATTAGAGTGAGTTAAAGTGGCCTTGCTGCTCATGTATAGGCGCCCCTAGTAACTCCCCTATGTAGGCTACTTATTTTTTTAAAACATTTGCCAATTTTATTTATTATGAAGTGCTCTACAGTTTCCAGGATTTGCAGGATGATTTTGAAATCTGACTGCTCTGTTATCAGAAAAGTGCCTTTTAATATCTCTATCTGAATTCCATCAGAGTTGGCTGATTTATAAGATGTTGTGGAATACTCCCATTGCCTGGCTGTCTCTCGCAACCACTTGGTTTCGATTTGCTGACAAAACCTCTCAAGATTTTTTTCAGCGTTGTGCAAGCATTTCCTCAAGCATCTCCCTTCAACAGTGCACTTCATGTGAAGCCTCTGCCCAAGACACAGATTCAATGGACCCTCCTCATCCTCTGGTGCATCAAAATGCACTTTGATCTGGAGGGAAACTGCACTGCACTGGAACTCAGGAGACCATAAAATCCAGTCACTACATCTACTAGCTGGTGCTAACATGAGTCTTTCAGAGCTTTCATTAGTAAGCATGAGCTCATAAAATAGGAATACAATATGCATCTTTAATTTGGTAACCCACATCTCAGATTGGCTTCATTTGGGGTCATTTGCCAAATATTTCTTTTCAAACAAGGTGTCTGTAAATAGAGATATTCCTGCATATGCAATTCATTGCTTTCCGTGTGGTCATTACACAGCTGCTAAATTCTGTTCAGTTAGATGTGTGATATTTTGTTAAAATAACTTCAAACAGTTTGCATATTGTCCATAAACTCTGTTTTTAAAAATACTGTGCATAGTAAGAACTCATTCAATCTTTATGAATAGGGACTTACCCAAATTAAGGAAGCATGTGGCTGATTTTGCACACAGTGTGTGGGGCCAGCCACCAATTTTGTGGGCTGATTGTAATGCCCTACCCATGCCTCTGACTAGCCAAGGAGTCCTGCCCCTTGCTGCTGATTGGTGGAGGGGGTAGAGCCGCATGACAGGCAGCCCTCTCAGCAGTGAGGGGTGGGGGGCGGCAGCCATCTTGGCTGCTCTTCTTTGTGCCAGCAACCCCCTTTCCCTCTTATTTTTTTCTGCAAAATCACAAATTGCATAGGTCACTACTTATGAAATGAAGCTCTCAATTTATTTACTTCAGGGATGTTAAACTCATCTGGCCCTGCAGGCCGGATGGATGGTGCAGTACTGGCCCACGAGCTGGATCAGGTCCATGGACCCACCACCTGCCCACATTCCTGCTCCAGTGCAGGTCACATCTGCCCAGACCGGTCCGGGTTGTGACTCGAGTGAGCACCAGCACTCAGCCCGAGCAGGCACCACTGATGGTGCAGCCCAGGACTAGACTAAGGAAATGCTGTGGCCTGCGATGGCCCGAGTGAGAGCCACAGGTGGCACATGGCCTGGGCCTCTGTGCAGGAAGGGTTGGGTGCAGCAAAGAGGGCAGCGCCAGGGTCCATATGTTTGACGCCCCTGATCTAGAGGAACAGCAGCATACCAAGCTCCTCTCCCCTTACCAATATGTCCACTCTCTCTTAATATTGAAGCACTCCAGAAGAGTAATTCTGTTTAACCTCCAGTCCTTGGTATCTCTGCTGAATCTGTTAATTACTGCATAGCTGGTTGGGACCTGGCGGAGTGACATCTACTATATCAGCGGACGATGGAGTGACATCTACTATATCTCGTGTAAAGATGACACTGAAAATCCACAAAATGGGTACAACTCTTAACTCTTATTCAGCGGGTCTGGATTTGTACTGGTAAATGGCAAGTTATATACCATCCCACCATCTTATATACATTTATTCTACTTATGACTCATTAGCTGTGTTTGAACCTACAGTTTCCAAATACGAAGGCAAGCAAATGACAGAAAATCTCAGCTTGGACCTTGCCTGTCACCGAGTTCCTATGAGTAAATCCTCAGCAAATCACAAATTAAAATAATCTTAGATGGGACTATAACAGTGTGTTCCTCATTTTCTATGTACTCGACTTGAGACCTAAGGTTACTGATTTACTTAAGTTTTGAGCACTGATCATCACAACTGTAGTGAATGGGACAGGTGAATGCTCAGACCTTTTGTCAACTAGTTAATGTGGTTTACAGAAAAAATGTAAGGATTGAAAGTTAGGAGGTTCTGAGTTCTTAACTGGCTTGCAACTGATTTGCAACTGTCTCAGCTTTCACTTATGTCAAAAAGGCAAACATTCTTTTGTAGGGGAACTGTAAGGATCAATTAGTTAATGTCTATACAAAACTCTGCATTTGTAACATGCTAAAAAAGTATAAGGACTACGAAAATTCGATGCAATTACTAAGACACCCCAAACTAGCAGGGAGGACAAAATATTGGTCTGTTTCCTTGATGTCATCACCTTTCTGTAAAACTGCTATTTCAACAGGGATGCTGGGAAGACAAATCCATTAGTATCTGGAAGATGCAGATAACCTTAAATTTGCTTTTTGTTAAATTTTTAGCACTTCACTTTATTTGAACAATACGCTTTTAGCTTATTTTGTAAATAGCATATATTTATATTTTAAAATATACATACAAACCTATTGAAGACAGGAAGACTGCATATATGAGAGAAATGCTGCTTTGGAAAAGCCTTTTGCTAAGATAGGGAGTAATTGGCAATCATTTAAACTTAATGACTCCCAATTACCACATATCTTTGTATTTGCTCAGCTAACAGCTCTATATCTGTGACCATCCCATTGCAGACAGGATTTTGTTTTTGTTTTCTTTATAGGGATCCCAGGTATTTTGCTTTAATGAACCTATTTTTCCCTGTTCATTCATTTTTTATTAGTTTGGTATTATAGTAAATATGTGTGCTATCATTACTATTACTACGACATTAATTCTAAAAACACCCAATAATGTATTGCCTATCAGGGTGCCTGTGCACAAATTTTATATCTGCAGTGCTCCCCAGTGGAACTTAAAATTGTAATCTTCTGAGTCTTGTTAAGAAAAACATTGAAACTTATTACTTGTATTTTGGTAAGTATAATAAAACACACTTCAATTCTTAGGAATGTCTTTATGTCTATAGTTTTGACTCTGAAGTCTTCCTTTATCATTGTACTAAGAAACTACAGACTTGTTAATGTCACCTCTGGTCTCCATCTGACAGAGTTCTTTGTTGATTAGATAAATAGTCCTCAGATAGCTGATTAAAAAATGATGTAGCCGTTAGGTTGTGTGTCCAAGCCTTGTCAGCCATGTTGGATGTTAAAGCGTGCATGAATTACATCCCTGGAGTGTGCTGAACAGTGCTGATTAAATGAGGCACGCCACAGCCCTCAGCATCAATTATCAGAAATAATAGGATCTTTTCACCTACACTGGAAGAAGGGGGTTGGGGATGGAGTCAGTGTGCCACTCATTTCTGAGAATATCTCATCATCAGAAGCACAAAATAAATAACTCTGTCTATTCACATAAGGATGTTTATTTTTTGTGAAACAAGTTAAAGCATAAGAAACTGTAAGATGCTAACCTTCGCAGGTTAAAACATACAAGTTAAACTGGTATGTGTTAGTAACTAAACTAGACTTGTATAAATGCTAGCCTTACAGAAAGGCAAGCTTATCTGTCAGAAAAGCAGAGTCAGATGCAGGCTCTGGGGCAATCTGCATAAAGCTACCACCACAGTGGGGACTGGATTCTACTTTTTTGCCCTTCTCCTGCACTTTTTAGTGTGCTCTGCATCCCATGATCTTTCATCAGGAGCCATTTCACTGTAAAGTTGCAGATTGGAGATTTCTCTTTTGTGTTGGCCATCTGAACATTCATTTGCTCAACAAGACTGTGCCAATGTTCTGTTCTTTCATAATAGGAGCAGAATTATTTCATAAGATGCAACCCAGAAGATTCTTACATTATGTGAACTCGCTACTTCAACTGTGAAGGGGCTTGACACAATGCTCTTTTCCTAGAGGACACCATACAGGGAAGTAGTAATGTTCAAACATCCATTAAAAGGCCTTTGAAAGGATTAAAAAAAACCTAAACCAAGAAAATACAATGCAGGACATCTATTTAGAGAATAAAATAACCTGGCTGAATTGAGTTTCTGACCTGGAGTAACGTGATGCCTGTAAATTTGATAAAAAGACAGACAACTTTATAAAAATATTTAAAAAAGCAGTCTAAATATCTGACACACATTTAAATCTTCTCTGCCTTACCTAGTAAACTGAGCGGTATGCATTGCAGATTTTAACATATTGGATTTAAATGGCAAAACTACTCTAAACTCCTGAAAGACATTTGAGGCTTTGAAAAGTCTCCATTTAGTGAGTTAACGTGGACTCTAATAGGGAGACAAATGTAAGATAAAAAACAAAAGCAAAGAACAAAAGGTATTTTATAAAATAAGGAATTCAAGCTTGGTTAGCATGGGTCAGATTTTTCAAAGGGGCTGAAACACCCCAACAGCTCCTATTTAGGCATCTACTCAGAGCCAGAAAAGTTGATAGGTGGTAAGCTCTTCTGAAAATCTGACAATGATTCTTTCCGATTGGAGGGGAAATTGTTAAAAAAAATACTGAATTGTGAATTTGTAAAGCAGCTAACGCTAAACTTGATATTATAATTTAATATCTGATGATGGACTGGAGACTGACAGTCAATGATCCATTTTAAAACTGTGAAACAATGAAAAGTAATGGTATTTGGAAAGTATTGCTATTTTACTTAAATTTGGTCTGCAGCTTCTCCCTTGTGTAATCCAAATGAAGAAAAGAGAAGAGCTGGATGTAAAAGATTCATAGTGACCACTGAGTAAGTATCTAAAGTATCATATTTACTCTTTTAGGAATATGACCACTGTCAATTAATATTAATAAGGAGCAGTTCATAAAACGGTTAATTTTTCTTTCCTGAATAAGGTTTTTCCCAGTGAATATTCTACAGAATGTAAAGGACTAGGATGACTATCCAGCATGCTACAAATACATTACAAACATCCAACATTCAGAGAAAAAATACTTGTTAATTGGAAACATTTTCTTTTTTCTCAGTTTTTCATTTCCTGCAGAAGAAAATTATAGGTCTTTTATACACACAAAAATCTTTTTCAACCACCTAGAAAAATTGTCTTTTAATAAAAGCTTTAAATTGTACTATCATATTTCAAAGGCAATGAACAGTTAAAGCAGCTAATCAAAGGCATAATTATTTAATGACTAGTACTCATGCTATCTAACAGGGCCATAATTGCTTGGCTGTGATCACTAGACCACCAGCTTCAATACTGGAAAACAAGTACTTTGCTTGTAGCATTTGATCAACCAATTTCTAAGGTTAGTTTCTTCAATCGGGTTGACTTTATGAAGGTAGCTGAGTTATTATGGCACCAGATAATCAGTTATACTACCTCAGTGTTTCTAATTATATTTGAATTAGAAATAATTTCTAGGGGAAAAGGGTGTCAAACAACATAATACCAATATTTCCCTGGACACAGTATACTGGCAGCCACCGCCACCACCACCTTTTAGTAGTAATTAATGACACAGAGCAGTTTTCTATAAATCCTAGCCTACCTTATTCTAGTGATTATAATGTAAAAGAACAAACTGGTAATTACAAAGGATTTTTCCCCTTAACTGCACTTTAATACTTATTGTCAATACTCCATTTATTCTGAGTTAGTGGAACAACACATAAGCTGATCTTCTAAATACGGTTGATTTATACTAGTGACTTCTATAAATGGAAATGCTGGAACCTAATGTCTGATATCTCAGTTGACATTATTAAAGCTATCCAAAACTACTTATTTACATGAGCTTTTAAATTTGTTGGCTTTGCAGTGAGATATTTACTTAGAGATACCCTATTATAGAGAAACTGCTTGACTCATAATGTTTCAATGGGGGGTGCTAAATTCATAATATGAATTGTTACCCTTATTGACTCAATTTTTATTTCATGGTTGAGTATTCGAAAGATCCCTGTGTTTTTAACCACCCAACAATTTGATTCCAAGATGAGTCTTACTTTTGTATTTAACATAGATTGAGCTTCCAAAAAAACCAGAACAAAAGGCACTGGGCATCACCAACAAAACTGGATCATTTTTGTTAAGCTACCATTTCAACCAAATAACTTCCCTCATGCTGCTTGTTTCAGTCTTACAATGTTATAATTTAAAGACTCAACAATAATAGTGTATTGCTATGGCAGCCGAAACTTCTGTTCATGTTGCTACAACATGGTAAGTAATCCATTTAATCTGTGAAAACAAATCACTTTCATATTTAGATTACAAATTAAGTGACTTGCAGGGTTGCAGTTTCTACTTTGCAATGCTGCCAATGCATAGTGTAACATGGTTATATTGGAAGCAAACAGAATTATTTCTAAAAAGTAAAAAAAAAAATCATGACACACACCAGAAAAGGGAGGGAGAGGAGGGGGGAAAGCATCTGTGGCATAATGCCAAAATGGACTTAAAGGAAACTATTAGCATAATACCAAGTATACAGGGGACATGGTATTCTCAGTAAGCCTACCTTACTACTTCTGTTTAGACACAGTATTAACTCACTGCAAAGAGAAAATTCTCACTTGCTTACTCCACAGAGAACCACTACTTTTATGGCATGATGGATTTATTCTGGTTTCGGACCATCAGTTTCATCTAAGGATAGGGAGCCTGCAATCTTGCCTGTTATAGGCTGATAAACAAGGAACATTTAAATCCATTAACCAAAGATGCATTGTTCTATACTTTCTCCTCCTTTGAACAAAAAGCAGCCACATTTTGTTGATAGTGCAAGCAATTACTGTCAAGAAAACAGTTACAAAACAAGAGAAAGAGCTATTTCCACTCAAAGGAGTTTTAGTCTCAATTCTTGCTTTAAAAGTTATTCTCAATGCAGGAATCCTGAAATATCTGAAGTACTCTGCCACTTCTTTTTCATGCAATTTCTTTTCTAATTTATATTGGATGTCAC
>NW_017729031.1:88344917-88352669 GCF_001723915.1 Gavialis gangeticus
TAGTCTCAGTTCTTGCTTTAAAAGTTATTCTCAATGCAGGAATCCTGAAATATCTGAAGTACTCTGCCACTTCTTTTTCATGCAATTTCTTTTCTAATTTATATTGGATGTCACAGTGGAAATACAGTAAACTAAAAATAAAATCTGCTACAATAAAGAATTGTAATGGGATGAATTAAAATCAGAGAGAGCTGGGAAATTTAGAGATGAGCCTCAAGCAAATACATTTTTCCATACAGGGAAAAAACCATGCAGTATTAAAAAAGTAAAAAATATTTATGTACAGCAAAGTGAATTAAAGGAAGTACTCTCCTAACAGATCTATAAATCTCTCCTTCAAATCTCTCTTGAAGCCAAACTTTTACTATGAAGCCTAAAAAAAATAAGACAATGCTTAACAACAGTGTGGCTGGAGAGAAATTCAAGCACGCAGTTAAGTAAATCAATATCTCTGTAATTACAAAAAGCTAAAGAAAATTAAAATAACAAACACACCGAGTATAGTTTGTCTACTATTCCTTTAAACATTCTTCACTGAGAAAAATGTGAAATTTGAGGTAAGAGGTGAAAATAAGAGGTAGAAATCCTAAATGACATGTAATGTTAGAGTTATTTTTAATAACTGTAAATAAAGAAATCCGTCATAAAATATTTCAAATAATGTCAAAGGCCTCATTTACCTTTACTTTATGGTATTAATGGGTTAACATAGATCTACCATAGGGAAACAGGGCAAATAACTTACCTGAAATTATGATAGTGACCAAGTCCCTTTCCTGGGGATAAAGACTATGAAAAACAACAGTAAAGTCTCATACTCCCCAAATTAGTCTACAGTGATGGTTAAGACCATGTTAAAGTCATGTGTAAACTGCCCTGGCTCTTATAAATAGAGATTCATAATAGAAGACATACCTAATTATAGTCATGCTATTGCAAACTTCTATATATCATCATCCTTCAATGTTTCTGATGCACGAAGTCTAGTTACCAGCTAATCATACAGGACTGAAGACAAAATTAAGAAACTAAGGCATGGTTTTGAAGTTGAACTTTATGTAAACCTATCAGAAAAGGTAATAAAAACCTAACTGCTATGATAACTCTGAAAATAAATGTTTTGTTAATTTGTAAAAGCCAGTTTAAAAATGGCTAACGTTTCTCCTACACAGTCTTAATGAGAAGAGTTCATATGCTACAGCTGTTGCAGCACTGGCTGAAATGTCTACAATGATAGAGAGGAAAAGCTTTCCTTAGCGTGATATCTTTTTTTGCACAAACTACATAATTGGGATAGAGTTAGACAAGCTTTCAAATGTTCCTCACCAGGTTACTTTACTATTACTACGACTACTATAGATTAGCTTTATTACAAGTACGGTAGAAGATGCATATAAATGTTTACGTTCTCTGAAGGATGTACATTCCCCTGCTCAGGACACAGGCCAAATGCCAATGGATGGGATTTAGGATAAATGTTCACAGGAGCATGCTACTTGATACAGCTTTACCAGGCCTATTTGACTTCTGAGTGGTCAGATGCCATAGGCCCTCTGACCACATGCCATATAGGCAGCATACCCTTTGGGTCACATGTCATGTGGGCTAAACCATGATGCATGGGCTCCCCCCAAGCTGTGTTGCATTGTGCCACGCCCCCCCCATGCCAGCACTATGCAGGGTCCCCAAGTTCCCCTAAACCCCCCATCCGCGAGTTCCCTCTGCCCCGTGGGCTGTACTGCACTGCTCCACCCTCTAGCGGCAAGGATAGGAAGTGGAAACTGGCAGAGAAAGTGCCAGCCCAAAGAGACTGGCAGCCTCAGCAGGAGAGAGATGGGGGGGGGGGACAGGGAGCAGTGCATAGACCACAGTATCAGGAGATATAGGTTAGCCCCACCTGGGGGTTACATACAGCCTGTGGGCAGCTAACTGGACACCCCTTAAAGACGGGTTTCTTCACAGCTCTGATCCATAATGGAAAATCTTACATCCCTAGGGACCCAATAACATGTGAAAAACAACTTAAACTGTGGTCCTGGCTTTATTTCTCAACCAAAACATGGAGCTTGCAGGCAGAATCTAAATGCAACAGGGAAAAACAGAAGCAGGGGCAAATGTATGGAACATGAGAGAGATCAGATGATAAACAATTCTCAACAACAGAAACACAGAAATGACAATACCTTGACAGAAAATTTTACATAGAATTTATAATATAATACTTTATAAACACACAGACTTTTCTCCCCAGACCTTAATGATGAGTTTGATTCTAGAGTGATGGATGAGAGGCATGAATACTTGTTCCCAAACCTCCCCTTACTTCTGGATTTGGCTTCTCCCTTCGCTGCTTTGCTAAGTGAGAAGAGACACATTTCCCTCCTGTTCACTGGTTCTACATCACAATGCAGAGAACCATTCTGGACCAAGTAGCACAGAATCCATGCTGAGTGATTCTCCATAAATGTCAGTAGGGGGCATGCAGGTCATCATGGAGAAAAGAAGGAATGAAGCGAGTTAGAGGTTCTTGCTCTATGCAGAAGTCTACTAATTGGCCTCTAGTACCCACCTTCTCTTCTGTCACATCATCCTGTATTACCTCTATACGTAAGAGATATTTAACATAATTTACCTTTTAGGACTCGCTGGGGTCCTAACAGTGAAGATGGTGACCAAACGGTTCAAAAGAGCAATAGGTGAGGTGCCATACATCTTTATGTACAGTTCAAATCTTGACCAGGTCTTGACTACCCATCAAAAGCCATTATCACCTGATGGAGACTAGCGACCTATATGAAATTAGACTAATCACAGTCTCTTAATGGGTAAATGACTCATGATACATAGTTCCATGGGAGGGGAGTTAACTGATCTTCAACTGCTCCTTTAAAATGGAAACAAAAGTCCAACAACTACAAAGTTACACTTTAAATTGCTCTCACTGTTAAAATAAATTAGTTCTCCTCTCCCCCAAGCCATTTCACAACTTTATAAGAAAGCATCCTACATGTGTATTTATTTAACTTAGAATTCCTCAACCTTAGTTGAAGTCCTAATGTTGTCAGGACTATTCATGTGACACACCTAAAATACTATTATTAAAACTTTAGGTGGATGTGGTATAAAAGTATCCTGTATACTCTACAATCCAAGTTACATTTTGAACAAATGAGAAACACATTAGGATTGAATTGTCACACTACTCAGTTGTTTTTCATTAATATCATCTTATGACTTTTACAACTTGGCTTATCTAAAACACAGACGGAACGGAAGAAAAAGACCACAAGAAATCAGTGATTAGGTCTGTGAATAAAGTTTTATAAAAGCCCTGGAGGTTAATTTTACATATATATACTTTTAACATATTTTGTCAGAGTATCTGCATGAGGCAGGGTGCTTGTAACTAAATTCAAAGTAACTGTGTGACAAAGCACAACTAGAAGCTAGTGTCAAACCTTTCCTTACTAGCCAAAGATCTGAGCTGTTAACTACTAAATGGCTACATGACAATGGCTGTTACTAATCACTTATTGAATAATGAAACTGACACAACTGATAAAAGGTTTCAATCTTGGAAAAAAATGATTTATAGTATTTCACTCTACTGGCACTGTTATTTGTATGACAAATGGCTGGACAGACACCAGTTAATCTCCACACACCTCCAACTCTGATGTGGCAGCTTCTGCTTGAGCATCCAAATAATCAAGAACAGCTAACAATACAGCTATGATGTTGCGAGGGGCTGAATGCTGGTATTTTATCAAGGCTGATCCCCAAATCAATTTACGCAATGGATTTTTTTTGGTAGGGGAGGGACAGTGCGTGGAAAAAAAAAGAGAAGGGGTATCATGGAAACTATAAACTGCAGCTTGCAGCTAGGTATCTAGGCCACGCACCTGCAACACAGAAATGAAATCATCAATACAACCAAGGCATTAATGATTTCAGAAAGCTCAGTATAGTTTATAGATTTCCTTGATGGCAAAATCTGAACTGCAGCATCATACAGACCTGTCAAGGTTGTTTGTTACATTGTAGCGTAATAGAATCCCTGCTGTGTGCAGCAAATCCTATTTTCCCTCAGATGGGAGAGGGATGTGGCTTCTTTTAAGACGTTACGAGATAATTTTTTTTTGCTTTTTGAGAAATGAATGAAACTTCATATTTATAAGCAGCATACCAATAGCACTTCTATCTGATTGGTACTATCAGCTCCATTCTACTTTTTGCAGAAGTCAAATGTATTTTATAATGGCAGTTCTTCATAAAGACTACATGCAAACAGAACAGAGTGATTTTTTCAGGGTGCCGTTTCTCTCATTAGAAGTATTTCACAACTTAGTATTCAGCAGTTTTAAGTTTGCATGTGAAATCAAACAGAAAATTTCCCATTCTAATAAGGACAATGCGATTAAAAAAAATCTGAAGCAAGAAAATAAAAGTATTTCATTTTTTGCCAAGTGAGCAGAAGTCATGTGCCAAAGGTTTTTATACTCTTACAGTGCAGCCTTGCTAATTCATACTTCACTAAATCTCACACCTTATAAACCATATAAAAATATAATTTATATGCAGATTCCTTTGGTAATGTCTCATTCTTTATTTTATCCCCCATCCCAACACCCCACAAATTAAGGCCCTGATCCAACAAAACACTTAAAAATACGTGCTTACCTTTAAGTGAGTAGTCCCATTGACCTGAAGGGAATTACTCATATGTGCAAAATTGAGCAAATTCAGAACTGATTAGCTAGATTAAGGCCTAAATGAACAAAGTGTATTTTGTAATGCATCATTCTAGTATTTGCTCCCCAAGGTCCTGAATCATCAAAGTGCTTAAGCACAGAAGCAAAGTTTTTAAGGTCTGGGGAGACCATCATAATCATCTTGCAACTGTCTGCATAATGCAGGCCATACGATAAAGAGCTTTCTGCTGTCAAAAACTCTTCCTCATGTACATACTGGTAGACACTGATTGAGGCCTAGTCTACACTACATGGTTTTGCCATTAGGACTGAGAGTGTCTCCATACTCTAAGCTGCTCTGTAATGGCAGAACCTCTTCCTTCTGCTGGTAGAGAAACACCACCTCTAAGTGACTGAAGGCTTTTGCAGCCACCCAGCTACTGTGCCTTCTATGCCATGTCAGAATAGCTGATAAAAAGGAGCCACAGATCTCACTGAAGCCAATCATGAAAGTGGGTGAGCTGCACGTGCTCTTTCTTTAACTTAGAGGTAGCCTCTGTCTGTAGCCAGAACTTCTGCACACAAAAGGCCCAAGTCACCTCCATCTTCTCTATATAGAACTTCTAAACTTTTTAAAAATGTTTTACTGTAAGCCATGTTTCCAAAGCCTGAATATTTTTTGTAGTGAATTTCTTAACCTTTTAGTTTTCCTGCATCCACGAGAGTGGTGGCCCCAGAAGTGGCTATAGTATTCCAGGAACGATCTCACTTAGGCCACATACAGAGGTAATACTATATTTCTCTCTTACAAATGTGACCTACACTTTTTGGTGTATGGACCTACACTTGACTATTAAAAAGCATATCAAGATAATACCTTGTTATTTCTATCACCGTAGCTCCTAAGAGCCCAACTCAGACCAGGATGTGATTTGGCTGTACTAACACAAAACAAGAAGATGGTGATGAGAAGAGATAAAAGAAAGATAATGACAGAATGGAGGAGATTAAAGAAGCATTGAGATCATGTTGGTCAGCAAGCTAGACAGTGATCTAAGCATATCATGCTTTTCACAGGCATCTTGGCAAAGGAAAGTTTTAAGGATAATGCAGTAGTTTTGCAATAGTTTGTGACTGTTTACAAAGAATTCTGCCCATAAAGAGCACTGGGGAAGAAGCTTGAAAATTTAAAAAGTGGACAATAAAGGCAAGTAAAATGGCCTAATCTAAGGCAGAAGTCAACATCTCACTAGAGAATGAGAGATGATAGGGTGGGGATAGGCCATAAAAGGCCTTGAAAGTGAAGTGGTATGTTTGATATGATGGAAATCAAACAAGGGGAGGGATGCAAGAAAGGGGTGACAGGGTCAAAGTGACAGGCACAAAAAATGATCTTTGCAGCAGCATCATGGATGGATATGAGTAGGGCAAGGCTGAATTTGTCAAGGCCAGAAAGAGAGATATTGCTGTAACTGAGATGTAAGATTATGACAGCTCAGAAGAGCATTTTTTTTTCTGTGCTGTGTGGATAAACACAGGGAAGGCCATATTTTGAAGATGTTATACAGAGAAACAATAATAGACTGCTGAATACCTTTGGGCAATGGCTGACAACCTTTTCAGGCTGAGGGCTGCAATGACCCAGCTCGGGTCAGAGGTGGGATAGAGCTAGAACTGGAGCAGCAGCAAGGGAGAAGCTGCCTGATGCTGCTGCCCCACGTCTGTGGGACAGATCGGTACGTTATTGACTTGTGCTTAGAGAAAAGTGTAAGTCAAAAACGAAGCCCAAGTTGTACGCAGGAGGATAGTATTTCTATGTTAAGATTGGGCTAATGGTTAGAAATCAATGAGATGTTGGAGACAGGCTGTTGTACTAGGTTTAGATAGAAGGAGACAGGTTGGGTAAAGTAGATCTGTGAGTCCATGGCACAGAAAGTATAGTTGAATTCAGGGGTGTTTGGATGTGATTACACAGTGATATGATGGAGAGAAAGAAGAAAAGGGACTCAAATATGAAGACCTCAGGAATATCTACAAAAAGCTGCAGGTTAAATTAGGAGGATATGCTGCAAAGCACACTGAAGGAACATTTACAGAGATAAAAGAACCAGGAAAGGAGAGTTCCATAGAAGGTCTGTGTGTGTGTGTATGTGCATGTGCATGTGCGTGTGTGCGTGCATGCACACATTACAGGTGAAAGAGAATGAGGATGGAGACTTGGTTCTAAATTCTGGCTGTGAAGAAGAATGGTTTTAGTGAGGCAGAATTTGGATTGGAAAAAATCTAAAATGGAACTGGAGGAAAAGACAGACTCCTACGAACAACTATAAACTGCACATCCAAGGAACTTCGAAACAAAAGGGAGAAGAGCGATGGGAACATAAATGGGAAAGCATGTAGGGTTAAGGGTATCTTTTTTTATTATTACTATTATTTTTAGAGTGGGGAAAGACTAATGAAGAGCCATTCAACTTCTGAGTGATTACCCCTGGACGAGCCACCTGTAGCCCCATCCCCCCTGGGGCCCTGCAGCCGCACATTGTGGTCCTGGACCCCGAGCCCCAAGCACTGCCTGGCTGGGCAGCAGCCCCAGATCTGCCCAGCTCCCTCCCTACAGAGGCCTCAATCCCCCTCTTCCCACCATCCACTTACCTGCTGGAACTGCTCTGCAGGCTGCCTGGGTACATGTGTATGGCCCCCGTCTGCCTGGGTACATGTGGCACCCCCCATCTCACTGCCCTCCTGCCAGCCTGTAGGGAGCTCATTGCAAAATCTGTGGGTTTCTCTTGTAAAACAAGAAATTGTTGTTTGCCTCTGGTAAAAAGGTAAAATCTGTGGTTTACTCCATTTTTCCATGGGAAATGGAAAACCCGGATCCCTGGTGAAAAGATGGCTCAAATGTGGATACGGGAGTAGAGCTAGCAAGGATGGCAGCTATTTGGTGTGAGCTTAGGGCTGGCAGGTCACACCTTACTATGGGAAAAGGAACAAAAGAGTCAAGTCAGAGGAGAATGAAACAAGAGATAATCAATCACATCAACAGAAGAAGGAAAAAAGCAGG
>NW_017729031.1:88357669-88359196 GCF_001723915.1 Gavialis gangeticus
TGAAAAGATGGCTCAAATGTGGATATGGGAGTAGAGCTAGCAAGGATGGCAGCTATTTGGTGTGAGCTTAGGGCTGGCAGGTCACACCTTACTATGGGAAAAGGAACAAAAGAGTCAAGTCAGAGGAGAATGAAACAAGAGATAATCAATCACATCAACAGAAGAAGGAAAAAAGCAGGGAGGAGAGAAATCTAGCACCTCCCCCTGGGGGTTAACCTGTTGCTCTCAGGCTCCTGGTTGAGGAATGGATCCTTCCCCACCCTCTGCCCCCCTACATCTTCTGCCAGGGTCTCCAGGTTTCCCCTCTCTACCCTCCAGTTTCCACTTTGCCAATTTCTGTGTCATTATAGCCATGAATTACTTTCAGATCATTGATAAAGATACTGAATGACATAAGGATGAGAACGGATATCTACCGGAATGCATCAAGAACATCCCTATTGGATGATAGCTAGCTAACCACTTATGATTATTTATTGTAAGTTATTGCTTAACAAGTTTTAAAACCCTTTCATATGGACTACACTGGTTTTATATAGTGCTGTTTTAATTTTTTATTATAACATGTAAGACTACGATTTAAAAACCTAAGTATACTATGCCAGCATGGATGTCTCATAAAAATAAGCTTTTTGATAAGGCCTATCTTCCATAAAACCATGTTGATTCACATTTATTTTCCCCAATATCTTTTCATTCTTTACATGCCAGTCTTTTCATGATTTTGGCAGGGTTCAGTACGAGCTAACTAGTTCCCAAGGCATCCTATCTACCTTTCTGAAAAACTGGCACAACTTTGGCTTTATTCCAGTCCCCTGAACTTTCCCAGGGTTGCAAAATTTGTGAAAAATTCCCCATTAATGCTCAGAAAGCTGATCTTGCAGAGTGAAAAAAAAAAAAAAAAGGTTTAACTTAATTAGTTGGTGCTTAACATCTTTCCTAATCACACACTGAATAGGCACAAATTTCACTGAATGTAAGATATGAATATATCAGTCTGCTTCTTTCTAAATGCAGAAAAAGATGTTTGACTTTTTTTTTTTGTCTTTTCTGCATCACAATTGAGAATTTTACTGGTTTTTGTCTAGTATCAGACCTGTACCACTACTAGGATTTTGTTTCTTCCTGACAGAACTGAAGAATTCCTTCTTATTGTCCTTTAGTGTAACAGACAGGTTTCGCTGATATTGTTAGCTTCCTTTGTCAACTGTTTGCAGTTTCTAACTACTAAAGGACATGTATTGGGAGTCCAGCAAGAGGATATTGTGACACAATGGAAGCACAAAAATGACAGGAGTCCAATGCAACTGCACAAGGAGCTTCCAGAATGTCTCAAAACTAAAAGGAAACCATTGAGGCAATGGAAAAATGTTAGGTCATCAAGGAAGCATACCAGGAAATAGTAAAAACTCACACAAGGAAGACACTCAGGCCATATGCAGACAAGTGTGGCTGTGCGGTATGACACATACCACACATTCAGTTGTTTTCTGCACTGCAGGGGAGCAGTGTGGGGGGGGGGGGGGG
>NW_017729031.1:88359480-88368485 GCF_001723915.1 Gavialis gangeticus
GGGGGGGGGGGGGGGCTTGACCTCTGAATGGTGCATGCAGGGGCAGCATGCGCTGTTCAAAACCAAAGCCTGGCTGGCTGGAGCCGCACTGTGGCAGGACCCTAGGTAAGGCCCAGTGCTTGCCCCAGTCTCACCTACCCCAGCAGGGTTAACTTGCCATGTGCAAGAGGGCGTGTGGCACAGGTGTATCCCAGGGACAACTAGTGGCACCACAAGTTGTGTTGCTGCTAGTTGTCCCCAGGGAACCAAATGTCCATGTACATGTGGACGCAGCCTCAGACTTTAAAGATGTTAGTCCATGGAAAAGGGGAGGCAAGGAAGAACAGACTTGCCACTGGGATGAGCTGACATACAGGCTAGGGACAGACATTACACATAAACAGGTTTAAGTGATCAAAAACTGGAATAAACCTGTAATAGAACAGACATTCAGTGCACATAAACCAGTTTGAAAATGGCTGAAACCAGTTTGATATAAACCTGGTTCAATGTAGTATCCAACTTAACTGATTTGGCTCAAACTGGTTTATGCAATGTCTGTCCCAGACTTTTTGCTGGTTTAAATTAAATCAGACTCCCCCAGCATCCCGGCATGCTCTTTGGCTGGGTGGGGCTCTCTGCTCCACAGCAGAGCTGGCCCCTCCCCTCTGCTCCCTGGCTGCAGGTGCGGCAGAGATGTGCAGGGATCCCCCGTCCCCTCTGCCTTACACAGACACATCAGCATTAGCTAGCAGACCACCTGGTGGCTACAGTCCGTGCTGTGGCAGACAGCAGTGTCGGCTTAGGGCTTTCTGGAGCTAATCAACAGCTCTGCTGGTACTGTCCCTCTATTTCTTCTTTGTTTAAGAAGAGCTTGAACTAATGAGAGAGACCGTTTGTTTTCTGATGGGGTGATAAATGCTAATAACACAGCTCAGAAATGATCTGTTATGAAGGAGGGGAGGGAACCCCTCCCTAATCTTGCCATAACTCAGCGCTTTTGGAAGGGAAAGGAGGGCTGCTCTAGTGCCGCCCCCAGCTTCTTGCCGGATCAACTGCATGCATGTACCTGCATGTCTGGGATGTCTTTACACTTGCAAACTGATTTAGCTTAGCCAGGTTAGACTAACCTGCAAAGACTGAATCAATACATGCTCAGGCTTTTTTAAGGTCTGTCCCTAGCCACAGGGCCCTGGTATACATTCAAATTAAAGCTGGATAGAGTTGTTACACATTTTCAAGCACTAACTTTAAAGCTGGTTGGCTCTTTTTATAGGTAGACAGTGATTTTAATCATGTGATAATTACTTTTCACCCATGGCTGGCTTTGTCAGGCTGTGCTCTTGAACCCAGGGCCTTGGTCTGCCCAGGACAGGTGTTCCTCCCAGTCTGCCAGTTCCTGAACAAG
Source organism: Gavialis gangeticus (assembly GCF_001723915.1). Classification (NCBI taxonomy): domain Eukaryota; kingdom Metazoa; phylum Chordata; order Crocodylia; family Gavialidae; genus Gavialis; species Gavialis gangeticus. The sequence goes on from NW_017729031.1 coordinate 88,360,868, forward strand.
ATGCTGGGCCAGCCAGAAGAGGACAGAACCCTCTAGCTGGGCCTAGCCACACCACTCCTGCCACCAGAGTGGCCAGGCTAGGTCAGCTGGCCTGGCACTCTTCCTGACCTGAAAGAGGAAGGTGAATCCTGTACAAAAAGCTGCTATACTCTTGGCTTGTGCTGCTTCTGGCTTCCTGACAGACTTTCTAGATACCTGACTCAGTATTCCCATGGACCTTTGTTTGGCCTGACCCTCTGGATACCCGATCTAAACCTGGTTTGATTTCCTGGATGCCTGACCCTGACCCTTTGGATCTAGGACCTGGCTCCTCAGACAGATCTCCTGGCCTCTGGCTTCTCTTCATTCTGACTTGGTACACTGCTCCCGGACTATGGCTGCTTCTCCGGACCCTGAGTTGACCCACAGACCTTGCTGCCCCTGGACCAGCATGAGAGGTCTAAATTTATAGTACAATTAACCAGTTAATTGTGTAATATATGTAACACATAGCAGGGGCCACAGATTTACACAGGTAGAGCATACTGCAAGCAGGACAGTCTGGTTTTCACTACCAGAGATGGGAATAAGCTAGGTCCATCTGATCTAAGGAAAGAACGGTCATTTTTTCAACCCATTTCCTGTGTCACTTTTGGCAAATAAATACCTTTTGCTATACTGTGTTTTGAAGAAGCTGTGTATGTACTACTGCGAACTCACTGGGTCATATATTCCCCAAAGAGAAGTAAATACTTGGTCAGCTGCTAAGGTAACAGTTGGTAAGTAGCAGAGTTGTAGCCCAATGATTCATTTTTAGTGTGACTGGAATGTGTGATTCCTATCCCTTATATACGGAGGCATAGCTGAGCAAGACAAAAAGGGGTTTAAGCCACGAGCCACCTGACAAAGATCTGAAACATAGTTTCATAGTTGTTAGGGTCAGAAGGGACCTGAGCAGACCATCAAGTCTGACCTCCTGCGATGGGCAGGAAAGAATGATGAGGTCAAATGACCCCAGCTAGGTGATTATCTAGCCTCCTTTTGAAGACCTTGGACCTGCTCATGATGCACCTGTGGATGCATGACAAAGTACGGTTAGCCTTGCTGACCGCATCTTCACATTAGCAGCCCATGTTCATCTTGGAATCAATAGCGACTCCAAGATCCTTTTCTGCCTCTGTGCTGATGAGAAGGGAGTTCCCCAGCCTGTAGGTATGGTGCTGGTTCTTTCTCCTTAGGTGCAGTACCCTGCACTTGTCAGTATTGAATCCCATCCTGTTCTCATCTGGCCACCCCTGTAACCTGTCCAGATCTAGCTGTAGATTGTCCCTCCTTTCTAACATGCCCACCTCACCCCACATCTTAGTGTTATCCACAAATGTGAACAAGATGCTTTTCACCCCCTCACCCAAGTCGCTGATGAAGATGTTAAAAAGTGCGGGCCTGAGGACCGAGCCCTGGGGGACCCCACTGCCCACGTCCCACCAGGTCGAAAAAGACCCGTCCACCACTGCTCTCTAAGTGCGAATCTCCAGCCAATTTGCAACCCATCTGACTGTGTAAGCATTGATGCCACAGTCACCTAATTTTTTAATGAGAATGGGGTGACAGACAGTGTTGAAGGCCTTCCTAAAGTCCAGAGGCTACATCCACCGTGACACCTGTGTCTAAGGATTTTGTGACCTGGTTGTAGAAGGCCACCAGGTTGGTCTGACAGGACCTGCCCCACTAGTTTAATATACAAGTACTCCTCACTTAATGTCATCCTGGTTAACATTGTTTCATTATTATGTCAGTGATCTATTAGAGAGCATACTTGTTTAAAGTCACACAATGTTTGGTTATAACATTGTTTGGCCGTCGCCTGCTAGTAGGTAACTATTGTGATGTAAGTGGATTCGCTTACCATCGCTTCGCTTAAAGTCACATTTTTCAAGAACATAACTACGACATTAAGCGAGGAGTAGCTGTATGGCACTGCTGTTTTTTCAGTCAACTCCATTTCTACTCACACGTTGGAAAATTGTCTGGTCTTTTCACCCACATTACCACTAGGAAGATTTACAACACAGCATTTGATAGTACTTGTAACTGTAGTTGGACAAACCTAAGGTAAAAAATGAAAAGTACCATGTAGGAGTTAGGTATTAGAATATTTATATTTTGGATGACCAACTGTCCTTGGGGATTACAAAAGTGTGCATACCCATGAGCATACAAATAGGTATACTCTTTCTCCAGTGAACTCCATTCTTGTGAAAAATGTGGGGCCTTTGATATGTGAAGTACCACACAAGAAGTTCCTTACAGAGTTGGCATCTTCCTAAATGAGGGTGCTGATAGACACAGCCAGGATACAGAAAATTTTCACATAATCAATATGCTGATTTAGGAGACAACCAGAAAAACTGGATTTTATAAAGGCTGCAGCTTTACTTTTTTGGAAGCTGTCATACTGTCATATATATATTTTTTCTGGCTCTGGGGGGCAGTTTAAGTCAATCTTTTCCCTACTTTTCAAAGGTACTGTAAGTTAAACTTTGGGCCTAACAACCTTGACAGCATCCCTTTAAAATTTTTGAGATGAGCCATTGAGTAGTATTATGACAAATTATGGGACCCAATGATATGTAACAAGAACATCTTCCCAAGCCAAAGCCTGTTAAGGAAATAAAAACTTTAAAGAAATATTTCTGGAAGAAAGATTTTTTTTTTCTCATTAGTGAAAAGAATTGTAGACAGTGAAATCTGCTAATTAACTACGAAGTAGGGTATTCATGTGCAGTGATTGCATTCACTTAAAGACAGTGGGCAACTCAAAAAAATGATGCACATGAGCAATTCATATGCACTTTGCCCTATTCTTAACAAGCTATGGACAACTCATGAAAACTTTTAAAATGCATTCATTTTAGAAACAAAGTTGTTTCATGTCATATTTTTTTTGTATTTCCCCTCTTTCTTCATTACCAAAATAATCTGAAAACTGTCTCTGCTGTCTTTTGTTTGCAGAAAGGAACAATCCTCCATTTGTGACACCACAAAAGAAAACTGAAGAAACTACTTTGTGCAGGTTCAGAACTAAAAAGCAGCAGCAGCCAAGATCCTGGGAATTATTGTTCTCATGGAATAAATTCAGAAATAAATACCAAAAATATATGGTACAACATGTAAACAGAATAAAGTATTTTCTAATTGTCTTCAGTTGCTTGACAAGGAATTCACTCTTAATATTCATAATGCCTAATCCATTAAAAAAGACAACGCTATTATACTATGAAGCACCATTAAGGCTAGCATACAATTACCATAATACGTATGGAAAATCCCTATTTTCTCCCTCCCATCACCATTAATAAAATGTATACATACATTGGAGAAATCCCATAAGCCTAAACCACAATCCTTAATCTGAAATTCTGAAGTTGTGGGTGTTTTCCAGTTAGGAAAGGCAGATTCTAAATCTTGACTGCTCCCAAGAATTTCAGATCTGGATCAATCATTCAAACTAAACTTCTAGGAGGCAGCGAAAGTTATTTTAGTTGGATGGCTACTGAAATTCATCACCATTCTTTCCCTGCTTCATGACGGCATGTGAGCAGTGGTTCTTAATAACAGATCTATCACAGATCCCTTTGAGGTTAAGATGGGAGTTAAGCAAGGCTGTGCCATCGCTTCAACACTCTTCTTAATATTCCTTACTGCAACGCTACATCTCATCACCAACAAGCTTCCAGTCAGAGCAGAGCTAACTACCAAATGGATGGCAAGCTGTTTAATCTCAGCTGAGTCCAAGCCAAAACCAAGACACTCCAACCTCAGTCATCAAGCTCCAGTATGCTGATGATGCTATAGTGAGCTCTCTCTCAGAAGCAGACCTTCGGGCAAATCACTGACTTGTGTGCCACCATAGGCATACAAGAAAATGGGACTGATGCTTAACATTCAGAAGACTAAGGTCCTCCATCAGCAAGCTTTTAATGAATGTACTCCAGCTCCAGTAACTCACATTCACAGTGAGACTCTGAAGAACGCTGAGTATTTCCCGTACCTCGGAAGCCATCTCTCACGGAAGTCGGACATGGACAAAGAAATCCAACGTCTCAAATGTGCAAGTGCAGCCTTCAGACACCTGAGAAAATGGATGTTTAAGATTACAACATCAGATCTGAAACCAAGCTCATGTTTGATTAAGTAATGATCCCCACCTTACTGTATGAAGCTGAGATATGGACAACGTATAGAAGACACCTCAAGTCGCTGGAGAAGTACTATCAATGCTGCCTGCAGAAAATCCTTTGAATCCAGTGAATAGACAGATGAACCAACATTAGCACCCTCTCACGAGCAAACACCAGAAGCATTGAGGCAATGATCATCCAATGTCAACTTTGCTGGCTTGGCCATGTCATCTGACATCTGACTCCAGACTCCCAAAGCAAGTTTTATTCTCCCAGCTCAGTCAAGACATATGCTCAAGAGGAGACTATTGCCCAGGACCGCCCCAAATGGAGGAAGAGTCTGCTGCTAGGATCTCAGTACTTTGAAATCTTAGGACAACAACAGGAGACGGAAAAATGGGAGCAGCAGAAACAGTGTTGCAAGTCAAACGAAGAAGCCAGAGCCACCCACCCCACTTGGAAACACGTGCCTGAGCTGCAACAGAATCTGTTGATCCCAGATAAGTCCCATCAGCCATCTTCGGACACACAGAGAAGAAAATCATGGAAGATCATCATCCTCGACTGCAAGGGATTGCTGCTGCTGAGTTAGATGGCTATTTGTGATTCAAACTTTGCCTTGTTTCTGATAAGACTATATTCTATAGGTGTCCTACAGAATTACCTGCTTTCTGAAACAGCAAAAATTAATCGCATCACCTATATGTGACTGCTAAAATCCATCTCCCTACCAAGCGTGTATACATTTTATAACACATTTTAGATTTAAAAACCCATCTCCCTTTTTTAAGAAAACATTATTTCAGTCTTTCTAAATGCAGGTGCCATGTTAATTTTCCAGACACCACTAAATAAACCTATTTCCTGGTTTCTACCTTAAATCTTTGCATCTCAAAATGTTTGATATCAGAGAATTCAAATATTCCCATAACATCAGTAATCTAATGGCTAGTATGAATTTAACTTGGCAGAGTGAGGTAGGGACGATAATGAATAAGATTCCACATTGCATGCTCCTTCAATTTTGGGAATTAATCATGGAAGAGAAAGAAAAATCAAGTCAAGTCAACTACTCACCTCAGTATATCTACTGAACTCTTCTCTACTAATTATTTTGGACCATCACATCAGACATGCCTGGATGAGTTTTAGAGCTTAGAGTAATTCAGCAAATATAAATGTGCTATAATATAATTACAGCAAAGTTTACTTTAAGACAGTTACAACAAATATGCCCTACTTAAGCACTAATTTAGTCGACTTTATCCATTTGCCTAGAATAGGGATTGGCAACCTTTAGCAAACATAAGCCACAACTTGCACCCTGGCTGGCACTGCATGCCACCACTGCCCTCCAGTCATGCCAGCAACAGTGAGCAGAGGCTGCTGCAAGAAAGAACAGACCTTCATGTTATGTGTAGCAGGGAGCTGGAGCCAATGGAAATGATAGGCATGTCATTAGAAAAATATGGGTCAAACATCTGGGGTATTGGTGTGCCCTTATTAAAATGCAGACTGGATAAGACAATTGCAGGCCAGATCTGAATTTGGCCAGGGCTGTCCCCTGACCTGAAAAATAGTACTTATCTTAATGCAAACTAGTGGAAACCTTGAAGGTACTTTAAAACTGTACTTTTTAAAGACAACTGTACAAAGTAAATGATTAATACATATTTAATTATCTGGAACAATTTATTTTTGCTAAACTTATAAAAGAACATCTTAATTAGCCAGCATGCTTAAAAATTGGATTTCTACTCCAAACTGAGCACTAGGAAGCCAGTTGAAGAGTCCCATTTGATTTTGTACTACAGTCATAGACAATTAGGGTTGGAAGGGACCTCAGGAGGTCTACTTCAACCCCCTGCTCAAAGCCGGACCACTCCCAACTAGATCATTGCAGCCAGGCCTTTCTTAAGCTAGGCCTTAAAAACTTCCAAGGATGGAGATTCTACCACCTCTCTGGGTAGCGCTTTCCAGTGCTTCATCACCCTCCCAGTAAGAAAGTTTTTCCTAATGTGCAACTGAAACTTCCCTTGCTGCAACTTGAAACCATTGCTCCTTTTTCTGTCATCTGTCACTGCTGAGAACAGTTTAGCTCAGGGATAGGCAATTATTTCAGCTGGTAGGCTGCTTATGGAGGCTTAGTGAGCTTTTGAGGGCCGCATGGGTAGCCCTGTCCCTTGACAGTTGTCCTCCACTCCCCTCCGGCTGCCATCTTGAGGCCAGAAGTCCTGCCTCAAACCCTAACCTTTGCCACCAGAAGTCCTTCACCTTGCCCACCACAAATACTCCTTTTAGGAGTGGAGGGTTGCCATCTTAGAAAAAAACCCCCCAAATCATCCACTAAAAGTCAAACACCTACAATAACATATTTTAATTTTATTACAAAAAATATTTTTGCCATGATTTGCGTTTGTGTACTGTATATAGAGGTGATTTGCATAATAACTCAAAAACAAAGTTTAGTCTTGTGTATTCTGTGGGGCTGGTATGGGGGGCCATGGGAGGATGTGTGGGTGTATGGGTGTGGGGGCTGTGCATGTATGGTGGGATGTAGGGTGCATATTAGGCATGTGCGAAGCGGCTAGTATTCACTTTGGATTTGGCCAATTTGGGGGACAGTGATTCGATTTGGTGATTCGAATCACTGTCCCGAATAGATTCTGCCGAATCTGATTCATTGGCTGAATTGCTATCAAACAGACCCCACCCCCTGCCCACTCTCCCAGCCCTGTCAATGGCTGCCCCGTCCGGCCCCAACCTCCCAGATCTTTCAAAAAAAGCCCGGCACTCACTGGCTGCTGACAGGGAGGGGGGTGATCCCCTCTGCCCCCCACTGCCCTGCGTTGCACAGAGGACTCTGTTACGAGCCCCCAACCCCTGCCCACTCTCCCAGCCCCCCCATGACTGCCCCGTGATAGAGAAGTAAGAACATGTGCATTTCAAACATAAATTTGCAACTGCATGTTAAGTTTTACATTCCATGCAATGAAATGATAGTGTTATGTTCTGATGTTTGTGATTCTAATCAGATGTCTTTTCAATTCTGTATCAGTCTAACCTTCAGAAATCTTTCCTTAAATATCCTCAAACAAATTATCATAAGAGCAATAATTTAAAAGCGCACGTGCAATTATTTTAATCGTTATCAATATTCTTCTTTAATGTCAGCATTACCCATAATATATTATATTCTAAGAAACCTCAAATATACACATCTATACTAAATAAAAATAGTTATTTTAGCCTTGACTACACAGTCATAATGCAGCCAACTACAAGGGCAGTTCTGAGAATTCTATAATAAGCATGCAACAAAAGGAAAATGGAGGAAGGGAGAGTGTGTTGCTGTGGAGGGATTTGTGACCTAATTCCTATGCATAGTAAGATCACTTCTAAAAGGACAGATGATGAGGTCACCAGAAGTGGACAGCAGAAAGAGGTGGGATTTTTTT
>NW_017729031.1:88368679-88376074 GCF_001723915.1 Gavialis gangeticus
GTTGGAATACAAACTTTGCAAATAGACAAATCTGACAACCTTTCCAAAGTAACTGATCCAGTTCATTCAGTGTAAAGTATAGAGGACAACCAGCACATTGAATTTCACCTGGTAGCTTACTGTCATCTAGCTCTCAGTGCCAGGGAAAGATGCATGACTGAGCAGGTTCAGTTCTGCTTAAGAGACAGGATACTCTATTCTGCAACCAGATGAATGTACAAGAAGATAACTGTGATTAGTCACAGTGGATAAATTATATTGTTGTATTTTTTTTGGATGTCAGAAAGCAGAGGTGACTGAGGTAAGATTTTCAACATGGAGGGCTGCCAAAGATATTGTGCCAAGTGTTTTTGGCCACTGATGTTAACATAAGAAAAGATGCATTTTGGATGACTTTAGGACCAGAGGCTACCAAGGAGGGTAGTAACATGCTTTAAAATAGTGCAATGGTCATATACTTGAAAACTTTTCAAGACAATTCTGCTTCCAGTTCAGCATTATTCAAATCTTTTCCTGACAGAATTAAAATAAACAAATTTCATTCAATCCCTGATCACAGACATTAACTGAAATAGCAGGGAAAAGGTTTCTTGGGGGGAGAGGGTGGGAAAAAAAGAAAAAAAGAGATAGATACAGAAATAAGTGTCACAAAAGGTACCGATCAATGACACCATCATAGTCCATGTGCTGTCACACCATTACAGCCTAAAGAAAGTACCACTTATGAACTTTTTTGTGATCACTTGTGTAGTATGAATAACCAATTTTCTACCAAAAAATTGTTTCCTTGACAAGTTAAGAGTAACAAGTGGCAACTTGAATTGCAACAAAAAGTTAATTTGCCCGAAAGCTTAAGTCTATCCCATCCATACAGTTATTTCAGTAAAAGAGATCACCCACAAAAAACCTTGTTGTGAATATAAACCCAGTGATTTAATTTTAAAATAAAGTGTTACATTTGTTTTTCTGAAATGATGGCATTTCACATATATGCACTGTATACATGAACCAAAAGAGGTGAAGTGGGTGAAGGAATAAAATACACACTACACAACACTGCTCAGTTATTTTCTCCATCGTTGTCTTTTTCTTCTCCTTAGAAATATAAATGATTAAAGCAAGCATCTGAATTTGATTTTGATAGCTTAGTACTCTTTCCACAGATGCATTCAAAGCCCCAGAGATCTAGACTTCCCTAAAAAAAATCAACGCTTTTGGTATCTTTGTCTTGCAGGACAAAGCTTCTTACCCCTTCACAGGTTGCTACCAGCACCAATGTTAATACTGGACTGACTGCCCCATTGCACATAATAAAGACAAGTTTTCATGCCTTCCTTTGCATAGAGAAGAACGCATATTGTTTAAATCCACCCTTATTATAAGTCCTTGGGAACTGAGCAATAAAGAAAAGACCTGAGAACGCTATGACATCCCTACACCTAGAGTTGGTCATGAAAACAATGAAGGTATGTATGAACAGTGTGGACAATGAGCAGACTTTCACTTTTGATTCAGGAAACGCAGCCACATGCCTGCAGTGGTTCAAGCCAAAAGCTAGGGGGCACTACAGCATAGCTCTCTGGCACATAGTCGGTATGGTCTGTGTGTTAGCTTCCTCCTCCTGCTGCCCCAGAGGTCTCAGATAAACTTTTTAACTAATTTACACATCAAATCTTCAGCAACTTCAGCCACAGTCTGAATTTGGCATTCAGGGAAGGACTGCCAGTTAGAAGATTAAATTAATGTGGATTAATTAATTAAATTAATTGCAGTCCAGAATTACAGCAGCAGGATTCTGGAGAGTTGTTCATTACTTCCTCTTCCTGAGTTCAAGTGCCTCTGGGATTTGTAGTCCACAGTCACAACCAGCACTAAGCAAGCAGGGCAGGATAGCTCTGTACATCAGGGAAGGGATGTTTAACCCCTCTCCCTGGCCACAGACCCCAGCAGGGGTTCCTGAACCAAGGCCTGATACCCTATTTTTACCAAAAATACCCCAGAATTGTATACTCAATCAATTATAGATGAGTAATATAGCTACATTAATGTATTTATATTGTAAAGAGCAATCATATTGATTTGGAAGGACTTCTTTGAGGTGACTTTGCTGGACTTTTTGAAAGGCTCTTGGTTGGAATTTTTGAAGGGTTCTTGGCTGGGGTCCTCTCAGGAGTCTTGGCTGCAGGTTTTTCTGGAGTCTTGTCTGTTTTCTTAAAGAAAGTGTCCAAGGAAGTTTGGACAGATGTTCTCCAGGGAGATGAGCGATGCAGCCAACTTGTTCGCTGGTGTGGCATCATATTGATTCAAGCGTTGTAAAGTCGAAACTGATGTCATAAAGTTGAAACAGGGTGTCAATTTATAAATGTTGTAAGTGCAAAACATTGTAACTCAAAACATTGTAAGTCGAGGACTGCCTGTATATATGTATGCTTATTTATTTAAATATATATTTAACTGTATGGGCCTATATATCCATCCATCCTTTGGAACTTAAGGCATTACTTGAACCTCGAAAGCATTACAAGAGGATTGAAAACCTATATTCTGAAGATCTTAAAGGAAAAGAAGACATTTTGATGACCTTGCTTAGACATGCCTGGTTTGGCCTCTAAACAAGAAGTCATAACTGGATTTGATGAAGAATAGTGGAACTCTACAGAAGTCAAAGCTATTTTATAAGGGGTAAGGCTGGTTAAATTAGGGGCAATTTTTACCAGACTCCACTGTTTCCCTTTTACTGGAATTTTTGGATCTTCCAAACCATGCTAAGCTCCAAAAGGGAAGTGTCACTTTTCAGTGTAAGGGGTACTGAGTTTTTGTTTAGATCTTAACAGCAACCCTGGAGATTCTGCTGTTCTGTCTGCTTGAGTGATGCAGTTCCACGATGGAGGACTTTAGAGGGGCAAGCTCATATGGTTAAAGCACCAATGTTTTTTTCCTACTTGTGTGAGGCTCTTTTATTTCACAAGTGCATGCTTTCAACTGTTGACAACTGGAACAGAATGTGGGTGTTTCCACATAAATTAATCTCACTGGCAGTCCTACCCTGAATGCCAAATTCAGACCATGGGTGAAGTTGCTGAAGATTTGCTATGCTGATTAAATAAAAAGTTTATTATACATCTCCTTTTTATTTCTGGAATTAATACATATATATGCAGAATGTGCACACACACACACACAGTTTGTAGCCTCTACATATCCACAATAGCTTAAATTTATATATGTTTCTCTATTTTCTAATCTACATAGAACAGAAAATCTACACAGAATAATCTTTACGTTATTCAGATCTAACCCGAGGTAATTCTATTCTTTACATTATTCAGAAGTAAAATGCTAAATTTTTGGTGTTGGAAAGATAACCATTTTCTAAGCTATAGTACAAGGTCATACAGACAATTATTTAAAGTGTAATATTCAGGCCCTTGATATTAAATGATCAAACAGTGTTTTTTCTTCTGATGTTAGGAGTGATCTCTACTAAGAGACAAGACATTTTTATATGAAAGAAATTAACAAAGTCTGATCACCATCTAATATATCAGAATCTAAACCAGGAACAAAGAGACAATATATTCCCTTGATTCTTTTAGAAAGAAATTATCCTCATTGTGGGATTAGGAATGGTGTTCAGTCTAAATGATCAGGTTATCTTTAACATTCACTGCTAAGCAGAGTACCCACTAGCTCAGGCACCGAAAAACACATCCTCTTGCAGTTTGAAGGTTAAACTGGATTAATTTGGAAAACCTGAAAATTGATACACTATAATTTAACATGTGCTCAACATGTGTGCTCAGCAGCAACTGAAATGAAATATCTTAAATATTATCCAACGTTACCATCATTAAATATAAATTAGATGGAAACAGGGGAAAGCTAAAAATTGACTAGGAGTTCAGATACTTTAAATGGCTAATATGTCCATTTTTCACCTGAAGCCCTCTCCAATGCAGTTTTGCTATTAAGCAAAACCTAAAGAAAGGTAATCAATTCCAACTAAAAAGCACTTATCCTGGAATGACTGTGTGTAAGGCACTTCAAACCCCTGGCTGGCTGCCAAAACCCAGACAACAGCTATCAATGTTTCTGACTATCACAGGAGCACAAGGGGCCATGCATAATTGACTAGAAGATGGGCTAAAACTGTGCCCAATCAGTGTGTGATCAAAAACGCGTGGAATATTCAGCGCCACTTGATTACATGGAGGCACGTCCTTTCACTCTCCTCATGAAATCTCTTCAAGGTCCAGAGTACTGTAATAAGATCATTACTGTCAAGCGGTACGAATCGCAGGCAATGAGTCTTGGGATAGGAAGTCATACTTCACAAGCTCCTCTGGTCTTTTTTATTTTTTTATTTTACTGCGTGTTGAGGCAGCAAGGCGACGAGGTGACAGATAATGATCACATCACTGTGTGGCAACTAGAAAGGCACTTTTAAGAAAAAGCACAGAGAAATCAGCTTAAGAGAAACTCAAACAATTTTTCTTTGCTTTTTTTCCTCAAAAATTAAATAGAATTAAACTGTGTGCAGTATTCTCTTTTCATGAACTCTGATTTAATGTCACTGAATTTAATCATTTGATAGATTTTCATATTATAGTAAAGCCTATTACCTCACAGACAAATGGCCAATTTTCTCCATTTCCCACTTACAAAAGAAGGCTTTATTAATTTTGTGTGTGGGGGGGGGGGGGGAGGAGTAGTAAATGGCAGGGCCTGTTGAAGTTTTCTTTTTACCTACTTCTTTTATTGGAGATACACACTATATTTAATGCAGAACATCTATTATAGGCAATCTAGATCTATGAAAAGAAAGGTGTAGGGGTTGGAAAGGTAGACAAGTAGATTAATGAACAGAGTATTAAACAAACATGCAGCAAGCTAGGCAAAATCTGGCACACGGCATGAAAGGTACATTGCAGCTAGAAAGATACAGAGAGTTGCTGACTAAATCTGACAGCCAATTCAAGGCAAGTATTTGATTAAAACTTAGAACAACAATGTAGGCTTGAAATAACTGAATGATTAGGAGTCTGAAATAAACAGCGATACAGACTTTCCCCCAGCTGAAGGCTGTTTTGTAAATGCCTTCCTGTAATGGCAACATCAATACCACAATAGCATCAAAACTAAAATCATACAGGGCAACATTTCGCAAATGGGGAGGGCTGGTCTTTCTAGTAAAGCACCAGCTGCTTCCAGGGGAACCAAAGTTCAGGACAGGATTTTTGTTTGTTTGGGGCTTTTTTTTTTTGGCCATTGTATCTGCCTGAAGTAAAAACAAAGAAGTTTTTTGAATGCCGAATACTAACATAACATCTGGTTCCATATACTTAACAAAGGTTTAAAAACAAACAAACCCCACTCCCCAACACACATTTTCTTATCTTATAAGAAAAATATTAGGACAATTTTTGAGAAACTCTGAGGGATAGTTAATTCCGCAGATGACTCCAGGTATCCAGTGTTTTCTTGTCACAAAACTCTTCCTTCATTTACGTGCCACATAGATGCATAAGTGAGTCATAGTTTGCGTCTCCCTCTTTAGGAAGAATGATGAGCTTAACTTACCCGTATTTTAGAATGGGACATACCCCGTTAAAAGCAGATGTCATTCTAGGCTGTATTAGTGTATTGGAGCAACATCACAAGCACAGATGCTCTACATAAAGTCAGCAGATAATATGTATATGACTGAAATTGATGCTTGTGATCCCCAGAGGGCTGATACATTAGGCCCAATACATCTAAACTTAACACCCCTGTCCTGTCTACCCGTGGAAGTTACTCTATAACTTGAGAAGATTAAGGCACACAAGCACCTATGGAAAAGGAATTACGGACAGATACAAAATCAATAGGGGCTCAGTTTAGAATAACCAGAAGTTCATCTAGAAAAGAAAGGGAAAGGGAAGTAATGCCATTTTCCTGGTTAGAAAAATCTAAACTTGCCCACACCTCTACCATACACTGTAACCATCAGGATCACAAAAGCCTGGGCAGTTAGAAAAATAGGCCTCAAGCTGCAAGTCTTGGCAGCTGATGTCTCCAAAATATCTCCTGTGCAAGTCAGAACACTTAAGGAAAACAAATGAACTAGATATGAACACTAGAGTCTGTCTTCAATTTGTTTTTAATTTTTATTTAGTAAAATCATTTGGATACAGACTAACTTTGCTCAATTTACTTTCATTTTACAGTGCCTTCTGGAAAGAAGCCACAAACAACATGTCAAAGAACCTGCATGGGGAAAAAGAGTGGAAAGGCAAGGAAAAGTCTCTGAATCTGAAAGCTGTTCCTGAATTCTGGACCGTAAGAATGCTGCTCAACACTACTCAAGCATGTTACTGGGAAGAAAGCAACTCTTTCTCCAAAGGCAATACATTTTGATACAATAATAACAAGGGAAGTGACAGAACCAAGGGAGCTACCATTATGGAGAGAATCTTCTCTACTCCCTTGAAAACATTTTCACTGTTACTTTCCTTAGATGTAGGTGGCACCAGGATACACCTGGATTCCTTTACTGTAAATGAGACTTGCCACGTCTGCCTTGTTCGGATGACCTGCGTGGAAAGCCCTTATGTAAGCAGAGAAGAATGGGGAACTGAAGAGAGTCTTGGTGCACAGCAGAATATCTAGTTATTGTCTCTGTTGGATTTAGACACATTGGACCACACATTGTTTTGTTATTAGGTCAGGTACTTTAGGATGGTGCAACTGAGCTCACAAGGTCTTCTTCAGAAAGATTACATTCCGCCCATGCTCTTATCTGCACCTATCCCAAAAGCAAACTTCTGAAGAGTGATTCATTTGGACACCAAATGTATGTGAACTTTTCAGCAGAAATGTACTCCTTTATCATGTTCTGTATGGTAATTCTAAAACCTCAGAAAATGATCATCACTGTATAGTCACTCTATGCTTTTAAAGTAGAATTTTCATAGGATCCTACAGTCCACTTTAGGACTTTTCCATTAAGAAAGGAATTACCTTTCTTAATGGAAAGGTACAAGCAGGAGGAACTCATCCTCCTGCTGGCTGACACCAGCCCGGACATTGTGGGGATTACGGAGACTTGGTGGGACTCCAAGCATGACTGGGCGGTGAATGTCGAGGGCTATAGGCTGTACAGGAGGGACAGGATAGGAAAGAGAGGGTCGGGGAGTGGCACTCTATATCAAGGAGGAATACACGTCCTCGCTAATTAGTAAAGAGTCAGGGAAGAAGCACTCTGAAGTGCTTTGGGTTAGGGTTCAAGACAGAAGAGGGGAAAGGGACCTATTGGTGGGAGTCTACTATAGACCCCCTACCCAAACAGAGGAGCTTGACCAGGAATTCTTGGGTCAGCTCACCGAGGTAGCAAAAGCTAAGGATGTGGTAGTC
>NW_017729031.1:88376633-88399125 GCF_001723915.1 Gavialis gangeticus
ACTTCACGGTCAGGGCAGCTAGGGTCTGGAACCAGCTTCCAAGTGAGGTGGTGCAGGCTCCCACCCTGGGGGTTTTTAAGAGGAGGTTGGATGACCACCTTACTGGGGTCGTTTGACCCCAGTACTCTTTCCTGCCATGGCAGGGGGTCAGACTAGATGATCTGCTCAGGTCCCTTCCAACCCTAGAAACTATGAAACCTTCTACTATCTGGGTCACAGCAGACAAAGTAATGAACAGGAATGTTATTGTCAGGAATTGTCTTGTAGTCTAACATGTGAATTTGCTTTTAATACATTGGTAACTTTTCCATTCATCTCAGATTCTGTTGGAGTGTGTGGCTTCTAATTAAGAAGTCTTTAGAACATAATGTCAAATGTCAACTACGATTCATAAATCCAACATAAGATCAAAATGATTCACATGCTCCCAAGGTCTCAGATTTACATGCAAAAAATCAGAGGGCACTTCCATGAGCAAGTCATCAGTACAAACAGCCTTATTAATCACTAACCTGTTTTATACAGTATGAATCAAAAAGTAAGGTCTTAGTCAGTTGATACCATCTGTCTCCCAAAAAGAAGACTGTGCACTTTTCAGGGTGCACCTTTTTGTTTAATTCTGGGTGCATTATGTGAACATTTCCCAAAGCTAGCATGTTGTCATTTGCAATACCTAGTTATGAGTTACTGCACAGAATTTAAAGGACTTGGTTTTGATCTGTGAACTCTAAAATGCTGAAGGTTTGGATACACATTTCACAGATTTCATAGACATTAGGGCTGGAAGGGACCTCGGAAGATCATTGAGTCCAGCCCCCAATAATACTATTGTAAACAAAGAGTAGACACAGAGGGTGCATCTACATGTGTGCTTTACTGCACACATGTAGACGCAAAAGTGAAAAGTGTCACTGTCTACACATGCACTGATATTAGGGCACAGTAAATTAATTAACTCTGCCATAGGATAGTACTGTCAGGGACAGTGCAATCCTATGGCAGAATAGTTACGTGCACTGAAATTCATGTAGACAGTGAGAGAGGCTGGCTGGGGCACAAGGGGGCTAAAGGGTAGAGGCTGCCTCCTTCCTAGCCCCATGCTTTAGCACCCTCGTGCCTCAGCTACCCCTTCTGCTGCCCAACACCACCACCTGTGCCCCCTGCCAGTCTGGGGCTGCTCTGCCCCGGCTCAAAACACTGCGTTCCCAGGTGCATGTGCGGACTCTGTGCCTGGGAGCAGCTGACTCTGGTACAAACTGTGCTGGAGTTTACTTCATTGCCTTAACAGCACATGTAGATTCACTCAATGCACAGCCCTATGCTACTGGAACTTACTTCAAGCTAGTATAAAAATCACCCTTGGAAAAAAATCAGGTGTGAAAACTACACTGGTGTATAGTATACCTGTGTAAGCACTGGGGTTTTCTATGGGTCTGGAAATTTGATGGTGGGGGAGCGGAAGCAGCTTTAATTGCTCCCAGAATCGCAGCAGTTAATGCTGCCACTGGCCCCCGATGCCAAATTTCTGGACCCATGGGGAGTCTTGTGGTCCAGATGATATGGCCCCACATGTCAGACTGCACCAGTGTGTGGCTGCTCCGTGGCTGGATCTGATGCATGGTTTCAGGCAGAGGCTGAATCTGCCATGCTGGAGTGCCGTGGTGGGCCAGGCTGCACCCACAGACCAACCCTGCACTGAGTCTTGCCGAGCACTGATCCTGTGCATGGGATTCAACCTGTGCACCTGCCCCACACCACTCATCCAGTCTACAGGGCTAGAGAGGTCAAACACCACTGGCTTAATACAAAGATTATCTGCCACTGAATGGTATAACACTGTAATAGTCTCTACTGATGGAAACTACCTCAAAAAGAGCTGTTCATCTGCCCACTCCAGATCCTGGTGTAATCTACAGTGGTGTGCAAAATCAGTGCATATGGCACCAGTGTAAACATACTGTGCATCCAGTCACTAGTATTTGCCATCTTGAAAGACCACCCTTTTCCTTAGTGCTCCAGCTGCAAAGTGCTGGTATAAACCAGGGTAAGTTGATCACTGGGCATTTCTCTATATATGTTGCCTCAACTTTAGAACTAGGTTCACTCCATCAGTCCAAAATAACACATTCATCTCCAAAGAACACTGGAAAATCCATCTTTTTAATGGGGTTTTAGGAGAAGAGTGCTGCAGGTCTTGATGGTATGAGGAAACACTCTACATTCAGGATATATAACATTCTTTTACGAAGCTGCCTCAGGCTGAACAAATAACATAAGAAGAGTATAAGTGTAAGTGCAAGCTACACAAATAATTTCCATGCTCTTATTTTAAACAAACTGTAGAGGTTTGTTAAACAGAAGAATCACAGAACAAACATTTTAGCAACACTTCATCATCTCTATGGATATCAAGTTTAAGTATTTAGGATAATCCTCATCATAACTCATGTTAATACTCTTTTAAAAAAAAAAACAACACCCTGATTTTATTTAATAACATTTTATTAGCTTTAATTGAACTATTTTAGTTTTAGATAATATTTGCTGCACACTGAGATTTTGTGGGGGTGATATTAATCTTTGCAGGATGTTCACTGTACAAGTAGTTGCTTACTTGGAACTGCATTCATAATAGCCTTTAATGTACTTGTTTCATCTACTCTTTAACTACGAGAGAGACTAACCAAAACAGTTGAAGTATGGCTTCTATAATACAGCAGAAGAGGTCCTGCAATGTGAAACATTCTGTTCCTAATCAATACTAAATTTAAACTTTGTTATAGAAAACATTCCTGTTTAAAAACATTTTCCTCCTTTTCTTTCCAATTCACATTGTGTAGAAGAGGATCAAGACATTTTGTAATTAAGGCTATTACCTTTCACTGATGAAACAGTTTTGTGCATATTGAGGTATCTGATGCTAATAAGGTTCTAAGTTGTCCCTTATTTTCAAAAACCTATAAAGAATACTTGTAATTTTTTCCACAAAAAAAAAATAGATCAAAACATATCACAGCAAGACTATGTACTAAACGCTATAAAAAATGTTGCAGTTTCTAATACACCAAGCAAATAGTTGGATCACTTGAGACAGATATTTTTTTTCCTTTTTATTCTACAACTGTCTTTTTCTAGATATCTAGGTATATAATAACCACCATTTAATCCTGGGACTCATCCTTCCCAGAATCCCCCTTTTCTGCTGACCACCACTGTGCACCTTTTCCTCCAACCAGGAAGGCGGAACGAGCAGCCTCTTCTCACCCTGGAGTTAACAGGAGTTTTAAAGACCAGAAAGAACCTTTCAACTTGTTTAGTCCGCAATGAAGTAGGCTAAAACAATAGATGAGCTTCACCTCCCTTGTCTTCCACTCCTCAGCATCAACATAACGGCCTTTCAACAGCAAACCTTTTATGTCAGATCGTCTGTGACAACTAAGGCTGAAGGTTTCCCAACTAGTGACCTTTGTACCTTGGTTAAAAGTGAATCTCTGTAGATTCGGTCTAGATTTTATTAATTTCTGCCCTCCTGTTTCTCAGGTGTTCAGTGATAGTCCACTATTATATCTCCTTCAAGGCACTGAATGACACCACTGATGATCAGTGGAATTAAAACTAAAGGCTGTTTTGACCCTGAACCTTTGAAGGTAACCTTTGGAGATTTAAGACTTAAATGTACAGGCACATTTGGCATCACAGATTACAATTACAGTCAAATATAGTTTACATTGTCTAAATTTCTATCCAGGCATGGAAGGAAGATGTACTTAAACCTTTTGCTACCCTCACTTTTTGAGATGAAGAATAAAAATTCTCGTGCCTTCAGGAAAACTGCAGCACAAAACCTCTGGATCCGGAAAAAAAAAAAAAAAAGACTGTTCCAAGATAACACACATAACCACTAAACTAATCTATTTCACATTCCATCTTCTTGGTCTGGTATTTTACAAATTTACAGATTTCCGCAATTACAAAATATATTTAACAATACTTACTACATCGCTCTCTACAGTAAATAAATGGGGTGAACTAAATGATAACGAATGGAATTCAGTGGTAATAATGAATTAATTTAAAACCTACCAACTTAAATATTTTTTTTTGTTGATTCCCAATGCAGGTAGGTAAAAGCAAGTAGCTCTTGAACAACAGTTGCGATTCCCAAACATTTACCTATTCAATCAATTAGCACAGAAGTTCAGACACCACTTTTATATCAGTTTGGGTACCCAGTTTGAGATACTGTGAAAGGGCCTATTTTCAGAAGCTGCTGGGCATGTTGTTTCCAAGAATCATGTCTTCTTAAAAGCTCCCAGATTTGCACACACAAAAACAAAGGCTAGAAAACAGAGCTTGCTAGCCCTTGTTGGAATACAGACCTTTATAACTTTAAATGCAAATGTTGTAAATAACATTTTTTCTGTCCACTTCTAGATGAGGTTTTTAATGAAGAGCAGCCCATAGAAAAGTGTGTTAAAAAAGGATATGAGGGATGAAAAACAATTTCTTGTGCACATAAACAGGATTCAAGCTGGATAGTTTTATGTTTGCATTACCACAAATCCCAAGGTTTCGGTTTTTGTGGAAAAGTGGATGGGGGTAAATTAGTGGATGTGATACACCTTGACTTTAGCAAGGCTTTTGAGACTGTCTTCTATAACATTTTCATTAACAAGCTAAGAAAATACAGACTAGAGTACTGTATGGTGAATACATAATTGGTTGGATCATCAGGGTCAGCGAGCAGTCATCAATGGCTCAATGTCTAGTTGGGAGAAGGTATCAAGTGGGGTTCCCCAGGGGTCTCTGTCCTGGGTCTGGTATTGTTGAACATTAATGATTTGGGAAATGGGACTGTGTGCATGCTTAGCAAATCTGCAGACAGCACTAAGTTGGGTAGAGTTGCAGATATTCCACAATGGCACTAGGATCCAGAATGACCTGGACAGACTGGAGAAATAGTATACAATCAATCAGATGATATTCAATAAGGACACAAAGTCCTGTACCTGGGATAGAATAATAATATGCATAAATACAGACTGGGGAATGACTGGCTAGGCTGCAGTACTGCAGAGAAGGACCTGGGGGTTACAGCAGACCATAAACTGAATGAGCCAACCATTTGCTCGTTGCAAAAATAGCCAGCTACGTACCGGGTTGTATTAACAGGAGTGTCCCCAGCAAATCAAGGGAAGCGATTTCCCCATTCGATTCAGCACTGGTGAGGCTGACCCTGAAGTACTGTGTCCAGTTCTGAGTCCCAACTTTAAGAAGGATGTGGGCAATTTGGAAAGGGTCTAATACAGAGCAACAAAAAAGATTAGGGGCCTGGCGAACAACACCTCTAAAGGAAGGCTAAAAGAACTAAGCTTATTTAGCCTGGAGAAAAGAAGACTATGGAGGGATTAGATAACAAGCTTCAAATACCTGAGGTGCAAGTCTAGAGAGGGCAGGGATGACCTTTCTCTGTGGCTCTAGGACTAGGAGCAATGGCCTCAGGCAGCAGCAGGAGAAATTTAGGTTGGAGGTTAGGAGGAACTTTCAGACTACAAGGGTGGTCAAGCATTGGACCAAGCTACCTACAGAAACTGCAGACTCTCCGTCAGTTGGAAGTCTTCAAGAACAGGTTAGACAGACACCTAGCTGGGCTAATCCTGCCTGGAGCAGGGGGCTGGACTATATTACCTCATGGGCCCTAACATTCAGCCTTAATATCCTAGGATCTTTTTATGGAAAGATGCTTTTGGATCACAAGTGTTTATATTATGCAATCCTGGGCAGTTTCATTGTCCACGGAAGTCCAGAACTCAGGTGTTTGTAAGGTAGTAATTTACATTTAGTTATACCAAATAAGATTGTCTTAAGATGATAACTACCACAAATCCTACAAATATTTAATCAATTCAGGAAAGTAACTTTGCTCCTCTCTCTACTGACTAATCTGATATGCCCCCTTCTTTATCCCCAACTTTAGCAACAGTACTGTTATCTCAGGGTATGAGTCATGACCAATGCTAAAGTTAGTGCTGCAACTGTAGCTTATGCAGACATACCTTTACTATCGTTGAACTATCGTTGATATTTCTAGCAGTGTAGGGAAGAGAGTAAACACCTCAGTGAGAGCTAACCAAGTACTTACCTCAACTGCTTAGGTGGATTTTGCAGCTTGTGCTTAACTGTTTGCTGTTGCAGATACACTGCAGAAGTAGCCCAGCTAACTAAGTCGTATCTACAGGAACTGAAATCACAGCAACAACAGCAGGAAAAAACATCCTTCAGTTTACAGTGAGCGTCTAATGAGATAACTCAAAATGAAGGCTTTACTGTTATTTGACTCATCCAATTCACTGATGCTTTACAGTAACAAAGCAAGGCACCTCTAGTTACTGAAATACAGGAAGTTTTCCAATAATGTCTCCACATCATCTTCCCTCCAGTTAATCCAGATTATTTAGATCATTGGTATTTAATGTGGGAACCAACCCTTTCAGAAGTGAGCAGATTTGTTTTTATGTAAAAAGTGGTCAAGACACTATATTTTACAACTAGAAAATGTTGCTGCAGTTGTGTGTCTTATTGCTTTAAAATGCAGTAGGAAGACAAAAGTTGAAGTCAAACTACTCCTTCCATCAACAGTTGGGTAAATGGGCTGAAACACCAACACAGCCTTTAGGAAATGCCACGAAAGAGAGAAGTACCGTCAACATCTGAGGCTGGACTTCATTAATGACTAAGGTTTATGTATGGCAATGGTACCCAATGTATCCCTGGCCCCATGGACCAGAGAAGTGATACAGGGCCAATCTGGGGCCTTGGTGTGGCATGTGGGTCTGGTCCACAGCCTCAACTCTGCACAAGACCAGTCTACAGGCAATTAAAAGACAGACAGCTACCCTGCCACTGCCAAACTTTAGGACCAGTGGGGAGCCCCATAGGTCAGATGACTTGGCTCCACGGGCTATTGGTTGAACACTACTCATATATGGCATTTCCACCACAGTGAGTATTTGATTAAAACAGCCACTTGCAAGGAGAGAAAAAACTGAGAGGTACAATCTAAGGCTAGGGGCAATTATTTAAAAAGCCTGAGCCTGAATTGATTCCATCTTTGCAGGTTAGTCTAACCTGGCTAGGCTGAACCAGTTTGTAACCACGCAGACATCCCCTCTGGACTGAAGAAATGCAGGTACCTACAGTGGGTGAGGCTAGAAGCCAGGGGGCGGCTAGAGCAGCCCTTCCTATCCTTCTACAATGCTGGGCTGGGGGTGGGGGGAGGGGTGCGGCCAGGACCCGGCAGGAAACTCTGATTAGGGAGCCACCCCCCTCCACCCACTCTCATTGCTCCTTGACTAGCCAGCAGGGAGTTACACAGCAGGGAGTTACACAGGGAGTTGATAACAGAGCATTTATCAGCCCATCAGCAAAACAAAAGCCTCTCTCATTAGTTCAAGCTCTTCTTAAATAGCTTTTTCCAAGGAAGGAACAGAGTGACTTTACCAGCTGACCTGTTGATTAGCTCCAAAAAGCCTTAAGTGGACACTGTCCTGTCTACTGTACACAGATACCTCTAAGCATTAGCTAGCATACCACAAGCTGGCTAACATCTGTGCTCTGGGACAGGGTGAGGGGGGGGTATCCCTGCTTGAGCAGGAAGTGGGGGGCAGGGGGAAGCAAGGCAAATGCTGCTGTGCCTGCTGTCTCTGCCAGAGCTCCAGCCAGCAGAAGGGAGGGGCCAGGTCAGCTCTCTGGAGCTGAGAGCCCCGCCCAGGGCTGCAAAGCATCTGGGATGCTGAGGGACTCTAGTTTAAGTTAAACCAGGAAGGGGTCTGGGACAGACACTGCATAAACCAGTTTGACCAAAATCAGTTAAGTCTATATTCAGTCAGGTTTATCTCAAACCAGTTTCAGCCATTTTGAAACTGGTTTATGTGCACTGAATGTCTGTTCAGCTACAGGTTTAAACCAGTTTCTGATCACTTAAACTGCTTTATGTGTAATGTGTGTCCTTAGCTTAAATGTTTGTAGACTGACATTTGAAACTGGCCAGGGACCAATACAAATGAGCTTAAAATCCACTGAGTAGAGTTATTCAAATCATTTGCTTTCATTCAAGTATTCCAGCATCAAAGCAAAAGATTCAGGCAATGCTATTCAGTGGCTTTTAGGTTGATTTGTAGTGGTCCCTGGCTATTTCTAATGTCAATCTACAAATAGGCTTTGCATTTTTGTTTTTTTAAAGAGAGCCCGGGGTTCCTGTATTTGAGTCTTCTGGTGTAGTTTAGCTGCTTTGTCAAGTTTAAATTTTGTCCTTTGTAAACTTACAAACATTTAGATTGTACCTACCTCTGTGAAACCACACAAGTAAACAGACCTACCAGGTGCTCCAGCAAAATCTTAGTTCCCCTCTTTTTATTACAGAAATTATTTTCTTGCATCTAGAACTGCATATATTTCCTGTGATATAGTTTTAAAAGACACTGCAGTCACAAAAACCATGTCTCTCTTTTACATATGTGAGACTTTCATCAAGAAAACTAGATGAGAGAGGACAAGAGATTACCCTATTTCAAAGGTGAGCAGATTTGTAAATCATTTCAAACATGCTGCATGCTAAAAATTTATGGCCTCAAAACTAGAGGTTTCCTTTTTTGAGTGTTTACTTCAAATTAAGTTGCATTTGTGGTTCACTTTGTGACATGCATGGATATTCCCCCAAATCTGATCGACTTCTGTGGTGTTTGGTTACTATTCAAAGATGGTGTGAATGTGTGTTCAGATTTGTCATTTTTATGCCTGTAGTACAGTGGTTCTGAACCTTTTTAGGCTTGAGGTGCCCCTGGATAGATTCCAGGAACCCTCCAAAAATGCCAGCTTTTAGTTTTCACTCTTTTTTTGACTACCGAAAAATAATAGTGCTAATATTGTATGGCACAGCACCCTGATAAATACACTTTTATAATGTCATAAGACACCAGTCAGTTGCTATCAGTGGTTCAAGTTTTTGTTTTCTGACACAGTTAATCCAGGAAGATAATGTTCATCCTCCTTTGTAAATCTTATCTATAAAGAATGAGATTTTTCAGAAGTCCTTCAGGACTGTCTAGTCTCAGCTCCTTTTAACTTCACTGAGAACAGATTTGGAGTTCAATGGTTTTGATTAGCAGTTGGGAATGTTTTTAGGTTGTGGGCTACTCAGCCAGTTCAGGTCAGAGTGGGGCCGGTGGGCGACATGCAGGGCCGTCCTGGGGTGGGGGGCAAACTGGGGCAACTGCCCTGAGCCCCATCCTTTGTGAGGCCCACAGAGCGGGATGAAGCAGCGGTGGCATGGAGTCCAGTCGCTCAGTACCCCCACCACTGACGGTGGCGGCGGCAGCCTCTTTGGATCCAGTATCAGAGCAGGGGTGGGGCCCCACACAGGCTGATTTGCCCCAGGCCCCGCACCCTGCTTGGGTCATCTCTGGCGACATAGGGAAAGTACCTACCCACCACAGCTTTTCTCTACAGCAGTACAGGGACAGCACCCTCAGCCAATGATTCTCCCCATAGGGGCAGGTGAAAGCAACTGATACTGAGACCTCCTGCAGCCAAAGCCCCAGGTCCATGGGTCACAGGGGTTGCTGATCCCTGCTTTCGATAATGCCCACCTTTAATTTTGCACCCCAAAAGAAAACTGAGGCCCATAAAGAAAATGAAGAGGAAAAAGACTCAAGACAGGTTAAATATATAATTTGACTACAAAGCCATGAATTAAAGGGAGTGGAGCTGTAAAGATAGTGAAGTTACATGGAGAAAAAGCATTAGAAATTCTTATGGTGAAGGTCAATGTTTTTAAAATACAGGGTACATACAGATAACCAGAGAAATAAAGATATACGGAGGTAATAGAAGCATAAGCAAGAAATGAAAATATATGTAAAATAAGGATGACTAAGTAGTACTTAATATGTCCCTTCTCAGATGTCTACTATTATCACATCTCTATTTGAATGTCTCAGCTGTCTACAGTTGTCATTTTTTTTTCAGAACTTGCCCCTTGTTCTTTGATACTGAATTAGCAGTTTTTACTCTCCAAAGCTTACAACCATATGCTTTTCTTACTTAACACTCCCACTTTCTCCACACTGTTATCCCATTGTCTCCCTTTTTCATCTTTCCTTATATGTTGAGTCCCCAGATTCTATGCGTTCCAACTACCCTTGTTCATTCTTTTTCTGGAGCTCATTCGATTGAATCATAGCTTGTTTCTTTTCTTCTTTTCTAAAGATAAGTATTTTTTATATGATAGCTAGATACTATATATATTGTTACCTCTTCTGCAGGCTATTGAACAGCTAGTACTGACCGCAATGGAAAGAGTAAGCTAAGCTAAAAGAAAAAACAAACAAACTCTACTTGGCCTTTGCTTTCCGGTACTTAAAAATGAACCCAAACATTTAAACTCTCCCCTTTCCCTTTTCTCCTTAAGTAATTCATCCTTTCGATAAGCAGCTGAATATTCAAACAATAGGAAGCATCAGTGGCACTGATGACTGCCTCCAGATCAAGGAACTTGCTTGAAGATAATATAGGATTTAAGCAATTTTGAATGAGGACATGTACATCCCATCAATATCCATTCACTGATGAGTGGGCTGTGATTTAGTTTTGCCTTAAAAACAGGTCCAACCCTCATTCCTGATAGTGTTAATGAGTGTGACAGAACATCAGCTGAGGGATGGCCCTGAAAGTAAACATTTGTTGAAGCAAGATCTTTAAGATTACAGAAATTAGTACTTTTTTGATGTCTAGAAACCATTCAGCTGGTAAATGACAAGTTTATGGCTTGTTGCCTGTATGTTTGGTTCACCTTTAGAACAAATGTGAAGTCAAGTTAAAGTAATATCCAACAAATTCACAAAAAACACAGAGGCTTCCAGGAACAATGAGTGGAAATTTGGAACTGCACACAACGTAGAAAGCTTACCTTCAGCAGTGCCTGAGATACCATCAGTTTTGAAATTGCTAGTGCTTTTCTTCCTGCGATGTTTCTTTCTGTTGGCATGAGGGGAAGGAGGAGGATCCAGTTTGGGACTGGTAGTACTGGAGATACTTGGACTTGAGCACACAGAATCTCCCAAACCAGTATCTGCAATTTGACAAAAATTGGAAAGAGGTAAAAATAAAATAAAATAAAATAAAGAACTCTATGACTACTGCATCATTTTAATAAAAACCTGACTGTTCTCATTCAAAAAGAATGTTACAGGGTATTAAAGTTATGTGTTGTCACTTAGTTACCTCCTCTAAGGCAAATTCTGGTTCTTGTTAATTTGCTACCATCCAATGACCAGGGAAAAGAATCTCCCAAAACTCTAGTCTTCTTGCAGAAGGTATTAATGAACAACCTGGATAAGACTCCAATCCTAGTCAACTTGAGTCTTTAAATAGACTTTAATGGGAATTCAATTGAGGCACAAAGACAGATTTTTTTTTTTTTTTTTTACCAGGTATTCTGTTTTCTCATTAAGATCTTCTTGTCACCAAAAGAACTTACCATATTGGTCCGATTACAAGTTGAACCCACAATTTTGGATTCAATTTTAGGAAGAATAGCTTCGGCGCCCCATAAAAGCCATTTATTTTCCTAACCTACAGCACGTGTAACTTGACAATCTTAATTTTCTTTTAACATACTCTGATGGAATGGAATATAAAAAAAAATACCAGCAGAAGAAAGATCTTTTCTTGTAGCATACAACCCATTAAAATGGTTTAAAATTCCTCTCTTTTTCGAATAAGGCAAAAAAAAAGTCTCATTTGATTCTTTATTGCCGAGCCATTGTCATATGTGAAAAACTAGAAACTGCATCTGTTAGTGAGAGCTTCTCACTTATATGCAGCCCCACTAATGTCTAAATTAATACCTAATCTGCAGTTGATGGGACACTGCACAGGCACAGATGTCTGCATCAAAAGTCTTCATTTAAAGATGGGAAAACCTAGGACTAATGCATGAAGGCAATCCATAACCAACTTATTTGATATAAAAAGCAAAAACAAAAATGCTGAACGAGAATTTGAACAGACGACCTATTTGTAAAATCCAACGGACTGAACTCAAGTTATGCTTTTGTTGATACAATATAAATGGAAAATGTTATGCATGAAATGTTATAAGTATGTCTTTAATCTCATACCATTTTAAAATAATTTTAAAACATGGGCATCTAAAAATGAGTCCCAAAGGATTTCAGAAAATTTAATTTTAAGAAGTGCCAACTTTTCTCCACTTCTACAGTCATAAAAAATTCAGGAGTATCATTTAACAATAGTTTTATCTATTTTATGAAATGATCCCTGATTGAAAGAAATATTACTATCATACTTTCTCTCTGAACCTGTAGGTGAATTTCTATCAGGGAAGTAACTACTTAACGCTTTTTTAAAGGTGGATAATATGATTTCAGTTTAATAGCAATTAATCTCCAAACTAAGAACAGTGCTAAGTATATGTTTTTATTTATTTAATAATCTATACATTTTAAAAATACAATAATACATCAGATTAAATTAATTTTCTGGAACTCCTTTATGTTCAATACTAAATATGGTCCACCCAAGATAAATTCTTCCACCCAATGTCTAAATTTGCTTGCCTCCAATTTGACACTTTTCAATATAAAAAATAAAAAACTAATTTTATTAATGTTTAATAAAACTATTAAGAAATGCCAACTGTAATGAAGCATCTGTTTCATTTAACTTTTGAATAGATGTTCATTTTTAATTGCTTGTCTGATCTGCTTGTTCAGAAAGTGAACTGTGGGTGGTGAACTCCACAGGCTTAAAAAATTTATGCAAGAATTACACCCATTATTAAGGATTTATTTGTCCTTTATCCTCTTTAGCAGATACAGAAAGAAGAGAAGGTGCAGAAAAAAATTGGATGCAGAAAAGAATAAGACAGAAATAAGATCTGACTAGATTAATAAAGAAAACTTTATAATTTATTCTCCATATTATTTTGCATTTAGTCTGCATGTTTTACCTTTATGATTGTCATGAGGAATGATCCTACTTTGAATACTGGAAAAACATGAGTTTGCAATAAGTTAAGACTGTGTTTAAATGAACTATTCATATGTTACAGTAGCTGGCCAAGGTATTTGTAGTTGCTGGTACATTCTGTCAAAGGTGAAAACAGCCATTATAAAACTGAGATAAAAATGTAATTGTTTATTTGTATTTGCTTACTAAAAACACGAGATGAGATTTACAAACACGTAACCCAATTTATCTAGTCTATATAATCTAGAGAATTATCCTATGGTGAGTTCTCATTACCCACAACCTTTTTAGGTAATTACCTGCTGTCCTTGGGTCAAACTGCTTTGCAAGTGAAAAGTCTGAGATATTTTCCCTCCCCTTCAACCAGAAAAAAATGTGAATCTTTTGTAATTGGATGCCAGGCTTATATTGTTAGTGTATTGATGCCCTATATTCCAGTTTCTGAGACCACCCTTTGAAGATAGAAGTTATTTAACATTCTACTGGTTTAAAATATGAGCAATCAAAATGTACTAGGCTTACATGCTGTGCTTTCCCATTTCTGACTACTTCTCTTGCCTGACAAGGTATTCTTCAAATTGAAAAGAGGGCTCCTGAAAACTCAGCTTCGGAAAACTGTAAATGAGTTCAAGCTTCAGCCCACTGAATGCAATTTCATACTCCTGACTGAATACAAATAATGCATTTTATTTTGTATCAATTACCACGCGTGAGAACAGACGACCACTGCCGACACTATTAAATATGAAAAAAGGAAAAGAAAAAGGCACGCCAAATTAAAAAAGTAAGCGCCTCATTACTCCACATCTAAACCAGCTTTGACAGAGGCACCAGAACTCATAAGATGTGTTTCACTGAGTTGGGCTGGGCTGCTCTGCAGCCATCCTGTGCATTCAATGTCAGCCATTAGTTCTTCCCAATCGGGCATCAATGTTCAATGCACACCCAAAAAAATATATAATACTAGTAATAATAATAACAATCTGCAGACTCTCCGAGCTTCAACACTTGAAGTATGAGTCAAAGAAGCAGTTTCACTTTTCACTCGGGAAGCTGACAAGCATGACTAGAGGGGGAATAAAATAACATTCAGTTCGCATAAATATCAAGCAGGCTGCTTGAGACTGATGGGCCAGGAATGTATTCTTAGCCATCATTCTGGCAGACAGGCCCAAGGACACTCATAACTTATTTTACAATCATTTAGTTTCAGCTCAAGTGGAAAACGTGACAACTTATCTCTGCTGACAAGATGCCATATCGAACCTTACAATTAACTCTCCCACGATTATCTGCCCAGCCCATCATTAGCTCTGCAGTGTTTGATGGAATGTACAAGCAACTTTCCCTGATGATGGTCATCATTTTCAGGAGTGTATATCTATGGAACATAAAGGACAAAACTCTCTCCCTAACTACATTGCTAGGGAGCCAGGTAAGCTACCCAGTATATCTTTAGCTGTGGAACGCCTAAGGCAGCTTTGGAAATGGCATCTGAGGCAATATCCTCCAGAGGGACATTTTTTTCTGAAAAAGAACACCACATACCCCTGCTTCTGACCACTGCATATAAATACATTCCTTTACCCACCAGAGCATACCCCCTTGGAGCGCAGTGCGTACATCGGTGGTGTAGTCTATTCCACACAACGACAAATCGAGATTTGGCTTAAAGAGGCTTCTTGCCTCTTCCTCAGTGTACCCATAAAGTAGACAGCAGCACTGCTGTTGTATTGTAGATGTGGGACTGGGAATTTTTCCTAGATTAATGGGATAAAGTTTGAGTTGAGAAGCTTTACATGAAAGAAAAGGGGAGATTCTCACCTTGCAAATATGACATACAAGACTGATTTCTAGTCCTGCAAAGCCCTAAAAACTGAGTTTTAAGGGTATGACACTTAGGGAAGAGATTTGTTGGCTTTTGCATTGTACCGCTGCATCTTATGTTATATACATGCATATCCCTTGGATTATGAAAAATAATTATTCCAGGGGTGAGGGAGGGAGGGGAAGAGACAGAAAGGGAAAAAAACATTCTTTTGATATCTTTTTCCCTTGCTCAGTCACAGAATATAAAATTAAAAAAAAAAAAGCCCTACTGTTTCTAATGGTTCCTTATGGTTTCTATTATGGCGTGTGTTCCAGGATCAAGACAAAAATTTAACTCCATTATCATCATCCAAGCACAATTAAAGATCCTTCCTATGGAATCTGTGGAGCATTTGGAGGTTGCTTCCAAACCATCCTCCATGTTTTTGTCCTTTTGTGGTATGGTGATAACTGAATGCCATTCTCCAAAGTATCTGCACAGAGCACTGTAGAGATAGGTATTCTAGCCACTTTTACTAGCAATACAAACAAGAATGAAGCAAAAGATTCCTATAAAGGAATCAAGGAGAAGGAATAGGGACAATAGGTAGGTTTATGTGCTTGGGGCTGGAGAAAAGTGTTGGCTTGAAAATGGTATTTAAAGATCTGTATTTTGGAAATTGGCTTACAGGTATAGATATATGCATTATAAGGGTGCAAGATGGGCTGCAGGGGTTAACTGATTTGTAAGAGCCTGGGTTTCACACACAGGGTTCCATATAGCCCTGGAGACAGACATGTTGTCCAACACAACAAAGATGCAGTCTAGAAAAAAGCCTGAGAACCAAGGAAGTATGTACCATACTGTCCCATAACATGAGATAAGTGACACCAGCTACAAGGCCCCAGAGCAGCGGGGCTAAGTCCTGGTTTTGGGGGAACAGACCAAATAAGGAGAAGGGCTGGAAGGGTACATGGACATGTGACCACACAGAGGAACCAGCCAGAAAAAGCCACAGATAAAGAGTCATCAAGGGAGAAGGAGAAGACAAAAGCAGAGACTTGAGATTAAAAAAGGGGTCCCTTCTTTTCTTCCTTTCTGTCCCTCCCTGTCACTCTTCTTCCTTTCAGTCCTTCCCTTTGTCTCATCCCCCACCCAGGTTCCTCTTGCTCTTCCTCCCTCAGAGGTCCCCATCCCTGTCCTGCAGGAAGGGTTCCCAAGGCTACCACGAACCGAACGCATAAGACCAGACTGTCTCATGCACCCCGCTGGGTGGTGGGGGAGAGCCTCGGCAGCCTACCTCCTGACTACTGACACTGAAGAGAAAGAGCCTCAGAGTAAAGACTGCATCCTGGCAGATGTACTTTGACTCTGATGACAGCCCTAGGATTCGGAGATGCATAGAATTGCTTTATTGTTTGTAATGCTTCTTTTCTGTTATCACTGTGTAACAATAAATGTGCCTATTATCGAGTGGAAAGGTCGTGGTCGGTCTGAGGGTGAGTCCCCCTACCCCAAACAAGGTATCTGGATCCTAATTCCAGAGCCAACAAAGAGGAGAACAAAAGATCAAGGGGAAACAGGCAACCTAGGACAGACAGGAAAGAAATGCAACACAAAAGATGATTTGAGATACAAAGCAGGAAAATTAAGCTCTTATATAGACCACAGTTCCCATTAACACGCAGCTCTTTCTCTCTCTCTCTCCTATGTAACAGTTTCAAATGGACATAAAGGTATTATAACCTGTACAATCTGTATTTGTTTCAACTTATTTTACATTTTGTCAAATTGCCTATTCGCAAAACTTGGGAAAAAACTTCAACAGCTGATGCTATTCCCCAAAAGGTCTGGCTTGATCTGGTTTACATTTTTCTTTATTCATTTATTTTGGCATCTGGTCAAACTTCTCCAACAAACTTCCAAAGTGAAATTAGAGTCTGTCAAACATAACTCCCTAATGCAATCTTATTCTCAAGAGGCTGGAGATTGATTAATTTGGTTTCTGATTTTCTAAAGTGGCAAGAAGTCAGATATTACAAAAGCAGAAACTATTAATGGGATCAATTGAAGAGAAAAAACAGCAGTTGAATTAACACCAGAAGCTTCAACGGAGGGAAGAGTGCAGACAAAAACAGCAGAAACAGCTTTGACTGCAGTAAAATCCTTACCATGACCCAAGAAAGGCTGAATCCAAATGAATACATTTCAGAATTTTTCCCATGATACTAGTGTTAAATAAAATAAGTCAAAGATGTCAATAGCTATTTGGACTGAATAATAAAAAATAGCTGGACACTTTTATCATCTGTACATGTGTTTTAAATAAGGAAGTGAGAAAAGCAACCTTTTATTTAAAAAAAGGAGGAAGACTTAGACTAAAACCATCTGTAGTTATATATCAGATCCAGTTTTCGGAGCTGTGGCTCTTCTGGCTGTGAAATCCAATTCTTCACAGCTTCCCTTTACAGCAATCATCATAAATGTTTTATCAAGTTCTTTATATTTCCATTCTGCTTCACACTGAAGTTAAAGGGATGCTGCAATACCACAATAATTGTGCACAAAGCATCCTGGGTTAGAATCAGACAGGAATGTACTGTACTTATAGGAAACCTAACAAAACTGTAGCTCAGTATAAGTCTGTATTAGTTAAGTGAAGATTTTTCCCTCTTTTTTTTTTTTTTTTTTTTAGCTAAAGGGGGTTGTATGATGAACGGCATAAAGTGGAAATATTTTCAAGATAGGCAAGGGTCAGATCATTAATTGGAATTAGATACTGGCATCTGGTCATTGTTTAGTTGAATTTAGGTTGGACATTCAAGCTGTAGAGGGTTTAAATTAACCTGCTGCACTGAAAGAAATTAAAAGCGAGCTCTGAGCAGAACTGTGGGATAGAGATGAAAGAGCCTCAGGAGTATTCTCTTTCCACTGCATCTACCATTTTTCCAGTCTTGTGCCTAGAGCCTGTAAATCACAAAGCTATCCTGTCATGTATAGAATGCCCCATTGAATGGACAAGTTACTGATTGCGTTCCCCTCCTCTAACAGCAATTTCAATTAAACACAAAAACAACGATTTTTCTTTAACACAAATTTCTCTACTTTTTGAAAAGCCTTAAGTAGTTACTATGTAGCTTTTGACATATATTTGCATGCTTCATGCAAAAGATACTTGGAATCACGTTTAGAACACAGATCAAAAAGACACTTTCTCTGCAAATTGGCGGTGGGGGGGAGAGGGAGGTAGGGATAGTCTTGGTTTACCCAAGGTATACACACTGCAAAGGCAGTATCTTCTGCACACAAGCTTTCTTGTATCCCCGGAACCCCAAGTTGCTTCTCTGTAAGAGCCCCTGTAATTTCTGAATAACTGAAAGGAGCCACAAAAATAAAAACTATGTGAGTCATTTTCCAGAGATCTGCTCCCCAAAGAATAAACTCTTCCAGCATCAGCTGTCTTCTCCTTGAGAATATGAATGTTAACTGCAGATAGAAATGAAAGTAAGTTTATAAAAGTAAATTGACAGTGCCCCTTTTTCAAAACAGAAGAAAAAGTTACCCATCATTCACCCTACTGCACTGAGACAAAGCAAAATTTGTAAGTGCAGTAAAGATTAGCCATGCTTTGTAAGAAGTTTCAGGACATGTAGACAAAGGTAGAAATATTAAAGGTAGAATTCCTGAGTTCACTGTGAATTACCTACCACATGTAGACTCATGTAGACACATGTAGCTTAGAGAGTTGGCTAGGCCTGGCAATTTTTCTGTGGGCCAGCAGCTGTTCCAGTGCTCCCATTCCCAGGGGGACTGGAGCAGCACGGCAAAGCTCACTGCCCACTTCTCACACCAGGGACTCTGGTGTGAGGAGTGGATGTGAAGTAGTGGGTGGCTGATGCTTCCTTCATGGGAAGAGGCAAGCAGCAGCTGCTCCCCACATTTCCTCCATAGTAGGGTGACCCGTCTGGGGAAGACATGGGAGATTTTCCTCACCACTGGACTTCTCTGCAGATTGGGAGGAGGTGAGCAGCAGCTGCTCTGTCTGCCTTCCTCTGGTCTTGGGAAGGTGTGGGGATCATTTGTCCACTGAGCAACTCCTCCTGGTCCCCTGGGAGGAATAAAAATGGCAGGGAAATATACAGGCATTCTTTCTCTTGGGAAAATTTCCCCTGGAAGTAACGTCTACCGTGTCAGAGATAGGTTTTGTTTCTCCTGCCATTGCCATTTTTCTTTTGGGATAAACTGTGCGAATGCCTGTGCTCTCATGGTTTATACCTGGAGACGTGCAATTCTCTCAGTAGAAACCTAACTCCCGTACGCAGCCACAGTTAGTGACATTCATTTATCAAGTTCTTGCTTAGGGAAACAAGTATGCTGATTAGCCTCAAATACACAGTGCTCCATCCTCTCTTCAAGCAATTTTCTTGATGCTCAGTTAAACCTCCCCTTATGAAAGGCAAGGATAACTGGGAAAACAGCAGCTATTACTCAGATGAATCTGGACATCAGTGAACTTCTGGGTGTCCATTTAATTTGGAATCTGGCATGTTATCGTACTACTGATTGCAGACAAAGTTTACCTTAAACATAATATGCATGTTTTAAAGATGGTGGTAGAATGTCACCTCTAAAATCTGCAGCACTTTATCTTCCTTTAATTTTACAAAAACCTGAATTTGTACAGGAAAAGGAATTGGTCCTAGAAACCTTACTTACCAAATTTTAATAAACAGAATCTTTTTGTTACCAGATTTCTACCTTCTACCATTTGAGATTAATAGAGACAACCCCAGCTCACTCCCAAGTAAACAAAGAGTTGAGAGAGGCTTTTGCTGTAATCTTTCCATTGCTATTATCCCAACTGTTACAAGTGTCTGCTTTAACAACGGTTTGCTCTTTTACGTTGTGAAATCCCAAGTCCCTTGAAAATATTAATGTACACTATAATAAACAACAACAGTAAAACATTTTCCCTATATTACAAGATGGGCAAACTGAAGAAAGAAGAAATTAAAATTAGTTTCCCAAGGTCACTCAGGAAGTCCTTAGAGGTAGGGACAACATTTTAGTCTCTCAACTCTAATCCTGTGCCTTAACCACAAGATTATCCTTTCTTCTTTATAACCCACAAATAACCTTCAGCGTCAGAAAATCAACTGAAAAAGTGTTTAGTATAATTGTAACTGTCAGCTCACAAAACTTAAATCAAAGTGGCTTGATACTACTATTTAAAAAAATCAAGTAACGTTTAATGTAAACATTTTACAATTAAAGCTGAGCAACTGCTATATAACAAACAGGCAGTTAGTTGCCTCATGCTAGGCAGGAGAACGTTATGGTCCTCCTGGTAATGTATGTCAAGAGCATCAGCACGAGAAAGTAAAGGAAACAAGAGAAGTGTAACTGTACTCTTTTCTAACTAGAAAACAAACATGGCTTTTTTGTCACTATACAAGCTCCAAAATAGCTGAGCACAGCTGAATCCAAACAAGGTTATACTTTTCATGGGGTACACTAATTTATTCAGATTACTTGAATTTTGTTTTTTATTCTCAAATACCATTATATCTTAGTCTTGGTAGAGACTTGAGACCCTTGAGATTTATTGATATGACATCCTTGTTCTCTTTCTGTAAATTGTCACTGGTAAGCAGATTTATTGGGACAGGATCAAGTCCTTATTCTATTTTTGTGGAAATTAGTAGCTCTTTTGGAGTGTTTAAGCTGAAGTAAGTCCTAATTCTGGACTTCTAGCTCTCAGAAATTCCCTTGCTCTCCTGAAAGCAATGCTCTAGGAATTGCACAGGGCTCCACTGCAGTCCTTAAACCAGATACTTTAGCACTAGGTTGTATTGTGGGTGGCGTACCATGATCACAGAGTTTAGTAATGGTATCAATTGCAACAAATGAAGGGCCCAGCAACTTGAAAAGAAATGTCCTTCCATCTGCAGGAAGTTCCAGTCTTTGTGCTTCACCTGTGCCCGAACAATCACCAGGTTGTAAAGGAGATGCATATCAGATTTAGCACACAGGACTCCTTGCCTCCTTGAACTGTACACAATATGAAGATGCTTTGAAGTGTTGGATTCCATAGGTAAAGTATACAGGGTGACCCTGCACCTAACACTTTGTGATCTGCACTGCAAAGAAAATAAAACTTGAAAACAGACATCCCTGATGAGACATCATCTCATTATTAATTGGAACAGAAACTTCATTAAGCATAAAAGAAGAAATGCACTGTTTGCTATTTGCTTAAATATATTGCTACATTTACTTCAAACAAACATGATGAAAAACCCAAACTTTTGGAACTGGGAAGCTTATTCAATCTACTGGCAAAGATGGTGGTGCCTTAAAAGAAAACTGCTGGATTTAGGAAGTTTATAAACTGCTGAAGGCATCAGCTATTAAAAAGCTCCACAAGAAAACCCCACCTTCAAATAAAATACACTCAGCTAACATTTAGTAGTAGCTATTATGAACAGCTGTCTTTAATATTTTTGATGAATTTAGCCACTCTAGTCAGATCTATACAACTGTTTGTATATTCCCTGGGATTTTAGTCTATTACTAACAATTTTCCTGAAAAAGATCAGGAAAAATTACCTCAAATCTATACTATAGCTTCAGCTAGTTAGGGTGGCAACTCAGCCACCAGTCTCAGTGGAAATTCTTATTTAAAACTATGGCTACGAATTTGAAGATTAAAATAATTTGTAACTATAAACAAAAACATATTTAAAAGTTTAAACCAACTTTTTATGCAAATGAAATTAAACGACAACAAGAGTGATGAGGTATACATTAAAGGTATAGATAGTAGCACTGTCACCTTCAATAAGGACCTTTAAGTTCTGACAAATACTAATATAAAAATTGAGAACTGAAGATATTTTACAATCTTCTAAGTACTATTTCTGTCAAATGTCAAGTGTTTGAGCTACAAAGGACCACCTTGTAGTTGAAATCAGACAAGCAGACAGCTGTTTTTACAGAACTTGAAGTTAAAAGTTCTCCTTTCTGGGGATATCGGTGCCAGATATCTACTTTCCGTACTTTATCAGCACTAAGTTTTGGTGGTGTTTAAATTGCATGCATAGCACTAACCTTACACCTGAAAGGTCTTAACTGCATGATCTCTCTGGGATATGAATTTGAATACCTGATTCAGAGAACATTCACTACTCTGACTACATC
Source organism: Gavialis gangeticus (assembly GCF_001723915.1). Taxonomy (NCBI): domain Eukaryota; kingdom Metazoa; phylum Chordata; order Crocodylia; family Gavialidae; genus Gavialis; species Gavialis gangeticus. The sequence continues at coordinate 88,398,694 of NW_017729031.1, forward strand.
TTGGGAAGCAACCGGTTTTTCTCTATGATGCGTAACTTTTTCTGGGGAAGGAAAACCCAAATGTAACCAGTACAGAAAAGGCACTGATTTACTGAATGTATCTGTCTTGTGCAAAAAAGCTGTGCCATCAGCACAAACCTGCAAAACTGTGCAGCATGCACCCGAGCTAGTTCTCCCTGCCCTCGGAGACCCCTTGTTTTTTCTGTTACTTTGTTCCCGCGCGTGCCAAACGCAGGCAGGAAGAATTAACCAATCCATGCCCATGATGCGAGACACGTCATTTGGCCTATAAAATCCATGTGCAAGCTTCCGCCCAGCAGAAGCAGCACTCGTCAGCACATTCAGGAGGAACTTCTCCTCCCCGCCTAGGCTTGGCCAGCTTTGACGTGCTTCTCCGCCAACGAAATTGCCCCGGCGTACCCCTTCCCAGTA
>NW_017729031.1:88404125-88406391 GCF_001723915.1 Gavialis gangeticus
CTTTGTTCCCGCGCGCGCCAAATGCAGGCGGGAAGAATTAACCAATCCATGACTGTGATGCGAGACACGTCATTAGGCCTATAAAATCCATGTGCAAGCTTCCGCCCAGCAGAAGCAGCGCTTGTCAGCGCATCGAGGAGGAACTTTTCCTCCCTGCCTAGGCTTGGCCAGCCTTGACGTGCTTCTCCGCCAATGAAATTGCCCCGGCGTACCCCTTCCCAGTGCACTCGTTAAGACCACATTCGTCTCTGTACCAAGAGGGTCTCCGCAGCTGTCGATTTCTGTCGTTTTCGGTTTCTGTCAATTTCCGATCTTGATCTTCGATCTTGCAACGCAACGCAACGCAACTGTTATCTGTTACCTGTTTTGACTTGTGCCTACACGTCCATTCTGCAGACGTGTAAGTAAAACGAAAACAAAAATCTTGCAACCACTACGCGTGTCTAGCCACCTCCTTTGCAAACCCCCTGCCCAAAGGGAAAAGGACCCACCAGCTCCACCGATCCGCATGCGAACCCGCGCCGTGCGTGACAGTATCTAGATACCATGCTAAATTAATCAGTAGTAATTAGTAAATTAGAAAACACTCTTAGTGACAAGGTACATGCTATGGCCATTCTGATCATTTTCAAATTTAAACATTACACTAAATTAAATGTAAAAGACTACATTTAATTATCGTTTAGGCTACAAAAAATGCTGTCTCCAATTAGAAAAAGTTAATTTGGTCACACTGCAAGCATCACTAAGTTCCACATTTACCAAAAAAATGTGTTTATGATGGCCAAAACAAAGTTATGGGAACACAAATATTTATATTTGTTGCTTCTCTGTTTCCAAACTTGCTTAGTAGGCAAAGCATCACTTGCTTTCACCGTAAAGCGCCACAGTCTACTCATGTGCCAGTATTAGGGTCCAGTAAACTACTTAACTTTGCCATAGGCTACTACTGTTGGGGACAGTACTATCCTATGGTGGAGTACTTTACTGCATTGACACATGTGTAAATGCTAACTGGAGCATAAATTGGGCCTGGTCAGCTCAGCCAGCTGGAGGCCTGCTCCGCCCCATCTCAAATTACTGCTGTTTTGGGTGAATGTTCAAACACAGCCTGGGAGATGCTTACTTTGGCCCAAACTGCTTTTGAGTTTATTGTGCTTCATCAATTGCCTGTGTAGACGTCCCCAGTGTATCCTTTTTAACTAGTGGCTCATTATCAATGGCCTGACAGCATATTAAGATAATATTTACCTCCATGATTGATAAAATAGATCCTAAGAACCTTCTTCTGATATACTGCTTTGAAGCCAACATGAAGTAACACATGATGCCATATCTGAAAACAGTGGAGCAGAGTGCAAATGGCAGCAGATTTATTCCAAATACAATGAACTACAATGAAGTGGAAACTTTGACAAATAACTAGGGAAGAACGTAAGAGCATTGCTTGGGCATGCGGGAATGAAGTCAGGAAGGCCAAAGCGCAACTGGAGTTGCAGTTAGCAAAGGATTTGAATGGTAACAAGAAGAGTTTCTACAAGTATGTTGGTAGTAGGAGGATCAGGGAAAGTGTGGGTCCCTTACTGAATGGGGGGGGGGGAATAACCTTGTGACACAGGATGAAGAAAAGGCTGAAGTGCTCAATGTCTTCTTTGCTTCAGTCTTCACAGGCAACTGTACTGGGCAGCACAGCTTGGGGAGGAGGTAAGTAGTCCTCTGTGGTGAAATAACAGGTTAGGACTACTTAGAAAAGCTGGACATGTACAAGTCCGTGGGGCTGGATGGGATGCACCCAAGGATGCTGAAGGAGTTGGTCGATATGATTGTAGGGCCATCATCTTTGAAAACTCACGGTGATCAGGAGAAGTCTTAGATGACTGGAGAAGGGCAAACATAGTGCCCATATTTAAGAAAGGGAACAAGGAGTATCCAGAGAACTACAGACCAGTCAGCCTCACCTCAGTCCCTAGAAAAACCATGGAGCAGATCCTCAAAGAATCCATTTCTTAGCACTTGGAGGAGAAGGTGATTAGGAACAGGCAGCATGGATTCACCACAGGCAAGTCATGCCTAACCAACCTGATTGCCTACTATGACAAGGTGACTGCCTCTGTGGATGTGGTATACCTTGATTTTAGCAAGGTTTTTGATACAGTCTCCCACAAGGTTTTTGCAGGCAAGCTAAGGTAGTATGGAGTGGATGAATGGACTGTAAGGTGAATAGAAAACTGGCTGGAGCATCGGGTTCGAAGAGTAGTAATCAATG
>NW_017729031.1:88411391-88413210 GCF_001723915.1 Gavialis gangeticus
GGTTGGTCCTGAGGCTGGCTTTGTTCAGTGTCTTCATCAATAACCTGGAAGATGGCACAGAGTGCACCCTCAGCAAGTCTGCAAATGACACCAAGCTGGGGGGAACAGTAAGAGGGGTAAGATTCAGAATGACTGAGACACATTGGAGGACTGAGCCAAAAGGAATCTCATGTGGTTCAACAAGGACAAGTGCAAAGTCCTGCACTTAGGATGGAACAATCCCATACACCAGTACAGGCTTGTGGCTGACTGGCTGAACAGCAGCTCTGCAGAAAAGGACCTGGGGGTTACAGTGGACATTAAGCCAAATATGAGGCAGCAATGTGCCTTTGTTGCTAAGAAGGTTAACAGCAGCATACTGGGCTTCATTAGTAGGTCAAGGGAAGTGATTATTTAGCACTAGCGAGGCCACATCTGGAGTACTGTGTTCAGTTTTGGGCCCTCCACTAAAGAAAGGATGTGGACAAATTGGAGGTGAGGGGGCTGGGGTACATGACTTACGAGAAAAGACTGAGGGAACTGGGCTTATTTAGTCTAGAGAAGAGGAAACAGAGGGGATTTAATAGCAGACTTCAATTCCCTGAAGGGGGGTTAGAAAGAGGATGGAGTAGAAGATCACAGAACAAGGAACAACAGTTTCAAGTTGTGTCAAGGAAGTTTAGATTAGATATTAGGAAGAATTTTCTCACTAGGAGGGTAGTAAAACCCTGGAACAGGTTACCCAGAGAGATGGTAGAAGCTCCATCCCTGGAGGTTTTCAAAACCCAGCTAGACAAAACTTTGGCTGGGACGATCTAGTTAGGGATGGTCTTGCTTTAAGCCTGGGGTTGAATCAGATGACCTCCTGAGGTGCCTTCCAACTGTCACTTTCTATGATCCTATATTGATTAGATAACATAACGGGTGAACTAAACGTGGCAAGTATACAGTATTTGAGGTCTTATGATGTGGAGGTGGTAAAAGAGACTACATATGTTTTTTAGTCACTTCTCACTGTTTCTATGTCATGATTCTCAGTAGATCGTTCTGATTAGTTAATACATCAGTAATATGGTATTGCCTCTTCCCAAACAAAGTTTACTGGGAGAACGCCTCATCTACAAGAACTTTCTTATTATGACACGTTTACTCACTATTATAGCACCAGATCTGTGTGCCAGAGAGCATAAATAAAGTATATATGCTGAAGGAAAGCAGGGGCCGCTCTACTTGTGCAGGTAATGGCACGATGGGATCTAATGTGTAATCCACACAAATATGACTTCTGCCACTGTGAATGGCAAGAGGTATGACTGTGGGATTGCAAATCAAATCCCATCACATCTTACTGCTGGTGGAGGGGGGCCTGATCCTAGGCTCCTCTTGTATTGGCAAGAAGCAAGCTGCCACAATCTGCCAGCCACAGGTGTGTGTGGAACCCCCTGCAGCTGGGAGCCCTGTCTAGGAGCTCCCAAATTCAGCGGTGCTCCCCCGATGGGAGCTCCCATTAGCTGACAGGGCTCCCAGCCACAGGGCCTCTGGCCACATGTTTAATTAATGGCATGACAGGATGCAGCTACAAAGTTATTGCACATGTTGTGGAATACCTGGGTGTGTCTACATGAGCTGCTTTACTCTATAGTAGACAAATCTACTGCGCAGTAAAACATCACCACCTACACATACGTGGCATTTACTGCACAATAAATTATTCCACTGCATGGGTGGCTACTACCTGTAGGTAGCTAGATTAACTTGTAGGTAGATTAACTGCACAGTAGATACTTTGCAGTACTGCATATGTAGATGCTAACTGGGAGCAACTGGGAGCCAGTCAGCC
>NW_017729031.1:88418210-88420011 GCF_001723915.1 Gavialis gangeticus
ATTATTCCACTGCATGGGTGGCTACTACCTGTAGGTAGCTAGATTAACTTGTAGGTAGATTAACTGCACAGTAGATACTTTGCAGTACTGCATATGTAGATGCTAACTGGGAGCAACTGGGAGCCAGTCAGCCCAGGGGACCACTGCTGCCTGGCTAAGCCCTCCATCTGGGGGGAGCTGTGCAGCTGCAGGGTCAGCTGTCTCCTGGCCCCATGCACGTGAGGACCCATCCCCATGTCTACAGGGCTGGGAGAGCTGTGCGGCCACAGGGGCAGCCATCTCCCAGCCCCATGTGGGGACCCGTCCCCATGTGCACGGGGCTGGGAGAACTGTGGGACTTCGCTGATGGGTCCCAATATGCACAGGGCTGGGAGACAGCTGGCTCCGCAGTCCCACAGCTCTGCCTGCTCTGTGCATATGGGGATGGCCTCACATACCTGAGGCCAGGTGACAGATGCTCCTGCTGCCACAACAACTCTCCCAGCCCTGTGCACATCAGAACTGGCCCCTTTCCCCATTCCAGCCTCCGGGCAGGAGCAGCCTGTTTGAAGCGAATCTGCACCCAACAGGACACATGTGTAGATACGTTTCCAGGTGCAATTTAATGTGACTTAATTATATGGGTAGACACACACATACTCTTCTTTTTATCACATCATTAATTGATTGAACGTGTGGACAGTGACCACTTACAGTGTGATTAACTGGTTAAACATGCCTTAAGTATCACGTGTAGATGGGACCTAACTGAAGCCTCCCACTTGTTATAGAAGTACAGGATAGCTTGACATATAACCTAGCAGTTAGGTTCTTGCTTCTCAGGCCTCCCTCTCTATCTTTACGATCAGATAAAGCACAGAAAGCACTAGACTGAAGAGCTCAAGCTGGTGGAAAATAGATATCCCCATCTAACATTTTATATCTATTAGCACCTTTTAATTCTGCTAACCAACCTAAAGGACCAGATTCCTTCTCCTCAAGAGGCTCTAGACATGAAAATTTTTCTTCTGACATTTTACAGTTTTCTGCAAGGGTCTGTAAAAACCCTTTCTTTCAGCAGGTATGGAATACCATTGGGGGAGTAAGTGAATGAGATGCAGCCAAAATCATCCATACATGCAAATGAACCAACTATTATGCATCATTTCTGTAAGAGCATGGTGTCAAAGTCAAACTTCCTCAAGATACTCTGATATCACAGTATGAGGGCCCTAGATAGAAAACCAATCAATGAATGCTTATCTGCTATTGGACAAGTACAAGAAAAAAGTAGTATTAGATAAGTAAGCTTCTTTGTTTAAAGGCTTAATTGAAACTTTGTCTTTTTAAACAAGTACACATTGTGCTTTGATAATTCTTTCATTATAATTAACAAACTTCCTCTGAAGATAGATAAAAACCATATTTAGAAAAGACCTTGGCATTTGGTTAGGTAAGAACCCATATTCTGACTGCTGCTGAAGCAAAATACTGTAATAATGATCTGAAAATGTATGACCTAAATACTATGCTGCAGCCTTGTAGATCTCATTTGGTGGGACTGACCTAAGCTTGTCTTGCTGATGTGGCTATAGTCCTGATTGACTGAGTCTTGACAAATCCCTTCACATTTCAATTCTGCTCCTATGGTGCAACAGTGAGAGATGCATGCTGATGGGCTATAATAAGGGCTCTTTCGGACACAAACTTATGTTCCCGTTGTTACTGGAAAACAAAAATGGCTTTCCATGCCTTTCATTTTCTTAATCAAATTTGCAGAAGAAAGTGTAGCGAAAATAGATACTTTTCTCTATGTTTCTTT
>NW_017729031.1:88420022-88431131 GCF_001723915.1 Gavialis gangeticus
AGCCTCCAGGGGATAAAATCAGCAATTTATGCAACAAAAGCTTTGCCATATTGAAAACTAAGAGGAATCAAAACATATTGGCACTATAATAAAGAATTAAATAGTAAAAAGTAAACCTTTAATTAAGCCAAATCACAAAGCAGACTCCTAATATGGAAGCAGACTTGAAGTAAATGCACACTAGCATTTAAAAACAGAATACCTGACAAACTATTCTTTATTTGCTTTCATTTTAAGACCAAAGCTTAGAACTCTGCAACAGCTGATGGCCAGAACTTTTCCCATCTGAAACAGGAGATAATTATTTTAGATGGTTGTGTGTTATTAACAATCATTGCAGTGAAGGAAGTTCTTGTGTGCAGAATATAGCAACTAAATAAAAAGGGAATACTTCTGAAAAGCTCTGTGATTTGTAATACAAAATCTTATGACAGAACTTTGCTGTTCTATATGTAAAACAAGACTAACTCAAGTTCTAGAAGCAACTTATGTGCCTACAAAGTCTTTTTAAACGTACTGTAGGACAGAGGTTGGTAATCCCCCTCCCTGCCCTGGCACCTGTGCCAGAGCATGGCATTGAGGTCATTTTGCTCAGCACGCCACAGCCAGCTCAGGCTCTGGACAGCTGTTGCTGGCCACAGAGCCCAGGCTGCTTGCAGCAAGCAGCTGGGAGTCTGCAAGCCCTTCTGCAAGCAGCCCAGGCTCTGTGGCTGGTAGTAGCTGCCCAGAGCCCGGGCTGGCTGCAGCTGGGAGGCTGCAAACAGCTGCACTGGGCTCTGGAGCTCCGGCTAAGCTCCACGGTAGCAACAGCTGCATGGCACACCTCCCGGCAGATGGTGGAAGAAGGGCCTGGAGCAGCACAACCCTGGCCCCTCCCTGACCATCTGCCCAGAGCTATGCATGCAGCTGCAACTACCATGGAGCCAATGCTGGCGCTCCAGAGTTCAGTGTAGCTGTTTGCAGACTGCCTGCTGCTGCTGCTGCCCAGAGCCCGGACTGGCTGTGGCAGGCAGCTGGGAGGCTGCAAACAGTTGCAAACAGGCTCCACAGTCCTTGGCTGGGTTCCATGTCAGTGGTGGCTGCATCCGCACCTTGAGACAGACAGCAGAGGATAGGCTGGGGTTGCGCTGCCCCAGGCCCCTCCCCTGCCACCCACCCAGTGACATGCAGGCAGCCTAGCCCAGCTGTTTGCATCGTCCTAGCTGCTTGCCACAGCCAGCCCAGGCTCTGGGCAGCTGCAGCAGGTGGTGCGCAAGCTGCAAACAGCTGCACTGGGCTCTGGAGCCCTGGCACTGGCTATGTGGTGGGAGCAACTGTTTGCTGGGAAATCCCGGCCCCTCCCCCACTGTCTGCCGGGAGGCTTGTGTGTAGTCACTGCCAGCAACAAGGATTGGGCCCCTCGTGGCTTCCGTTTAGTCTGCCACCTGGTATGCAAGGTCAAGGCGTGGGTCACGGTTGGAGTGTGTTTGGCACTCCAGCCAAAAACATTGCCGACCACTGCCGTAGGATACATTAAGTGATCAGAAACATAACTCAACATTTTAAGAGCCAAAGCAACTGGCATCAGAAAAGTAACCTGTGTAAAGTCTGCTTGAAACTAGAAGCCCAAAGTTCAATCCATATCCCATACTCTTAACTTGAGGCTGATGAACTGTGGTAAATGCCTAACCACTAGAGACAGACCAAAAGTCAGGGGTTGTGCTTTATACAAGTTACTGAGGCCATTAAACTTTTAGGCATGAAGTATACAAGCATGATATTCAAGCAGACTGTGTGCCATTGTAATCCTTTATATTATGTTGACATGTACATGTTAGTATAAATTGAAACTGAAAACATGTACCATTTGGGAGACATATTCCAATAACCCAAATCTTACCCACTAGCTTCTCAGAGTGGTTGGGCAAAATTCTATCTTGGGGTACAGGGAAAAAAAAGAATGTTTGTTCCTTGTTAACATGGTCTTGAAATGTTAATTTTGTAGTCTAATAAAGCTCTCTGAACACTCAAAAAGGGGGTTCTATTAAGACCTATAAATCTGTAGGTATTTGAGAATAGAGATGAGCAGTGTTTATCAGCAATAAGAGCCAGAGTCAGTAAGATTAACTACCAGACAGGTTATTCTGATGGAAAACTGAATTTCCCACTTAAGTCTTAAGTGCTCAATGTGTATGTCAAGCATTAGCATTGTTGGTCAAAAGTTCACAGGTACTTCAAAATTGTACTGCTATTTCCTTTATAGTATGAAAAATGAGAACACTGCATTCTAAATACTAAAAAAGAAAAAAAAAACAATTTGCAGAAGAAAATGCAGAAGTGGGTTTTCCCTCCTCTGCTAAAGAAGAAACAGATAGATACATGTCTAGGTGGAGTATTTACACCTGGAAAGGCTCATGTGAAGCAGACATAAAGGACCTTGTCTTGAAGCAAAATTTAAAAACTAAGGAAGTAATGAATGACTCTCCTTAGACCATATGACCCTCCTATCCCCCAGGAATGTGAAACCATAGACGATACTTCAGAGAAAATTATCCATCAGGAAAATGATTAATCAAAGAAAAGTCACAAGCATCCAATCAGATTCAAGAAAACCCATCAGCCAATAGTTGTTGCAGAGGTAATTGTTCTAAATCTATCAATAAAGCTAAGCTGCTCCTTCATTGACTGCAAACACCAATTTCTTTCACAGAGAATTATAAGTTGATGTTCATGGTCTCACTACTTCCATTAGGGTGATAAACAGTTTAAACTACATCAGGATCTGACATGTAGATCAATTCTGGGTCCATAAAGAATCTACACAAGAGGTTCTTGGACAGGGATTTACTGCCCCCAGTTTTTATTCTCTCTTGCTGCTAAAATTACTTCTGTCAAACACTTACAAGAGTATGAAAAAATGTAAAACGAATTAATTTTTCATGTAGTGCTAGAATAGTCTTTTTACATTCAGAAACTTAAAGACTAACATGTTAACGCGTTTAAAATTATGTTGAGCAGCGTGTGGTATTTAGCTAAATAGTGATCCAACCCCATGGTTTGCTCACAATCAAGCAGACAGCAATTTGAAACACTGAACTAAGCTGTCTAGATTTTCTCTAAGGGCAGTCACAGGCTTCATGTTACCAGTGCCAAATTATATAAGACATTTAATTTTAAATCTCAGGTACTTAAATGTAAAACCTTACAACAGTAATAGTCATAAAGCAGTAGGGCATTCCATTTCAGAGAATGGATTTTTCTATTTTTTCCCCTTTAATTTAACCAGCACCTCCTGTTTTGTGGCTCTGCCCACTACAAAGTAATTTATCTAATTAGGAGATGCTCACAGCTGCTTAAAAGACAGAAGCCCCAGGAAACCAAAGGTCTGGATAAGAAGACTTTGAAAAGTTCTCCTGAGCTACACAAAGTATTAATTTAATGTGAAAAAAGGTGCAGAGAAAAACTGAATCCCAATACGTTATTTTGTCTACAATAAAGCCACGTGACAATAAGCAGGCATATTCTCCAGTACATTGGCATTTGAATTCCTAAAGATGCTTAGCTTCTCCCCATCCCTGCTGTTTGCACAGTATTATCTTTTTATGATTCTAAAATTCAAAACCTTTTATTGGGGGGAAAAAGACTGAAATTAAAAAGGGTTTTTCATGTGTCAACTTGCTAGCACAAAGGACAAGTGCTATGAGCTAAGAGAAAAAGGATACACTGGTAGCAGTGAATCATGTTTGAGTTTTTGTCGTAGTTCTATCATAACAGTTAATGCTTATGTTGCCATTTAGTTGTTTAAGACTGTCTATTAGCAATTTTTTTCACATACTGAAAAGTTTTCCTAATATCTTCAAAATACAGAACGAATGCATTTTTTGAATATGCCACACAGCTAGCCTTAACTGTTATTTCTTATGATCCATGATTATTGTCAAATCACAAAAAGGTACTACAAATGCTGTCCTTGAAGTCATAGACTCATAGATTTGAAGGGACCTCAAGAGGTCCTCCTGCGTAGATGCAGGATATGTTATTCCTAAACCACTGCAGATAGATGCCTAGCCATTTCCTTCTTGAAAACCTCTAATGAAGGAGATTTTACAGTTTCCCACAGCCGCTTGTTTCATTGTCTTAAGGTTCTTAGAGCTAGGAAGCTTTTCCTGAGTTGTACTCTAAATTTGCTTCGCTGAAGTTTAAACCCATTGTCTCATGTTCTACCCTCTTCCTCATGGCATTTCACATATCTGAAAACTGCTAGCATGCCCCCCCCGCTTTCATCTCCTTTTCTCCAAATTAAACATACCTAGTCATCTCTATCTTTCCTCATATGGCTGTCATCATTTTTGCTCACATATAAAACTGTACCTCTACATACTTCTTAAAATGAAATGCCCAAAACTGGGCATAACATTTCACTGAGGTCTAGCCAGCTTCAAGTGGAACAGTACCATTAGCTCCCTATGTCCTCTACATAATACCTTTGTTAACACTGCCCAAAAAAACATTTGCTTTGGGTTTTTTTACACTATTACACTGCCAATTTACACTGGGTCTGTGACTCACCACAAAACCGAGGTCCTTCTTGGGAGTGCTACTGCTGTGCGGTTTTCATTTTGTCATCTATAGCACAGTTCTCCAAAGAACCTACAACCCCTCCTAGTTTTGTGCATTTCTGCAAACTTTATTAGTAAGCTCTCCATTCTTGCATTCAAGTCACTGAGAAAAATCTTAACTGGCACCAAGCCCACACCAAGCTCCGCTGGAACCAAACTTGAGTTTTCCTGACATTTGTGCCATTGATAGCTACTCTTTGCTTGCAGGTTTTCAGCAAATTATATACCTACCAAAAAGTAATTCTATCAATCCCACATTTCACCAGTGGATTTATAAGAATGCCATACGGAACTGTGTCAAGAGACTTACACTAAAGTTCAAGTATATCATATCCACAGCACTCCCCTCATCCACCAAACTAGTTACTCTGTGACAGGAGAAAATCAAGATGGCTTGGTTGATTTGTTCTTAAATCTAGTGTGATTTATGATCTATTTCATCCTCTTAATCTTTATAAACTGATTCATATAATTTGTTCTAGTGACTTCCCCGGATTAAAATCAGGCTGATCAAACTGTAATTCCCTGAATCTTCCATTTCTCCTATGTTAGCCCTTCTCCAGTCCTTTGGAACTTGACTTGTCATCCATTTGACTTGACTTGTCTATTACTAGGCAAATATTACTGCCAATGTTGCTGAGATTTCTCCAGTCACTTCCTTCAGCCCACTAGGATGCACTGAGTCAGGTCCTGCTGATTTAAATGTATTCGAATTTGCTAAAAGCTCTGACACACTTTACTATATTGGTAGTTTACTGTTGAGTCTCCAGTGCTATGTCCTTTAGCAACTGCCAGGACCCCTTTTTATCCTTCAGTCTGTCTAGCTTTATTTACTATTTCCCTGAATTGGTTAAATGTTGCCCTTCTGAAATCCAGTGCCCTTGTTTTGCTGTTCTAATGCCTTCCTTTTCTTTGGATTATCAATTCTATCATTTTATCATCACTTATTCCCCACTTGCATGCTACCACCAATTCTTCCTTTCTGCTTAAACCAAACCCAAGATAGATGACCACACAGCTGTATCCTGAAACTTCTGAAACAAAAATGTGTCCTCTACACTTACTAAGAAGCTGCTGCATATTATATTTTGCTGTGATATTCTTCAAACATATCAAGGAGTTAAAATTCCTCATTAGTTCATTCATAAATTTTAGGTATGTTTGTTACCTGCTTGAAAAATGCTTCAGCAGTCTTCTGGGTTTAGTGGTCTATAGAATGACTGCACCAACATGTCACAACTGTTCTTTTCTTTCTTTATATTACGACAGATATACTAAAAAAGTTCACTTTCTTCCTCACGGACCTCAGAGGATGCATATCGTTTTTTGAGATATAGCTGGATACTACCACCTTCCCCCACCCTCACCCTCCCTTTCTAGAGCAAGGTATCTCTCTCAATGCTGATATTCCAATTGCAGGAATTATCCCACAAAATTTATGCAATGCCAAGTCATAATTTTTATTACAAACTAAGACTGCCAAGTTCATTCTGCTTATTTTCCTATAAGCAAGCTCTGAAGATTTTTTTCATATTGCCCTGCCGTTTCCTCTTGCATCTCTCTCTACCAAATTTTAGTTTCTCAGGTCTCCTTCGGAAGCAAACCTCTTCTTTGGGTTCTCATTCCTTGGCTTATTGCACCACGGTTAGAAGGTTTTCTTTGCCTTTTCTTATGGGACCTAATTTAAAGCCCATCTCACCAGTTAATCAAATGATGCCCAACGACATGCTTTCCAATTTTCATCAGGTGGGTGCCATCTCTCAACTGCTGTCCTCAACCTACTGTTGAATAATTCAAAATCTAATTCTTGACACCATGGTCTGAGGAATGCATTTGCATCTATGACATGACATGGCTCCTTTGAAGGCAGGTGGAAGGGGAGCTGTTTGGAATGTCCTGGAGGCAGTGACCATTAGACCCTGGTGAGGCAAAGGGGAATGAAGGTCCCTGGCTGAGGGAGCCACATGCAACTGAGATGAGGTTGATCCCGGGAGATTTGCACAGGAATTTTTTATGAGGGTTGGTGATAGTGTGAATAAAATGTAAGAATTTTGTCAATGTTGTTTTACCATACTTTGACAGAAGAGTATTTGATCACTTTTTCTTTTTATAGAATTTGTTTTTCCACACAAAAAAAACCCTTTTGTTTTTCAGTTACTTTACTGAAGTGCCTGTGGTAAATCACTTCTAAGCAAATTAAAAACCTGGGCATAATCCATTCAGCAAAATGAGGTACCAACAGGCTTACACAAACTCAAGATGCATCTCAGGGAACACCCTGACACTATGATTTTGTCACAAGAGTTCTTTAAGAACAGCTCACATTTCTCCATCTGGCCTGCTACAGGCCTGTTTTACACATGTGAAGAACTAAGGCAGATAGTGAGTTGGTCAAGGTCTCGGATAAATTACAAGTCCAAGCTAAAATGGGAATATAAGAATCTCTCTCTCAACATTTAATCCATTGGATCATGCCCACCTTTCATGATATGCAGGTGTTCTTCCTTGAAGCTACAAGCCAGATCTATAGTTTGCAGTACAGAGGTAGAGAACTAGTGACAGCCAGCAAGAGGTAGCATTCAAATTAATCTGAGGTCTTCTCAGAAATCAAGATATCAATGTGAATAGATTTACCATCTGCAAAGCTGGCTGTATGAGACTCAGAAATATATCCTCTGATTTTGCTCAATAGATCTCTATCTCATTTACAGTCCGTCTGCATTTTGAAGACCCTCTCTAGAAGTGGTATCAGGATACTTTTTTTTTAAATAGAAAATGTTTGCAGACTATTAAGATTATTACAGCAGTAAACAGTAAAATGTAGAAAGAAATAGTTCCATTCTTCAGCGAGCAAACCTAGGAAGCAAAGACAAGACCACATACTTCCATTTGCAGATGTAGTCAAGATGCCTTGGAAACAATACATTTTGATGACAATCCTGGTTTTGCTCTGCTTTGAACAGTTTTAAGTCCATGTAAAACTTCAGGATAAAGTTAGTTGTCCAATATAGTTAGTTGTCCTTCCACCTGAAGTTGCATATGCTAGTTCTACAAAACCGAAGTCTTTCCATGTCAGATGGAAAGAATAATGGTACAAGGAATTCAGGAACACTAAAGGTGGAAATTTTTATGGAGGTACAAAAGCGAAGCAAACACATGTCCATACTCCTTGTTATGCCATAAACAGTGGTCACAACAGAGGTGGTATCAACTGATATTGCTATATAGTGGCAGATGTCTATTTTATGGTATGAGAGCACAGGCAACCCAGTGCTGCCTGTACTCTCCAGCTACACCAGGCAGGTGATCTGGGGACTTGAGGAGCTGAGTACAGCCCACAGGGGACTTGAGTACACCTCAGGAATTCCTGGGTACAAGTCCTGGGAGCACCTCCCCAATTTTCCCCGCTTAGAGATATGTCCTTGGGATATACAGGATGGTCCTTGGTAAGCAGGGAAGGATGGGATTTCCCCACTTATCCAAACATGTCCTCAGAGAGTCCAAGGATGTATTTGGTAAACGGGGAAACCAAGGTGGGCCACTCACAAGGCTTGAGGGGTGGGATCTTGTGCAGGAATTTCTAGGGTGCACAGGACCAGGAGACAACCAGGACTGGGAGAAGACACAGCCTACTGCCCTGCAGCAACAATGGGCTGGACAATGGGCAACATGCATTTCTCCCAAAGAAGAGGATGAGCTGTGCCAGGATGCATACCAGCACAGCTGATCAGCTTCATGTTGCAATGTCTATTTCTACCTGAAGTTGGTCTTTTGATTTCTGAAAAAAATGACTTCTGTTTCTATCCCATCACCACAGTTTTGTATCTTACATCTACAAGTTCAGTTTCAGAATATTTATATATTTTTTTAAAAACTAATTTTTACTGTTAAAAATTTTATAACCTCTAGTTGATAACTGATTATAAGCAATACTCATTGTTCCTTTAAATACTGTTAACAGTCTACAAGAAAACTTATGTCAGCAACAGGGACATTCCTTTGTTGCAATATTGCTTTAGTAGTATCAGTAAAGATAATTCACTATTACAATTTCTTCTACTATAAAAAGTAATATTTTTTAAAAATATTAGTTTTGTACATCGTCTGTCTGAAAATTAGATATGGCAAAAAATATATCATTTGACCATTTTGGCTGAAAAGGAGGCTTTGTCAATTTACTTTGTTGTCTCCTCTCTGCTCTCACTGAAGAGCAGTAACTTTTACTCACGGCACCATATCTAGATATGTGACAAGTCTTCACACAAGAATGAAAGGAGAGAGACAGAAAGAAAGATGCTGTCTTACCACTGCTGATGCCAGAGTTTGCAATGACTGTTGCCTCACTCCATTGGTCTGCACTGGAGACTGAGTAGGAGCGCTGATGCATACCATCAGGACGACTGTTGAAGGAGACTAGACTGATCCCACTTGCCATCTGAGACGCAGAAGTGCTAGTAGTCACATTTCCTAGAAATAAAGAGATCACATTATTACAGAAAATAAAACTGATTTACATTAAATAAGCAGCATCTTATCATGGCGCAGAGGGAGTGCTCATGTCATCACTGTATTTGCCCCAAACATCTGAAAGCTATGTTCATCCTTGCACATTCATGGAAATGGAAACTCTTGCATGGCCTTCCTGCAAACCTGCTGTACACATTGGCCAGCATTGCCCCCAAACTAGTCATTCACATATACCAGGCAGACTTATGCTCCCGCTTTTGGGGAACATTGGTTTAATGTATAAATATTAACTCAATTTAGCCAATTCTCATGGTGTACCTTTTAAACCAAATTCCAACACATGATAGGGACACTGACATACACTCCTAAAATACAAAAATTGTAATAACTAATTAAAACAATCTTACATTAACAGAATTTCAAGTAAGTACATGTGAGTGAATCCAAAATTCCAAAATCTAAAGTGCCAGTAAATAAACTGGTATTAGTGTCACAAGTACAATGACAAAACTCTTCTCTTTGGAGTAAAAGAAACATCACAAACAATGCACCAGAATGTTGCTACTGTCTTTGTAAAAACTCAGTCCTACCTTTCAACAGACAACAGCAGAGCCATATTTCTGACATGCCCGGCTTTTAAAAATTGAGACCCAGTAAGAATAACCTTAAATACTGTATATGAATTAGAAACAATTTTAGCATTTTCATGATCCATGAAGACAGAGAGAGAATGGTTCAGTAAAATGTTTAATGGAGGGAACAGGTCTCTCAGCATTAAAAACAGATGAACAGTGATCTGGTTGAACCAATTTTAGTGTCAAACTTAATTAAAATCCTTTCCCATGAACCCTGGGTTCCAGTAGCCTGGTCTTAGTCTCAGCCTCTCCTTTTTATGTCTGATGTGCTGAAAAGTTCAGTCTAGAGTTCTGGCTTTTAAATCATAATACCACATTTACCCAAACATAAGATGAGGTTTTTTCCTCCAATCAGCATGGAGGGAAAAAAACTCATCTTATTTGCATACCAGCATTGCCCCCCCACCTTACCCTGCAAATTAAATACATGGTCTGTCATTAAATTGCTGCTGGAAGCAGCAAGAGGTCAGTCATGGAAACCAGCTATTGAGTTGACTGAATGCAGCCAGGTGTTTTTCAGGGCAGACTCTTCTATGCCTTTGACTAGCGGAGGGAGCCCACCATGGGGCTGATTACCATTGAACAGCAGCACACGGTTGTTCTTCAGCTGTTTTAAGAAAGTAAAACTCACCACTTATTATGCCTATGCCTGCAAACCTAGGGCAGGGGGTACTTACCTGCTCCACTCTGGGCTGGGCTTTTAAAGTCCCCATCAAAGCAAGGAATTGAACAACCTGATTGGCAGTTAGCATTAAGGGCTATAGGTTTTACAGGCGGGATAGAGAAGGAAGGAAAGGTGGGGGTGTGGTGCTCTATGTCAAGGAGCAATACACATCCCTCTGCCAGCAGAATGGGGTCAGAGGAGGGGCAAGCTGAAGTGCTCTGGGTCAAGATACGAGGGGGCTGTGGGGAGAGGGATCTAATGGTGAGGGTCTACTACAGACCCCCAACCAAGGGGAGGAGCTGAACCGGGAATTTTCGGGCCAGCTTGCAGAGGCATTTAAGGCAAGGGATGTAGTTGTCATGGGTGATTTAAATTACCCGGACATCTGCTGGGAGGAACAGTCAGCCAGGTTGGACCATTCCAGGAGGTTCCTGGCTGAGATACAGGACCTCCACTTAATTCAGGAGGTGCACAGTCCCACCAGAGGAAATGCCCTGTTGGACCTGGTCCTGGCCACAGGCGATGACCTGGTAAGGGGCCTCCAGGTTCTTGACCACCTGGATGATAGCAATCATCGCTTGCTGGAATTCACCATCCAGTGCAGGATGTCAAGGGCCTGCAGCAAGGCGGTAGCCCTAGACTTCAAGAGGGCCAACTTCAACGAGTTAAGATTAGTAGGAGAGGTGCTGGGGTTCTCGAGAGTAGGGGAACTCAGTGCCCAAGATGAGTGGTCGTTCCTTAAGGA
>NW_017729031.1:88431184-88431706 GCF_001723915.1 Gavialis gangeticus
CTGGAATTCACCATCCAGCGCAGGGTGTCAAGGGCCTGCAGCAAGGCTGTAGCCCTAGACTTCAAGAGGGCCAACTTCAACGAGTTGAGGAGATTAGTGGGAGAGGCGCTGGGGTTCTCGAGAGCGGGGGAGCTCAGTGCCCAAGATGAGTGGTCGTTCCTTAAGGAGACGATACTCAGGGCCCAAGGGGTGACCATCCCAACAAGAAGCAAGGGGGGCAGGAGTGCCCGTAAGCCCCCCTGGCTCACCAAGGGTGTATGTGAATGCTTGATTGCCAAAAGGCAGTGTACAACCAGTGGAAGAGGGGTGCTATCTCCAAAGAGGAGTATATGTCCTCTGCTTGGGCCTGTAGGGGGGCTGTCAGGAAAGCTAAGGCGGACATACAGCTAGGACTAGCATCCAAGATCAAAGATAATAAAAAGTCCTTTTTCAAATATGTAGGGAAGATGAAGAAGGCACCGGGAAATGTGGGGTCCCTGCAAGATACGCTGGGCAATCTGGTGGTTGCGCCAGAGGAGAAAG
>NW_017729031.1:88432587-88475584 GCF_001723915.1 Gavialis gangeticus
ACAGGGCAGACCCTACAATGAGAGACTGCGGGACCTGAACCTGTTCAGCCTTCACAAGAGAAGGCTGAGGGGGGACCTGGTGACTCACTAAACTCACTAGGGGGGACCAGAAGGGTTTGGGGGAGACACTGTTTCCCCTAGCGTCCCCTGGCATAACAAGGAATAATGGACACAAATTATTGGAGAGTAGGTTTAGATTAGACATCTGCAAGAACTACTTCACAGGGCGGCTAGGAGCTGGAACCAACTTCCAAGGGAAGCGGTGCTGGCTCCTACCCTGGGGGTCTTTAAGAAGAGGCTTGATGCCTACCTGGCTGGAGTCATTTGAGCCCAGTTTTTCTCATGCCCAGGCAGGGGGTCAGACTTGAAAATCTACAAGGTCCCTTCCGACCCTACTTCTATGATTCTATAATTGGCTGAGCCCTGGCAGGGGTTCAACCTATACTAGACTACCCCTGGAAATGCATGGGGCTTCCACCGTGTTCCTAGGGCTCTGCTGCTTTTCTTCTTCATGCTCCAGGTAAGGTGTTTTTTTTAAACTTTTATTCTCACCCTCTCTCCTCCCTACTGTTTCAAGCTATTTCCAGCCAAATAGCAGTTTCCAGGGTTTTGGGGAAAACGCTAAATTTTGGGCTTTCCCCTAAAATACCCTGAAGCCCAAATCACAGTGTTCCTCCCTCTATATAAGAAAGTACAAAACTGCTGCTCAAAAGTGTTTTTATGGAGTACCTGTGCTGAAAGCTGCAGCAGTTTGTAGGAAGTTAAAATGCATCAATTCTGGATGTATTTACCCATACTAATTTGCACATACTTCATAGTCACTGCAAAGTCAGTGGTTTTTTGGTCCTTTGCATTTCAACTTAACAAAGGAGGAGGGGAGGAGAGCAGGCAACTGCTGCAGCTCTGACTCTGGCCTCGAGTCTACGTCAGGGGCAAAGTCAGACCCACAGTAGTTTCCTATCCCACTCTCCTTGCTCCCTGCAGTTTCTGCCCACCCTTCTGTCCCTTTCCCGCCCTTACGATCTGTGGCAGGGCACTGTTGGTGCCTGACACTTTAAGGGCTGGAGCAGGCAGCAGCCAGGTGCTTGAGTACAGTGACCATTTTGAGATCCAGGATATATATAGGGTAAAGCAGCAGCTTGCTGCTGGAAGCTGTGAGAGACATCAGCTGGTGGAGCAGAGGCTCAGGAACAGCCTGGAGGCTTATCCTACTGTATATTGTGTGTGGGTAGTAAGGGGGTGTATGTGGCAGGGAGTGTGGGTATGGTGGTTGGGATGAGACAGATGGGGCTGGGCTGCTGGCTCCATTGCATGTGCCTCTTACGGACTGCACGTGAGCCTCACGCAACACAGCCAGGCAGACATCCACACCCAGGCTCCAAGCTCTTGCCACCCCACCCTGGGTCCCTGTTGGTCCCAGAGCAAATGCAGGGGCTCTGTACCTGCCTGCAGCACCGTTACCCTACTTTCTCTTCCACACACTTGCCCACCACCACCACTCCCCACACGGCCCCCGCTGCTCCCCGCTACTTGCAGAACCTCAGTTTCAGAATTATCATTTTTTCTTTTATTCTACATGCCTTAACTGTCTGTACATTACTTAAATCCCTGAACAGTAAATGGTTCCTCTTTTTTTCTGGATAGGAATTACAGTTTCCAGCTTGAGCTATACAGGAAGAGGAGAAGCCTGCAATTGTTTTTGGTTCTCCTGAAAGTCTTTTTATAGAGGAAACAAATTAAAAGGTGGCCTGATATGCTGCTCTTTACAGCATTTTTTTCCATATACATTCTCTCCCTTGTTCATTAGCCTAACATTTCCAAATAAAAGTACTGATTGAACCTAACAACTCATGGTAAGGTCCACAACACAGTAATCCTTTGTTCTTGTTTGCTGCGGCACCTATTTTGGAATCAAAATGGTAAAGGATTTTGTAAAAAATTATTTTCCAGAAGCAAAGTTAGGTTTTCTGTTGATAAACCCCTCCAAATCTTTCTCAAATGCTCTAAAAATGGCATCTGTCATGCTGGACTGAAGAGTGATGCAGACATTTTTTTCACTCTATGCCTAGTAAAATGAAACAGTGACTTTTGATGGATTCCTGGAAAATAACCTTCCTAGCAATGATCAAGAAAGAGAAAACTAGTGTGTGAAAGACAAGACAGAATATTTCTGCAAGACCATGGAAAGATAGAAAACAATTATTGGACATCTCTGTCTGGTTGACATATCCCTATCAGTCTGAACTGGTGGGGCTGAGCTGGAAAAAGAGGTGGTATTTTGTAAGTTGACATTTTCTGCCCATTAAAAGCAGAACTGCTTGGCCACACTCTAAATATCAATGTGATACAACAGCAAAACTTTAAAGATGACTGTCCATAATATACTGAGTATTTTATGCTATAATTGCAATGTTTAAAACTTCATATATGACTTAAACTTATGCTGAAACAGACTCAACCTGTGAAATTCTTTTCTATCAAGCAAATTCATTATTTGGTACAATCGTGCAACAACAATTCAGACTTCTGAAGAATTTTGGATAGGTGGCAGCAAAGCCTCTTGGAACCTAGGAAACACTTTCTTTAATGGAACTGTGATACAAGTAAATTAAATATTGCTCTATACCCTTTTCTGACCACTGATACAATTTGCTTCCAGTCTACTAGCTTAACCAGATACTTTACTCATTTTAAGATAGAAGCAATTGTTTGATTTTTAATTTAAATTTTGGTCAAGGTAAGAATATTTTCTGAATAAATTCACACGTGAATTTGTATAAAATGTTCTTTATTTAGAAAATTCAGAGAGCCTGAATTTTATAAAACTGAATTAAAGGGTTTATCTGACAATCTATACAGTTTCAGGACAGTTCTTGTAATTACTTACTCACTTCTGTTTTCCACAGTTTTCCAATCCACTGTTCATTTTTCATTCTGCAGTTAAGCTAATTATAACAGGCATTGGACACTTATCTAATACCATCAATTGGAAGTAATGATATTGTGCTTGCACCAAAACAAGGACTTATGAATGCCAACTGCTGTTCTTATGGACTTGTTATACTACACAAAGCTACACTCCTACTCATTTTTCCTCCTCCAGGAGGCTAACTCCACTCCCCACATCCAAGCAGCAACATTTCTTTAATTCTGCAGGTCAGAATGAAATGACTACTAGCAGGAACCATTCCAGTCTCTCAGCAAATAAGCCAGTTAGCTCACAAGATGAAGTCAACATTCATGGAAAAGTGAATTTTGCACACTGTGATGCATTTATGTCAAGTTCTTACAGGCAAGGTCTTGCTGCACTTCTGCATCTATCTCCCTCTCTCTCAATATATCAGCATTAACATGAAATGCATGGTCAACTACCTGGTCCATTCTGAGTTCTGAAAGAGTGCTTCTTCAAATACATCATATATGCATCAGCTGGTTGCTTAAGTTGATTAGCAGGGGGCAGTTAAATTACTATGCTAATCCATGTATTCTCAGCACTATTTCCTTGATATGGATATGTGTATATGCTTACTGGGAAGCCTTGATTAGTTCAAGCTTCAATGTGTCAAAGGCTCCAGATTCTTTCCAAAGAATAATTTTAGCTGTACTCACGTCCCTAAAGTGTAAGAGCTGATTTGAAAAGGTACTTACTTCTACCATATGCTATTTTTCTTTAAACAATTTGCATTTCAAAGTGAAAATGGCATTTATATCTGTATGAATATCAGTATGTTGCCAGAACTGGTCTCCGATGAGCAAAAAAAGATGCTGGTTTCCTATTGAATAAAAATGTTTTCATCTACCGAAGTGGCATCAAAAGAAGAATTCCTCTTTCTAACTACAGACAGCCTTATGATATTTTAAGCTACCTTTTCATATATTATAAAATATCCTGTTTTGATACAGTTCATAGAACACTCAACTACATGTTCATAAACAATCTCTACAAATACAATCAAGATTAAGATTCAAGGCACATTACAATTTTGGTTAAAACTTAAAAAGAGCACTCATTCAACAAAGTGAGAATTGTAATATAAAAGAACACATGGAAAAGAAATGTGTTTTTTTTTTAACTCACCAACTCATTGTGAAAACGTAAAAAACGTACATGTCCATATGTTCAGCCCAATGCACATGAACTAAATTAGGGAACTATATTTACCCCCAGCTTGTAAGAATATAATTTAAAAAATGGGAACACACATGTCCACAGTGTGAGAACATAGCATGCAGCTTACATTGTCCATATTGCTCGATTTAGCTCTTCACACATACTGAAAGGGACTAAATATGTCAGATTCAAAATTGTCAAGAACCTTCCTAACTCAAGAAAAGTCAAATGCATAATATTTAGAAACATTTTGGAGGGGCTAGGGTGCAATGGGAAGGGAAGTACTAATCAAATTCTATCCAAATACATGATTTCATACATTTTTGTTCAGTACTTATCTGGTAGCTTCCTTCTTGGAAGTCCATCATTTGAAACGTTATTTGTATGCAAAATTAATATCTACTGGGATGCTATACAGGCAACTATTTTGGTTACTTATGTCTTCTTCCAATACATTACAACTTAGCAACAAAAAAAAAGTTAGAGCAAACCATCACTGGGCAGCACAGGTTTTTTTAATGGACACATCACTTCAAACTAAGCCTTCACCATCTGTTCCGCCCACTAATTACAAATGCAAAATGAATATAATTCACAACTGTACCATAAAAAAAGTGATACAAGCAATTCAAATGCATGCAAGCAGTCTTCATTCACTGCAGCCTGTACATTTGTGATTTCCCATCATCCCCAAAGTAAACAGTTTGGTTTTAAGATTTCTTCAGATACAAAAAAATACACTCCGAAGGAAGAATTGTACTTGTACAAACCAAGCTACACAAGACATAAGGAGAAAGACTGGAAAAGTATATAAAAAGAAAGCCAGGAAACACATCCAGCTAGGGTATAGCATCTGCCATCACTACATTCATGCTTTATTTGTGTAATGTTCTGTATTTTTACTATAAATTTCTCTTCCAAAAGGAAATAAACCTCTTAAGGCCAGAGGGCTCAGCTCACCAGCTGTTAACGCTAATGAAAAATACATTAGAATGGTGGGTCAGGAAATTCTGACTCCTGATATCAGAGGGTTAATTGTTCTAAATCACACTGGGTGAATTTATGGTGCAAGATACGGCATATTTTTGAATGCCCTCTAATTCAGTAAGAGGCACTGTCAAGTGGTTTAGGCCAGAACTTGGCCTGGTGTTAGAAAATCACGGCCAAAAATTTTCTGTAGTAAGACAGGGGTGAGTGTAGGTTGTAGCCGTGTTGGTCTAAGGACATAGGCAGACAAGGATCTTTGGGTAAATCCAATATCTTTTTTTAGACCAACTCAAGTAGTTGGAAAAATTCTTCTTTGCAAACTTTCAGGTACAAACACTCTTTGTCAGGCAGACAAAGCATCTCCATGTGGCCTGTGCTCTTTGTGGATGGAGTAGTAAAATGGCCAGAGTAAGTAGTACAACACTATTTTACAAGTTGCAAGAAACATTTTATTCTCTACCTCCTCCCTCCAACCCCAACCCCAACCATCTCCACTCCTTTTTTATTTCCCTAGTAAACCAATTCTTGGAACTATGCAGAAATTATTTTTGGTAGGCTAATGTTTTGTGGAGGCTGGTGATGATTCAGGAAATGCCCCATTGGCCTTGCATTCCTTTCAATGCTTATTAACATACATTTTGACAATGACCTAGAACAAGGCTGTCTAACTTGTAAACCCTTGGGGGCCACATGTTCTGGGGCTGCAGGCCACACGCCACTAGGCTGTGTTTTGAGCAGATGCTCTTTCCAGCTCTCGCTCCACTTCATGCCTGCACAGACACCTGCCCAGCCACTGCACTGCATGATCCCTGTCCCCCTGCAGGTGGCCCCGAACTCACCCTCAGCAACTCATGCCACACTACCAACCCTCCTTGGGCTAGAGGCATGAAGCAGCAGCCAGAGGAGGAAGTGGGAATCCAGAGACTCCGGCAGCTGTTGCAGGTGGAGCAATAGTGGAAGCAGCAGCAGCAGCTGGGCAGGGGCCTGGGGACCACAACTTAACCCCTCATGCAGGCCACCATTTGGACACCCCGACCTAGCAGAACGGACTGAAAACTGGCCCTTAAAGAATCCAGTAATGAGTCACTGACTATCATAGTATAACCCTCCAAGATAAAAAGAGCTTTTTTTTCTTCCCCTGCTGGCCCAAAATCCAAGTTCATGCCCAGTGCTGAAATTTAGATGTACTGCTGCTACTTACTAATTGGGCAGCATCTAGCAGAGTCTATTCTGAATAAGCAGAATAAGTCAAAATGATAAAGACATGGACTGTCAGCTAACAGGAACATCATTAGTAGGTAACATTCATGGCAAGAGAAATAGCAGGACTAGAGTTTGATAACTTAAACTTTTAAATTAAGGTTACTGACAAGAGTTATTAATGGGAAAAGGGAAAGAAAAAGAAAAATACATATTTTACTCATCAACTCCTTGCTATGGATTCCATCTTGTCAAACGCAGTATGAGTTAGCAGCCCACCATTTTCATCTGGGAGATGCTGAAGGTCTAAATAACTTTCCGCTTTTGCGCCTTATATGGAGTAGAGGAAGTGAGGGGCTAACAGCATTTCATAAAACAGTTCAGGTCAAAGGGACTAGCATTCACATTTTCTTTCAAGAGTCCTGGAACTTCTTTTTATTAGCAGTCCAAAAGCTCCTTAGTATATTTTTCTGACATTGTTTTTTCCTTAAAGTGATTTTATGAAAATAAGTTTACTGACACTGCTCAATTACTTATGCAAAATTCTGAACTCACCACTCAAGCCAGGCTGGGATCTTATTTGCAGGCACAAATTAAGTATGGTCAGTCTTTGTCAACAGATTGGGAGAATGCTAACACAATAAATGCTCTGGTGCCACAGAAGGAGCATTGATGATTTAGTAGAAAGGCATTTTCCTTTCAGCCATTACTGAACCAAAGCCTCAGATAAGATGAACAGTATCAGATAAGCTGTAATTTGAATGAAACTTAAAATCAAGATCTTGACCAATTACTTTTATTCAAGTTTGCATGACACCTCTCCTTACATTTTCATTAAATAAAGGGTGTTTTTAGCTAAATAATAATGTGCACATTTAATATACCTTGCACTGTTCCTAGTCTATAAACTATTCTTTACCTACAGCACAAGTTCTGTTTCATATCTCCATGTGCTGTTCATAAGTTGTTACTTAACAACCCAGAGGTGACTCCACTGCATTGATATGAGAAGTTGTTTTGGGCCCTGAATGCTGCAAACACATATGTGCTTAACTTTATAAAATTAATAATGTAACATCAATTAATTAAAAGGGACTACCACTTCCATGTGTAAGTGAAACACGTGTTCTGGCTTGTGACCACACTTCCATAAAGTGCATCATTATCCCTCTGGATGCTTATGGAAGTTATTAATGTCTACAGTGGGGAAAAAAAGCCTTATACATACATCAGATAAACATCTAAATTGAGGAAAATTAATGGATAAGAAAAATAACTTCATAATCCCTGTATTAGCCATACACCTCCCCAAACACTAACAGCTGTAATTGTGCACCTAAATAATCTGACTCTTAGGGTATGCAGTAGACCATCATTATAAAAATATTTTCTATGCCATTTTAAACTAAAACAAAGAAACTTTCTTTCTAAAAGACAATAGATATTATTTTGATGTTAAATTTTTTTATAGCTATTACCACGGTAACAGCAGCTTAGCGAATGCATGTCTGCAGTGTGAGCAGTTTTGATAAACAGCCTCTGCGGGCCACACAACGGGGATAATGTATCCTTAAGTACTGCCAATGAGCTGCCATTCTGCACAGCCAATTACTTCTGTGCGTCTGTCACTCAAAGGAAAAATGACTGAGCCCATTAGATCAAACCTTTGTCACTGTTCCTAATGCACTCTTAGGCCTCATTAATCTGAGGGAGCAGCAACACAGCCGCCGGTGCCTCATTGCCTCCCCCACAACAGGACCACGTGAATCCTCTCATCTCTCCCCCAAGTGCACCACGTTAATCAAGCTCTCCTTATTACCCCAGTCCCTGTCACGGCGGAGAGCGCTCTCTCTCTTAAATGCTCTCATTATGGCCCATCTTTAGAGCCGGCTGAGTGGAAAAAAAAGAGTGAGAGAGAAAGAGAAGAGGAAAAAGCAAGTCCGATCACATTAATATTCATGACAATAATTAGTATTCTAGGTCACTGAATATTCATGCTATTAGTTTGGTTTTTTATGGGTTTGCTGGATGTCCTGATTGCTGGAGTGTGGAGGAAAACAGCATGGTTGGGACTTTAGATGTCAACGGCAGTTCAATACTCAAAACACATTTGTGAATTTTTTTTCCCTTTTGGTAAATCAGCTTAAACCCTCCTGATGGCTTTAATATTTTAAAATCACTGGGGGGGAAAAGCTAGCAGTTTTTGCAAAGGTCTTAACATCCAACTGGTTAGTATTTCAATATGTAATACTCAAAACTCAACAAGATCACATCAGCAGGACAAGGCAAATTTGTAATCTTATATAGGAGATAGCGTAAGAGAACATTGAGGCATAAATATCAGTCAGACTTAAACCAGTGAAGTCTAATCAGTAAATGATCTTGTCTAGTTGAGCATCTACATTTGGGTCCACAAAAGTTCAAAACATATTTTTAATGTTTATCTTGGTAATTGTCATTAGCAATCAGCCCTATTTGGAAGTGGGAAGAAGAAGGAATTCAAGTAAATACAGCATTTTCTAACCCAATTCAATCTCTAGCACAGTTAAAAACCCAAGCAAGGAACTGTTAAAAGATTAACAGAAACTTAAAGAAAATGTACTTGAATAAATCTCTCTCTCCCTTGGCTACAAATTGGAGAAGCTCAGGCTACTGTAAACTACAGCTAATTTTTTCTCCTAGTCCTGATCAGGGCAAGCAATTTCATGAGTGAACTGCAAAAATGTCCTTGAAGGATCACCCTCAACTGGGATGAGAGTGTAATCTCCAAGGCGCTTATAAATTCACTTTTTTCTGTATGCAAACTGACATCTTTCTTTTTATTTACATATTGCTTGTTGCTGGATTATCAGGAACAAAATTAGCAATAGAATAAAATGATTCATTTGAGAATCTTCTATATTAGCAAATCAAATGAAAACCAGATTTTGTTAATTAATAAAAGGAGTTTTGTTCAAATTTTACCAAGGCCCAAACTCACCAAGTTTCTAGTCTGAAGCAAAATCATACTTGCATGTAGAAAATATAGAAAACATTCCTGTGTTAACATGTAAGCCTGTCTGGTGTACTGGAACAGGCTTAAATATTTCAGGCAAACTGTTGCCAATATATGCATACTCATAACCATCATGTTGGGGAAAAATTGGCCTCATCTTTGAAAATAAGAAAATATTTGCCCTCTCCTTTTTCATTCCTTTCTTTACAGCCAGTACTATTAAAATATACTTCAGAGCAAAAAATAACACTGTAAAACAACTTCATGATTATTTGGCTTGGTAAAACTATACAGTTTACTAAGCACCACACCTGATTAAACCTTTTTTTTTTCTTAAAGTGATGATGAGTTTGATTATACAACCTAATCTCACAAAATACCCGCAATTAGAAAAAGCCATAAACCACAATTCAATCAAGTCAATGAAAAAACACTTATTGATACCAGCAGATTTCAGATTAGGTCCCAATTCAACAATGCATACTAAAGATAGATAATATCATCCATGTATTATTAGGTTGCATGCTTTCCCTATCTCCTAGGAAGTGACACATCATACTTCAGAGGCTATTACAACTAATCTTCGTTAAGTTTATTGTAATGACAAATTTTGGTGGAAAATGACTATCTGATCTGATGGAGAATACTATAAACTTCAGTTCAGTTTAAAAGGAAGATAATTTAGATGCAAGGAAAATCTGTATTGCTATTGGAACCTGATGATGTCACGTTAGGCATTACACTTTAAAAGTATACTATTCCAACTTAAAAATAAATACTGTGCTTAACATTTTTTAAAGAATGTCTGGAAGGCAGTCCATTACAACTTAATCTGATTCTAAGCACTTTGGTGTAAAATAAGATTACTTAATGGCCACTGCATAGCTTTGATAGATGATCATGATTAATAACAGATATGAAACTCACATTTAGGAGAGCATCTTCACATTTTTGTAACACGTCCAAAGTGTCACATATAGTTAGCAAATAATAATGTTTAACGTACTTACTGATGGCTGCGTAGTTAACACATTTTAACATACTGCACATACACCACTGCACGTAAATTTAAAAGCACTAAAGTCTTCTTAAATTGTGTTAAGGAGCAGGAAGCAATTTACTTGCAACAGTAACTAGTTCTAAAGGCAAACTTTCTATATCAGTTGCTGTATGTTTCTATTTGGTTTCTGTTTGTTTGTAAGAGGAGAGGAAATGGATGACTCCTGGGACAGATTATGGGATATGGAGTTCATTTCAAGGTCACCACTTTGATCTAACCAAGCTTGGCAATAATTAAAAACTGGGTCTGATCCTATTCCAGGTGAAAGCAATGAAAGTTGTGCCAACAACTTCTAAAGAAGGAGAGCTGTTCAGTGATCAATTTGCTGGATGGACAGATGTCAAATCCTAATAATATAGCCACTATAATTGGTACTCCCTGTTGGCAGCATTTCTGAAAACAGCAGGAGCTGGCTACGTCTGAGAACCACCTCTCTTCAGGCCAGGGTTGAGGCACACTGATAAGGCACAAGACAAGGCTCATCATTTTCACATAATTTTAGTTGTGATTTATTTATTTTAAAGTGCAAAGTTTTATGGGATATTCTGCAAGTTGGACTTCTTGCAACATTAGCAGTACATCTTTTAAAAGCTGTGGGGTAAACAAGCCTGGCACACTAAAATGAAGTGAGAACCTATGCCATCCTCCTCTCTAAGCAACTTGGCGTGCAAGTGTACATTTCCCATGATAAATGTGTGCAAACCCTTAATACTTGCAAACAAACTCTCTCTGAAATTAGTTTGGAGGAACGGATGCATTCAGTTTGAATCTCTCAAAGGAGCACCCCACAAATGGCACTTTACTGCAACACTGGGTCCCTGCCCTCTTTTTGCCAGAAACATCTTCAAATAAAATGCCAGGACTTGTCAGAAGTGAAGAAGTAAAAAAGGGTTTGTTATTGTGGGGGAGGATTGTTATTGTGCTGGCTTTCTACCAGCAAATACAACCCTTAATGCACAGACTCTTTTTTATGGCAGCCAGTGTATATGTTTAGTTGTCTTACTGTCTCATCTACTTCTTAGCTTTCATTATTCTCCTCTATAAATACATATTCCAGAGTAAAGGGAATCAGTAAAGCTAACTAGCTTTACAGGTTTTGGAAAATAAGTAGTTAATCGAAGAAATCTCCTCACTAACTGCTTTTTTCCTCAGTGGCCTAATTTCAGGGGCCCTGAACAATGCAAAGAATGGGAACATGATTTATGGGTTTTTGGGTGTTTATTTCCCCCAGATTACTCTCTTAGATGCTAAGGATGCAACAATCAATTGGCAGATGTCAGGACTGTAATCCTTAATAATGGATGGTTGTATCCATGCTCTTGTTGAAACCTTTAAAGTCAGGAAAACAAAGTCAGGTAAAAAGTTATTTCAAATTGGGAGAAATATTTCCAGGAAAAGGTACCTTTGTTCTCAGACACATAATAGCATTTGAAGTGCCATTCCAAACATTATTACAAGTAGTTTTAAACAGTGACTCCAGGATTAAACAAATATGTACATGAAGTCTATGCACCATCTGCTATTAATAATTATTTTAAAGAACAGATTTAATACTGATTATTTCCAGTTATTGTGCAGATTTGTAATATCTGAATACAATGACAAGAATTTTTGGGGGGTGATATCTTTTATTGGACCAATCACTCAGTAGATCCACTAAAAGATATCACCCCCCACCCTCCCCACAAATCCTTGACTCTTGCACATTTCATGGACCATCACAGCTACGACATCACTTGCCATGCCAAAACACTGTACGGCAACCATTCACACATTTTATTACAACCTCGCCACCAAGAGTCTATTTCCTTTTTTTACTCCAACAGTACTTTAGCAAAAGTATACAACCATGGTTAGGCCTACTGTTCTGTAGAACAATTTAAAAACTAAAATAGTACACTTTTTTACAAAGCTGGGACCCTGCATTTAAAAAAATGCAATCAATGGGAACAAATACCCATAAGGATTTCCAAATATTGGTTCATGACAAGACTGGGCAAAAATTTCACTGGGTTATCATATAATTTTTTTTTGCTATCTCCTTGCATGCTCTCACACCTTGAAATTTTGATGCTCAAAATGCTGTCACTGTGGAAAAACACAAAAACTTCCCTTTGCATTACATCTGTCGGGAAGCAGAAATTTTATAAACAGACATCTCTGAAATATAACTTTATGGAGTTTTGTAGGTAGAAAAGAAATAAATGGTATGTATACATGAGAGAAAGATAATACTGAATGTACATGCATAGAAAGGCTTGTGAGAGGGAAGGTGAGAAGACAGGTAAGAACTGGGACTGCTACATCACATAATGAAAAATGATAGGGGAGGAGAAAACATGTCACCTATGTAATGACGTCTTGAGATTGACCTATTATGGGAGAAACACTAGGTCCTGTACTTAGAACATCAAGCAGAGGTATCACTGGAGCACACAACCCAGCCTCTGACAGCACACCTGGGTAATACATGAAGGGATTATAAGCACCTGGGTTTCAATGGCAAAAGTGTGCAAAAGTGTTTAATTATTTTTTCAGCAAAGTGAAGTTATTCCATTCCATTTTGGTGTTATTCCTGAACAGTAACATATTGCAGCAGAGTTGCCTCATGACAAAAAAAGATTAATCTGGCTGCAGCTCATAGAACAGCAAAGAGAACAGGCACAGGATGACCCATAACTACTTTCTCTTCCTAATAAAGATGTTCTAGTATTGATTATGTAAGTGGCTAAGGTGCTGACAGAATTCTAATCCATCTTACACACTTTCACTCTACAATGACAAGAAAATAGAGAAGGCAACTACTTTTAAGTTGTGGAGTATGAGGCAACAAAGAAAATAAGTTAATATCAAACACAGAACAATGTAACAGTCCCTCAATTATATAAACTGGAGGAATTAAATAAGAATCAGACAAAGAATACCCAAAAGTATCACAGGTGCACTGATACATTGGTCCTTATTGTATTGGCACTGATAAAAGGAAAACTGACATTATCGGCCGCATCAGCCTTTTTTGGCTGATGCGGCCGATAATGTCACCGACAAATGCCGTGTGCATGCGCACAGCTGCAGCATGCACGTGGCTGGCCCAGCAGACTGGAGAGCAGTGTTTGCATGTTAAGTCTGTTGGGGGTGAAGGGGTGGGGGGCAGACTGAGGTGAGGGAGGAAATGGGGCTGGGACAGGGGCAGGCACTGCCCAGTTGTGGCAGGACATGGGAAAGAGTCATGAACTGCTCATCAGGGGAGTGCGAGGAGGGAGGGAAGGCAGCTCCTGCTGCTGCGTGCACCCCTGGGAGAGGGATGGGGGGGCACATGCCCCCTGAATCTATGTGCGGGGTGAGAGTGGGCTGCCACTGTGGGCTGGGGTGGCACCAGTCTCTTCCAGGCAGGGGTGCTGTAGCCCCCACATAGCTCCTACTCCCAGTACAGCTGCTGCCTGCCCTGAGCACAGTTCCACTGCCAGGAAGAGCCCAGTGCTGCCCCGCAACCTCAGAACGCAGCAGCAGCCTGCTTTTGCCTTACACACAGATCCGGGGGGCACATGCCCCCCATGCCTCCCCTGAGGGCGCGTGCAGCAGCAGGAGCCGTGCCCCTCAGATAAGCTGCTCACAGCTCCTTCCCACATCCCACCCCACCCCGCCTTGGATGGGCAGCACCTGCTTCTGCCCCAGCTGCATTTCCTCCCTCATTGTGGGGGCCTCGATATGCCCTCCCCCCCACGCCCCTTCCCTCCCCCTCAACAGACGTACCAGCCTGACACTGCTTTCCAAGCTGCCAGGCCACATATTGGCAACTGGATTGGTATCAGCCAATATGGCTTGTTAATAATCGGCCACTGGTATTGTCCCAAAAAATCTTTATTGGTGCACCTCTAAAAATATGTATATAATATTCAAAATCAATAAGATAGTAATGGCTTCTTAAAACTTTTAATGAGAACTTTGATCTCAGATAAACTTTTAAGAAATCAACTTAATAGAGATAGGTACACTGAAACAATGGATTTAAATAATATTATGGAAACATTAGTATTTTAAAATATTATATCACCAGCTGCAATCCCTTCTCAGACTTGAGCATGTAATTAATGACTGGAGCATGTAATTTGTATCGATTCTAAAAAATTGGGGAAAATACTTTCTACCTAGCTTTTTCAAAGAAAGGGAGCTTAATGTGACTAGAAATACTTAGATATAATATGATAAGCGTCTTGGAGTATCTGAAGTCAAAAACAGTGTTCTTGGATACCTCTCTGAACATGGCAGTCCAGTCTAGGGAAAAAAAAACTAATACCAGATGACTTTGGATATGTGACTCGTCTTACTCAACTCCCTCAACTTGAAGGTAACTATACTATACATCATTTTCATATGCAAGTTAAAATAAAAACTGAAAGCACAATCGACACAATTTTCAGTGGTGTGTAATATTTTGCACTTTTTTTACAGTAGGTCATGAATTTCTTCTTTTATTCCCTCAAAAAAAAGGATACATTTTGGCTAATTCATATCTTGTTCTTCATATCATAGCAGTTACTAGTGTCATTTGTAACAGGCTGGCCTTTAAGGGTCAGGTCTTAGTGCCAGACGGCCACCTGTTCAGGGCTAAACTTCTGCCTCACTTGTCTGCCATGCCTTGATGGAAATAAATATGATTGCTGTTTCTAAGGCAGGATGCTGCCCATTGCTGTCCCTTCTGATGCAAGGGGCCTTGATACATCCTCTGGCCTTCCCTTACACGTTCCCCATGCCTCCCTGACCTCCAAGATGTTACAGGAGCAGCTCAGCCTCCTTGCCTGCTCAGCTCAGACTGCTGCTTCTCTTTCTGAGGGCCTGGGTTAAAATGGAGGCTGCTCCACCCCCTCATCCAATTCCAGGGTCCTCCTAGGGTCATGTGCTAGCCTTGATGAGGCTAGCACCCACTTGCTGGCTGCTTTACTGCCAACTTGAAACCTTAAAGTGGCAGGCACTGCAGGTTTCAAACTGCCATTCTGGCACCAAATATTCAAATCTCCTCACCATGACTCATTTTTTAAAAATGTCCTGAAATAAGAAATATCTTCAAAGACACAGTGCCTGAAATTAGAAGAAACAAATGCTGTGCATATTTTCCTGTACTTCAAGCATGTTTAGATGCATTTTCTCCCTTGTAGTCACTCTAGAATCCAATAGAAAATCTCATAATAAGAACACTTTGAAATGAGTATTTTCAAAATAAAAAAACAAAACCCGCAGAAATATTAGTCTAATTTAGCATACATCAAAACTGAACAGCACATGCTTACATTTCTCCTTTAGCTGAACTGAAGCTGTGATATTTTGTGTCTGCAAAGAATGCCTCTAGCACATCTCGGATTTACAGCTGGTGATGTAATCTTCTAAAACACTAATGTTTCCATAATGTTATTTAAATCCATTGCTTCTATGTACCTGCCTCTACTTACTGTTGATATGAATGCTAAAACAATTGAGAAAAGAGCTCCACTGAGAAAAAAAGTTGGATTTTTCATTTGATTGACAGCTTAGAGGCAGATATAGCTATCCAACTGTTCCAGGTGTTTTTAGTGCTACTAATAGTGTATCTGGTTTTTACTTTATAGCTGTTGCATGGAGCAAGATGGTTTATTTTAACAAAGTTTTGAAACTACTGTTTTGCCATATCAGAAATAAATTAATTTGCTCATTTTCCATCATACTTAAGTGAATTTAACTGCATCACCTATTTGATTATCTGTGGATCATTTACTTCCCTAACGTAAGTCACTGGTTTAGAGGCAGCTCTACCTTCTAAGTGCAGTGGACTGGGTGATTATGATCCAGCAGCACTGCAAGCCACCATTCCTCTCCAGCAGTGGATGAGGGTAGAAAGAGAAGTGTGGAGGCATGTGGCTTCCCATGTCAGGAGGGGAGGGAGAGGAAAAGACAACCTCTGGTTTTGGAAGGGATCAGCAGCATGGCAGCAGAAAGGGAAGGGAACAAGCTGGGCCAAGTTGCTTTCTGCTGATGCCCCATACTGCAGGTCATATATAGTCACTCTGGGGACTGGATCTGGCCCACAGACCATCACCATGACTGATCACCATGATTTAGAGACTCAGACCTGCAATGAGTTCATCAGATACAAAGAGAAGGTAAGCTTTGACCAGCCCTGATTTTGGAACAAAAATAGCACCGTAATTCTTTCAGGATGTTAGAAGGAAATTAATTGTTTAGATTTTCCAAATGCCCCAAAATTTGTCATCTTAAGCTGCAGGCCAACAACTTGAACTTACCAGGGTACCATCAACAGACTGATTCGAAGCATTTCATGAATCATGTCAATATTCCGTGGAGTTTATGTTTCTACCAGAAGAATGTGATTATTCATTATTAGTATTAATATTTGAGTCTACTTACTGGCCTTTCTTTACCAGACACCTGCTATTCTAAATCTGTCACCTTTTCAGGATTTGGAAATATGCTTGCTGATTTATCAGTGAGTGAGTGTGAGAACCTTGCTTTTTTTCCTTAAATTTTTTTGGTCATTTTATGTTAGTCAAAAGATTAAAAGGTACCCCAACATTTGGTTTACATGGCAGAGAAAGCATCTCCAAGGGAAGAAGTTTCCCTTTCATTTGCAATGCTTTTCCCCTCAGTTTCATCTTCTTGGTTGAGGATCTTGCCTTCAGCTATTTAGACAAATTATTTTGGTTTAAGAATAACCATGGCAGAAGAGGTTTCCAATGGACGGCTCTGGTATACCATCCTACTCCTTAGCCCAAATGTTTCTTTTAGCTATAGTATATATTTTTAATTCTTCAAAGCAACAAGGGGGAAGAAGCAACAATGGCTAGTCCCTTGCCAAACCCAACTCGTTCGAGCCATTCTGGGTACAGAAAGACTTCAGTCACTCAGAATTAACATAAAGTTAAGTCTCAAATGTTGAACAGGTAACGCTGACAGACAAGGGAAAAAAAACCCAGAACTGGAAGAAGCAGCACATTAGTTCAACTTGGCTCTGCACAGTCTGTATAGATGGGGTGCTTCAGTGGGTTTATTTGGCGCATTTATCCAATAGCTGTTTCAATCAGCTATTAGATAAAAGCACCAAAAAAGTCCTGCTGAAGTGCCAGATTTGTAATGTGATGCCTCTCCTGGGCATGCACGTGGCTTGGTGTGGGGGTGCATGGAATTTAAAGTAAAGCGCTGGGGTTTTTTTTACATCTGCAAGCAGCATTATTTCTAAAGATTCATGACCTTTATTGAGCAGTAACTGGGAACAGCAGCAAGAAACTGTTTGAGGATCAGGCTTCTAATTTTCCAAAGGATGAGTTCTGCATGAATAAGAGGCTCATCCCAGAAATCTCTGCTCTCCAGGAGAGGTTTTGGTTTTATAACACTACTACTGGCTGGCCAGCCCACCTAAAACTGCACTTTCCCATTGGTCTGCTGAAGTCGCACAGCGAGAAGTACTACTGCTCAGGACAGCAGTATTTACAAAACAAAGCGTGCTGAAAGTTCACAAAGTGCAAGAACAAACCGTGTTGGCATGGTTTTCCCAATTCCACCTCCATTTGCCATTCAGTGGCAGCCTGTCCATGCTCCTTCAACTGAGCGTTTAACTTAGCATTTCAACTACAGCCCAAGATAATATATGTATCTGCATGTCTGTGTGACTGTCATGGAACCCCTGGGACAAGAGAAGTAGGGGGGAAGTGGAGAGGGCTTGCTCAGGACCTCCACAGCATTGTCTGGTCTGACTACCCCCTGAAGCCAGCCTAGGCATGGCTCCTAGATTAAAGGGAATTCTTGCTTATTTTAACTCTGAGACCCTGGTCTTTTGGTCCCTGAATCTCTCTGCCCATCTCATTGGCTCTGCTTTAGAGAGCTACCTACCAGTTCAGTTACCGAGAGAGGGACTCTACCTCTTGGTAAGGAGAAGTGCACTCTAAAGTTCCAAGTGGAAAAACAGATAGTTCCTCTTCCATAAAGATATTTACTGGGGTAAAGCCCACCCACTCAGAGATTCTCTGGTAGCCTCCAAAGGTTTAAGTAGTCCTTCTGACCCTAATCCAGTCCACAGAAGACCAAGATCAAAAGTTGCCCAGCTGTTCACTTTCTTTAGAATCTCATTCACAGCTTACTGCCTGCCTCTTCCAGGCTTTCTCCATCTATGGTGATGCTTCCCTCTCATCTTCCCTGGACACCTCCTGTGTGTCACCTACAATCCTATCTTGTTGAAGTGTCAGCAAGGCTTTTCAGATCCTTGATGGATGTATCTTCTGTCACATAGGCCTGACAAATCTGGCTTCATTATCTCTTAGCTCCCTACCTTCCCCTGTACAAGTCAAGTCAGACATATGAGGCATGCAACATTATTATAACATGAACACATTTCAAACAGAAATATTACAACCCCCCCCTCAGTCTGCCACAGCAGTCCTTCCAAACAATCTAATTTCTGGAGGTCTCTGCAGTTTTAATTCTTTCCACGTTCTGCATTTGAAGGTTCTACTGTTTACAGAGAAAAGCTTCAACACAACTGACTTTGAAGAGTATGCCAAACCAATAACTGCCTCTCACAGAACACAAATCAGGACAACAAAGCCTCTGTCACATATAACTACCCAACTTCATAAAATTAAAAAAATTAAAATACTAATTAAATGACTTGTTTCTTTAAATGCAAAACAGCAACAGCTCCGCTGAGGACACACACAGTTATTATGTTCGTTCATTGTGATTAGCTATCAATGAAGTTAATGATGGAAGAGTATGATATTTATCCCATACAAAGACAAAAGAAAGGACTCAAGCCTAATTGTTTTCTCCGTTGCTTAACATCTTTTGATAAACCTGCAGTAAGTTAAGTAGAAGCCACTACCAAAAGGAAGGTTAAATTAGTGAAAAAAAAGAATGAGTCACCACGAGAAGGTAACAGCCACAGAAGGAACGGGATGAGAAAAGAATGAGTTGCTTGCAAAAGGTATTACTGACATATTAATGCAGGTGCGGGCAATTATTTCAGGCAGAGGGCCACTTACCAAGTGTTGACAAGCTGTCAAGGGTTGCATGGGTAGCCCTGACCCTTGACAGGTGCCCTGTCCCCTGGCTGCCATCTTGGGACCAGAAGTCCTACTTCTTAATCCCTGACCTTTGCCACCAGAAATACTCCTTTCAGCAAGGAGTTTTGCCATCCCAGAACCAGAAAAATACCAAATTATATTCTAAAAATCAAACATCTACAACGTTCATTAATTTGATTTCAAAAAATATTTTTGGCTTGATTTACATGTCTTTGTGTAGTGTACACAGAAGTTATCACGCAATAGCTTAAAATGAAGTCCTACTCTAGCATAGTGTGGGGGTGTGGGGCATGGGGGTGGGTATAGGTTTCTGGGGGGCGGTGGGTGCGTGGGTATATGGGGTGTCGGAGGCGGTGGGAGTGCCGGGCTGGCCTTGCTCCCAAGTCTTGCGGGCTCCGTTTGGGTCCTACTGCACCTGGCTCCTGTCATCTTTGTCAGGCAGCCAGAAGCAGATAAATATTAATTTTCTAAACTGTTTAGGTGCCTCGCAGGCTGGAAAGAATAGCTGGCCAGACTGAATCCAGTCCGCTGGCTGTATTTTGCCCGCCTCTGTACTAATGTGCCACTGTAAAGGACTCATGGCCACGAGGGTAATACATGAATCTGAACAAACAGGATAGAGGGAAAAAAAAGACTTTGATAGGAGCAGGGGAAAAAAAGGCGATCTGCCATCAGGCACAGGGGAATTAGTCAGGGAAGGGAAAGAGAAGAAGCCACAAAGAGAATGGAGCATGAAGAATGGGACACACCTCTTTTCAGACTCACTTTGATACCTGTCTCCATCACTTCTCTCCTTCCTCCTCTGTTTTTCTTTGAAGATATATTTAAATTGCACAATATTTCAAGGTTTAAAGTACATTTCCTACAATGATTTTCCTAAACAATTTTCAAATATTTTCAAACTTTTGTATTTACCCATCAACATATAGTAGACTTGTCTTTGTCACAGAAAGCAATTGTCAAAGCAATTCAAAGACTATTTTTGTGTGTATACTGACAGTCTTAAAACACAGGTTTTTAACTTAGAATGCTTTATTAAAATGAAATATAAAAAAGGTCTAAAGCCTTCTGAATGAATGTATGGGAAGAATCCCTAGTGTCTGTCTTTATTCAGTTTAGATGACAAATTTGCTCTTAATATTTAGCTATATAATAATATAGAATATTTCTTGAACTCTTACTGTATTCAAAGCAGCCAAATCGCTTGTGATTACCTGTGGGTGCCCAGCACCTCCTATAAGGATGCCTTATATGGATATTTTACTATCAATTCATGTAGTACTTTGAGAATACTTTTTAGTATTTTTCTTCCCCCCAAATTAGAAAAGCACAAACTTGTTTTAAAAAAAAAAGTGAGTGAAAATATTGGCAGGAGAAAGAAAAAAATCTTAAGCAGTGGGTATAAACTACATTTTTTTTCAGTGCTAAGATGCTAGTACTGAGCTACTGGTAGCTTTTGGGGACAACTTCAACGTACAGTTTTGGATAGTCAACATCATCTGTGAAATTAATATAATGTGCCATACAAGAATTTGACAAGTAATAATGTTTGCAACTGTACTATTATAAGGTCACAAGGGTTATTGATCTATACTGTTTCAACACATAATTTCTTCTTCCCTCTTCCACTAGTATAGCACTATGTACTTAAGTCCATTATGGATGCTTGGAGGATTACATCTTCATTTAGAGCATATGACATCTGTCACTGTCTGGGACAGAATACTTGATTAGTGGGAGCACTGGACTGCTTTGCTATGGCTGTACATACTGTTTTATGTCACAGTTACTGTTGTAGTGCATACTGTATACAGACAACATTGTGTTAGAAAGGTTTTGTCAGCACATGCAGGGGATGTCCACATTAATCATGAATGGCAAAGCCAGTGATTTATGCATGTCATCCCAAATGTATCGAGAAAGTCTTCATCCCACCAACAGGACATCAAGTATGCTGCATTTTGCAGGAAATGGGTTTTTTTTGTTTTTCCCGCAGCTTCCTGTTATCCCCTCAACTCTACAGACAAATGCCTCAGTTACCAAAATCCCACTGTACAGGGTTCACAGGAAGCTATAAACCTCTCTCTAAATGACCTCAAACAGGGTTTCACAATGAATTTCAGAAATTTAGAGTCAATAACTTAGACTTGCCTTTTGTGAATCAAGCTGGCAAATTTGGGTTTGCCCTGTACAACAGTATAAGACTATCATTTTTAAAGATATTGGATCTAATAAACTAGCACTGGAGCAGGATTGGCTAATACCCTTTCAAGCCTTAGGAAGCATTTCTCTGGCAAGTGCTTTAAAATAATTTTCAAAAAAGTAGCAATTTAAAGCTTCTCAAAGTTTTGGGATCTCTTGTGGGAAACAAATTAGTGGGCAGAGGGAAGATTTACTGGCCAAAAACATCATTTGTCACACAGGTTTGAGATGTATTATATAGATATTCCTATATGGATAGCATATATGTATAAATGCACACATATATTTACACATGCAAACATTTGCCTGGAAGAAAATGCCTTTTTTATGTTGCATAACAAGATTGCATCTTACCTGAATTAGGCGAGATGTGTAAACTGCTCATGTCTTTGGACAGGCCATTAGTTTTGGGACTGGAGATGGGTGCACAAGCTGATGTAGCTCGAGGTGGCCTCTTCCCAGGGACTTTCACAGTGGTTCTCAATAGATCAATTTCCTTCCCATGAACATTCTGCATGTAGTCCTGCAGAGAAACAAAATGACATGGGGAGAATGGTGTGAATGAAGTTCCAGATTATAGTAACATATTGGGAGCCAGAGAATAAAAAGTATGAATAACTTTTTATAAAACTCTAGCTTGTAAAGCATATAAAAATGAATTAACAGGCTAATCCTACCCACTTTCCAACTTCCATGTGTTGACTAGTGTGAACACATTCAGAAAAACTCTCTAAAAGTCCCCTGGGACTACTCAGTTCAAAATGGCAGAAGACAGTCTGGCTCTCAGCCTCACTAGCTTTCCCTTGTATCCTCCTGAAATGTAGCTGGGTGGCAGGGGCAGTGACATAAAAGTTGGCAGGGCTTGGAGCCTGGGTTGCGGAAAGTCTGTGCACACCCAGCTCCCAGCCCCTCTGACTTCTCCTTGCCATCTGAGCCACTCAGCTGACACAAAGCAGAGCAGGGTGAAGCAGTCTGCTGTGTTGTAGTGGCAAAGGTCAGGAGCCTTGCTGTGTAGCCAAAATGCCCCACCTCACCCTACACTGGAACTGCAGAGTGAGAAGCAGGTAGGGAAGCCCTGTCCTCCTCATCTACGGGAGGAGCTGCTGGGGAAAAGTGTATAGATATTCAGTCTCCAGAAGAAACTCTCTTGGGGGTGATTTCACCCTAGTTGTTCCCAGATTACTTTTCTCCGGGACTAATTATTTTTGCTCTGGGAGGAAAAGCTTGAATGTCTGCACACTCTGAGGTTCTTCCATGAGAACTGTGATTCTCCTGGTAGAAACTGAACATTTGCATGGGGCCAGAATCTCATTTTACTACGTCCTGGGTACGAGATAAAGAGATTAGTTCTATTTACAAAACAACAATTTGGTATAACCTTTGTGTTCTGTGTCAGTTTTGCACAAATTAAAATACAGTAACAGAAACATAATTGAGCATTTATTGCTTATGGGCTCTAAAATGAAGCTTAATCAGATAGTGACTCAACCTCAGCATGTGTTCTTTTAATAGACACGTTTTATTTAACATACAATATCTAATGTATTTTATTTACTTTTGTTA
This sequence comes from Gavialis gangeticus, assembly GCF_001723915.1. Taxonomy (NCBI): domain Eukaryota; kingdom Metazoa; phylum Chordata; order Crocodylia; family Gavialidae; genus Gavialis; species Gavialis gangeticus. Next base: position 88,455,774 of record NW_017729031.1, read on the forward strand.
ACACAGAAATTTAAAGTCTTCATTCAAAACTCTCAAACTAAATGGAGTATACAAATTCACAATTAGCTTTCAGTTTATGAAATATCATGGTACAGTGATGAATGAATAAGTCAAGAATGAATAAGACAATGTTGGTAAACAGGGAATATACATGCTCTTGGCATATTATTTCATTATTAATTGAGGAAGCCCAAACAAAACAGAAGCTCTTACAAGGACTAAATGACAGCTTAAGTTGCTTCTATTAACGTACTAAATACAAAGACTCTTGGGTACAAAAGAGTAATCTTGTGCATCTCCCTGGGAAGGAGAATGGAAGTGGTGAACTTCCTTGCAGTGGAATGTCAGCTACCTTCCATCCCCCCATACCTACCTTTCTTAGATCTACACTTGGGGAATAAAAGTTAAAATTATAAAATAATATAGCAACTTCAAAAGTACAGTGCGGCTTGATCAGATTAGAACAGATGAGGGTCTGGCTGTCATCTGGAATATGCTGTGTTAAAGAGAAGACAGCAAACCCGATTTTGATATGCAAATATTACACATATAACTCCCCTAGATGTTAGTTGTAGAAAACGCTGATCTGAGAAAAAGGGGAAAAAACCCTTTAACAAGGCATGAGGGTAATTCAAAGCCAAGTACTTTTAAACAGCACTTAACAAGTCCCTAGAGCCCACTCAACAGCGGGCCACCCCAGAAGTGCCATCTTCTGCCCCTCAACAGCTTGAAAAAGTAGTAATTGCAAATCCATTTGCATTTTTCTTCTCAAGTTGTCCATGTTCATCATTCAGCAGTGTTAAAAAAAGAAGCAAGCACCAGAGCAAAGGGAACCCTCCCCAAATGCGTCAATAACAAGATAACTGAGTGCCTGAATCCCCAGAACCCATGTTCCTGCACCTTTGCCATCGCTTGTTTTTTACATTTCGCTCCTAATTATGTTGCATCTATTGCCATACACTTAATTAGCTGCATTAATGTGATTTCTTTTCACATAGTCAAGCAATTAAGAGCTATGATTGAGTTTCATTCAATTAGCCTCAACAAACATGCTAATTGATGTCCCAGATGCAAATGAGGTGCAATGAGAGAAACCTGCTAGCAATTGAGAGTTGTGTCAGAGAGACCCACAGCTCTCAGCTTGCTGACAGAAGCACAGCTTAACATGGCTACCACCTTCTGTGGAGCTGCCTTTTGAGGGGGAGAGATAAGCCATTAGTGCCTCAGTGTACCAAATAGATCCCTACAGGAATAACGTGCAGCACTGAATCAAATCAATGTTGTCTCCAATTCTCAGCGCAATGGCTGATAGCAGCACAGCAAGTGAAAAAGCTTTTTGCTAGTGTGGTAGGTACAACCAATATTGTAAACACCACATGTACACAATTTCTTTATCTAAAACTAAAGAAAACCCTCACCATCTCATCTCTGAGCTTGTGAAATACTACATAGGTAATGGCCTACAGTTATCAGTAACTGGTGACTTCATCTTAGTCAGCTTTGGGGCATGCTGGTATTTGAAGTTAAGCCCAGAACACATCAATCAATCAATAATCCCTAAAAATACACTCTCTGTATTGATTCTCATAGCTTTTCCTCCTGAGGTTACCTTTAGCAGTCTGCGCATATATAGTGTTGCTGAAGTGTTAATTTGACTACTCCAGGCCAGGGACCATTATCTTTAGGACTAAATAAATTCCTATCATGTCAGTCTCATTTTTAAGCACCGATTTGTGGATGATGCAAAATTATGTTTCAGAACACCAAAAAATAAACTGCTCCCAGTCAGAAAACATGAAGGTTAATGCAAACTAAAATCATTTTAATTGTTGCTTAAATACTATCTTTCTTTTAGACTAACAGAATAGAAACACATTAACTAACATGAAAATGATAGCAATCATTTACATAGGCACAGAGACCAAAGAAATGTTCATGACTGTTTTCAAAATATACCTGTTCTTGAGAATATTTTATCTTGATATTTAAGCATGTTCCCACTTACAGGAAAATACTAACAGTGAAAGTGTTAACAAAATGTTGGCACAGGCCTAATGTTGACTTCTGATTTAAAATATAGCCTTAATGGTGACATATCAACTGTATTTACATTTTTAATAAAAATATAATATTCACATTTACAAGCAATTCAGTTCAGCTGTTTAGCTGTCATATGTGCATTCCAAAACAATCTTTTAAAAACCTAACATAAATTGCTATGAAGAATCCTTCAGTGTAAAACTACTACTCGTTCAAAGGAAAAGCACAACTGTGCTGAGGAGGGGAGAAAATATTACAAACATGAAATTGTAGAGATTAGGAAGCACCACAAGAGTATACTTTCAGGGTACGTACAGGCATTCAGGGAAGTTAGGGAGAGGCTAGAGGGAGTTAAAATTGGCCACCCGATATAATTTAGTTCACCCACATTCAGATCTTACATTTAAGGTGCAGACAGAAGAGCAGCTCCCAGTTGTAAAACATGGCACTTCACATGAAGCAACATGAGTTACAATGATTCCCTGGACCCAAAAGACTTTCACTGTTGGGTCCCAGGGCCTGGGGGATTCAGCTGCTGTTTAGCACAGCTGCAAGCCTGCAGCTGCTCTCCCCTAGTAATGGTCCTCCCCACTCCCAACCCTGGTGCTTTTTTTTCAAATGGGAAGGGAGAAAGGGAGTGGAAGGACCTTGTTCTGGGGGTTGCCCAGCCAGCGCAGGACGGTAGGGCAGATGGATTGGAATCCCTCCCATGTTGGGGGAGAGGGCAGCTCCAATCCACCTGCCCCACCATCCAGTATGGCTGAAGACCCCCCAGATCGAACTCTCTGTTCTCTTCCCCCTCCTCCCTTTCTGAAGACAGTGCTGGGAGCAAGACTGAGCTACATCAGCCCAACCCTGTTCCCAGCACGTGCAGGCACAAGTTACTGAAGACACACCATTTTGGAGCATCTTCATTGGAATCTTCATGCAATAAGGGTTCAGATTATTGTGGGATTTATTAAAGTACTCTGCAGCTACGCACTTGTACTTGGTGACATCTGTAGAGCATTTTCAGGGGCTAGATCAAGTGAAAATTATTACTTCTGTCTGTGCTTTTAGATTCCTAGTTAGGTCAATCTAAGTACGAACCGTTTAGAAGTTCCAGGAAGGTTAGATTGGTCAAAAAATGGCTGACCTGATCAAATTTAACTCTGCCTTGGAGGTTAGTGATCAGTTTACTAGATTACAGAAAGTAACAGGTAAAGCAAACTTCTGTGTATGTTCCCAGGGCAGCACCAAGGCTGGGAAAGGTCAACCATTGCCCCTAGCCCCAGGACTGCACTCTTCCTACCCCTTCCCCCACCAACACCAGGGGCTATTTTTAGCCTCCCCTCCCTGCCCCTCCTCCCATTGCCAAACAGACACAGCCCCCCAGGGATCAGTCAGCCAGCTCCTCTCCCTCCCCCACCCAAACCTTTTGAACCCATAGACTACTCCCCATGCTGGTTCCACCAGTGTTTGGCAATGCTGGGAGCCAATGGAAGGGAATTGGGATGGGCGGTGAGGGAGCGTGGGATTGGGGGAGGAGGGGTTAACTGGGAAGAAGGGATTGTTTGTCTGCAGGTGGGGGAGGAGTTTGGTGGGGCTGAAAATGGTCCCAATGGGGGGGAGAGAGCCCCCTAATCCTGCCAACCCCTCCCCACCACAGAGCTTCCAGCTCCTCCTCTCCGCCTTCCCCTCTTTACTTCAGTCAGGATCCTTGGACTGGTGAAGGCCAGTAAAACTAGCCCTGGGAATGGTTTGTGGGATTGAATGCAGTTTGGTGGCTTGAAGTGGAGGTGGGGCTGGAAAGGTCTGGGGGGGTTGGCAGGCTCAGAGAGCCTCTCCAATCCTGCCAACCTGCCCCGATCCACCCAATACCATCACAGACCCTGAGACCCTCCAACCCCCAACCCTACACCCCAGCTAGGCCCCCATCATGCTTACCCCTCCCCTATCCCAACTTGTTACACTGGGGCCATGTAAACACTGGGTTCTGAAAACAGTCCTGGTCTCAGGACTGTCTTCAGAACCTAATCTAAACCCCCAAACTGTTAGCTGTAATGTCTGCACAAAACCTCAATAACACAACTTTGGGCATCCCAGTTTAATTTATTTTCTACATAGTATCTGTCCACATGATAATATGGTTTGGTGATTTTTAATGCCACTTCAAACGAAAGAGGTCAGACAAAATCCTACTGTGTTTTGAGGAGTGGATCTGACTAAGACAATACACATTTATTTTAAAAGCTGAATTATAGGATCATGCTCATTCATACTGTGGTGCTGGCAGCAGCTGGCAGTTGGGTTATCCCTCCCTGCTTCCCTTCCCCACCCCAGGTGTTCCCCACCAGCCTGGAAGCAGGCACGGGGAAGGGGAACCCACCTGCCCACCAATACCACCACTTCAGGCTGAGCACAGCCCAGCTGTTTCACTGGGAAAGCATGGACAACAGGTATACCAGTGGTGGTGGGATGCAGGGGAGGAGAAGGGATGAGACAAGTAGAAGACATGCCTCTGAGAATGGAGGAGAAGGAAGGGGGCATATTTACCTTCTTTGGGACTTAAGTCCCTAGTTGCTACTCCCAGGGTGCAGTCTTCCTGCACTGGTGGGGAGGAAGGGAAGGAGGAAGCTGGGAGCAGGGATGCATGCAGCCACCCCTACAGCACCAGTAGCTGCTCCCATGCTCATCTTCATAAAATCTTGGATCTATTTCTGAAATTGCATATTGTTTTCATTTCTATGTCTCCCAGTCTGGATCGCAAGTCTCTTGGTGCAGGAACTTTATTTTTAATATGATTTAACTACATAACGCATTGTGCCTGGTTTACAAATGGCAAACAGCAGGGTTTAATCACTGCATCCCATTTTCAAAGACGAGTTTATTGTAAAAGGAAAACACCTCTGCCATCAGCAAACACCTACTGATTCGCAGAAGGCACTTCCGGTTATACATCTTGCTATTATTTTAAGAACAAAACACTACACCATATCCAAATAAGCAAACATACATTTGTTATACTTACAAATATACAGTATACAAGTATAGAAAATATACAGACTCTTTCATTTATATTAATATATGTAATATTATATGAACACAGATGTTGTATATATTTAACATATACATTAAAAGTTCAAGATATACACACAGACACACACCTTGAGGGGGGAGGGGGGGACATGAATATCCAGTACCTGGCTCTTTGTGTGAGTTATTAAACTTGTGTAACAGAGAAATATAAATACAACCTTTCTGATGTGATAACATTTTACTCTCGCTGAGTAGCAAATAACTGTACAAGAAACAAGGAAATGGAGAATCAGAGCTTGAGTACTTCAAGGCATGAAAGACCTTTAAAAGGGAACAAAAATGATTAAGTGGATAGGTGCAGCTCCTGATAGTCTAAGTGGAAGAGTCCTTCACTATCTCATGCAATAAACAAAGCAAGTTCTCTGATTAAGACTCTTGCTGCCAAAGTAGACCAGGGATGAGAAATGATGCACATATTCTACTGCTCTTTAATGACCCCTGCTGGACAATTCTGAAGTCCAGGTGAAAGCTATGTGCCTGCAAACCAGGTGAAGTCTCAATGAAAGAATTCAAAGGAGCATTAATAGCATGGAATACTTATGATTTCTTCCGGTTGGTCCTGACTCTATCAAGAACAAGCTCAGTCAGAAAGTTTGCCATGATAGCTGTAAAGTTAGGCTGTGGATGCTCTTCCCTGGGGTCAAGACGTATCACTTCATGGTTGCCTCATGTCACAGAACATGTTTTGTTTTTTTAAAGCTTAATTCTCTTGTAAAACTGTAACAGAAAGTGGTCAAATCCACTTTTATTTTCTTCACTTGCATTCCTTCTGCCAGCATCCTTCCCTTCATCTGTAACTTACTTGCAGAAATAAAGCACGGACTGACCCAAACAGCATGGCCTTTCTCTACTTAATGAATGATACACAAATATTTTTGAGGTTCTCAAGGTATTAAATCACAACAAGAAAAAAAAATCTATTCTTCCCTTTTGAAGGGGTTCATGTTGAGAGAAGCAGACAACCTAATGTCTTCCATTCTAGGAAGTGATTTATGCACGGGGCAAATAGCCAGAAATTCCATTCCCAAATTTGCTGTTGGGTTGCCTTATGATGATGGGAAAAATATTTGAATCTTTATGCTTATTTCTTTTTAAAAGCACACAAAAATATTTGAGAAGCTTAATCCTCTAAGTCTGGTACAGTGCTTTCTGATGCCCCTGTGAAAGATATGGTACAAGTATAAAAGCATGAAAAAGAAAGCCTAAGTTTCTATCACAAGATGATATTTTAGAAGATTCGGAATGGTGAAAGCTAAGAGTAGACGACATATTTCAGAGAACAATTCTGATTTAGTGAGCCATGTGTGGTAACCTGAAAAGCTATTGTTCATTGTCAGCAACAACTGCTTTGGAAAAAATCCATGTGGACTGGTAAATGCTGAAGCCTTTACTTTTTAGTGTGTACAAAGCAGTCAGACATTTTTATTGCAAAATGCCGTCTGGAAAAGATGCAAAACAAAATTGCTAAACTGCAGAGGAAAAAAAAATAAGGGGGAAAACACAAAAGGCCCCCTTCCCTTTGCTTATTGAGTTCAAAGGCATAACATGCAGCACCCTGCAGCAAATGGGAAGCTACACTAATTTTAAAGCCATAAAACGCTATAAAGTGCCCTGCGGGGCAGGACTACACTGAAGCTAGTTGCACCTAAATAAGACATGGTTCATTTACTTCGCAGCTTAGCCTAATGTAATCATCAGCGGATTTCTAGCCTAGAGTTGTAACAGGCAAATAGCCGATACTGCGGAGGCGACACTCCCAGCCATTGAGGGGGCCTCAGCTAGATTGCTGTTGATTAGAAAATTTTTCAGTTTTGACAAGCACTTAATGAACATAAATCGCACCTTGATTGGTTTCCATTTGGGACCACAGGCACACCTAAGAAGAAACAGCCTGCAACTCCACTCTCCCCATCCCTTCCTTGCAAGGATCTCAGTTATAAACCTATAATCATGTTATGAGCCATAACAGAAATATATTTATCAAGTGTTTCTGTAAAAGTAGCAGGAAAAAAAATACTCTTGCTGTATTCCTTCCCACACAGATACTGACACTGTGTCCTTTAATATTATAATACACTATGAATCTTATGAAAAGGCACCACAATGCTACCTCCCCATAAAAATTATATTAGGAGAAAATTGGTCATTTTACAATATAAGAGTCTGTTCTGGAAACATTCTGACCAACGTAAAGCTCCCTCCGGGTCCTGGCAAAGAGAAGGTCACCCTAGCCCTTTACTATTCAAGTTAGGAATCAAGACCATACAATTAAAGATATAAAGAAAGCATTCACTGTGCCTTTACTGCAATTCCTAATCAGTTCAATTGGTGCTCTGAAAAGGGGTAAAAGGTTGGACGAGCCTTTCAGTATATAACAATGTACAGACTCACTCCTCTCAGACTACACAGCAAGGACAGATATAAAACATTTAGTAAACATTGGATCAGAGTTTGTATATTCTGAATAACTTATGCAAAATACCTAATGGTTAGCTCTATTAAATAGGGAGCTTTACTTTAAGAAAGCCGTTTAATAAATCAGTAACTTGGCTTTCACTGTTTAATTTTATAATGTGCAATATCCAAACATTTTGCCTTGCCTTTTTTTCAGTGAGCGGCACTTTTCACTGATATCTATTACATACTGTACATTTGTACTGTTCTGCAAGTAACAGTTTCCTGGGTGCTGCAATATCCTACACTAATTACATGTGATAAATCTTGTCACACACTCTGAAACAAATGAACTCAAAGCCAAAAATGCTTAATCTATTCACAGGTCACTTCTTGCAGAAACAAGGAGAGTTTCTATCAGGTCATGGGACTAGTAACATGGAAAAAGCAGAAATAATCACTCTTCGTTACCCTAAGCACAGAGTACTTAAATGGAGTCTTTTATGGTGCAGCTTACTGACCGTTATACTGGATACTGAAAACTCCACATTACATTATGCCTGTGGTTTGCCATGGTTTTTTCATTTGGTATACAGCAGGTGCAGCAAGGCTTTCATCCACAGATATACTCAATTTGAAGTGAGACTTACACCGGTTAGGCTTTAAAACTATCTTACCCTTGACATTTGTCCTGTAATGCAGGGTCTTAGATTAAAGGTAGCAGCCATGTGTTTTGTGTGCTTTTCTCTCTCTCGCTTTTTTAAATCTAATCCCTTATCATAGCAGGGATCAACCCAACTCCTACTTAACTATACACTTCAAGAGAGACATTCCATAACATGGAAGATATATTTTAGTTACAGTGAGAGTTAGTCTCCTAATGGTATTCCAACCCTTTTGCTCCCTAGATAGAAACAGAGATCAGCAAAATATTTTGCATCCCATATCATGACTAAGCTGGGAATGGGAGCATTACCAGTCATTTAAATTGCTTTTCAAGGGGATAACTACACACTTGCTATTAGTAACTGTTGTAACTTTTGCACAAAATACAATAGAATTACACACTGGTAAATTGTTAGCAGTATTTCATTCTGGATAAGGGTTTAGAATAACCTTGATCTGCATTTCTGCTTGAATGGTGGCTATGGTACCAACACATTAAATAATGAGCAAAAGTTGTACTCAACACTGTATACCCTCTGTATCAGTTTGTTTCTCCACTTAATCAAGGTAGGGAGGGGGGAGAGGAACTTCTCCTCTTTGATTTCTTTTCCTTCAAATTTAGACTGCATGCAAGCCTTTCAAAGGGTGCACAAAGATTCATAAAGGGTACATAACAATGTGAACTTGGGAACGTAGTTATCTTTGCTTTACACTTCAGTTACCATGATGAAATAATTTTATTATTACTTGCAAACTTTCCAGAAAGGTATTCAAAAAGGAGTTTCACACATAGCACGCAGGCAGTTTCATGTCCTTTGGAATCACAACAATTTATGCATGTGTGTTTTCTTTTATAATCAAACAACAAGGGCAAATTTATTAACCCAAATTAACTATAAATACTTTTGGGAGATGAAGCAGTTCAACTTAACGTTTTTCTGAGCAACAGAAAAGCCTGAAAAAGATGATGCTTTCTTGAGAATGAGGTCTAGGCAATTTTTTCACAATGAAAGCAGTCATATATAATTATAGGGCTTTAAGAAAAAAGCATTAAATATTGTGAGATTTGTAAGAAACTGGTTAAACATGCACAAATTTTCTAGGTCTCTGTGTGTGTGTCAAATTTCAATAGACTTATGCTGACTGTGATTTAAAAGCTGCAAGGGCCCTATAAAAAGTCAGTCAGTCTGAAGAGTTTTACAGGTTCAGATTTTGTTACTGTCTTTTAACAGGGTGGGTGTGATTGCAATATATTGTTGCCACATATGCATGATGTTTTAGCCTACACTAGATGAAAACTGGCCATAATTAAGTCCAAATACTATTATTAATCAGTAGTTGCTTTGTTTAGTTATGGAAAATACATTTCTAACACTTAAGAGTAGAAACATGCATTACCTTTGTGCTACCATAAAAATGATTGGCAAACAGATGTCCACAATTCTTGTCATGTCACAAATGTCCTAAATCTATGGCTGCAACAAAGCTAGTAACAGTTTCTGCTCCTTTACTGTAGCAGATGTTTGTTTGCTTTATGGCACAAGAGTGCAGGCAGTCCAGAGCTGCCCACACTTTCCACCTGCCTTAGGCACGACAGCTCAGGGGGCTTGACGGATCTGATCCTGCGCACCCTAGGAATTCCCATGCAGGATTGGGCTCCTGAAGCCCAGGAAGCTCCTATCCAGTTTCTCACTCATAAGAGATGTGCCCCAGGAAACCTCTGGAGAGCATTTCTGTAGGTGGGGAACCCTGGCTTTCCCACTCCTCAGAGATTCTCTACGCAACTCCAGGGGGCATCTCTGTAAATGGGGAACCACAACTTTCCCTTCTTACAAAGATACAGCCCGGGGAATCTCCAAGGAATATCTCTATAAACAGAGAACGCCAGCATTCCCCTCTTACAGGGAAGCACCCTGGAGATTTCCTAGGGTGAGCCTCTGTAAGCAGGAAATCCTGGGTTTCCTTGCTTACAATAATGCAGGGAATCTCCAAGGCAGAGCTCTGTAAGTGGGGAATATGTTGTCTGTTGTCTTCAGGATTGGCCCTCTGTCTGATGCGGGACAATGAGTGATGCGTGTTTGCCCAATTAAGTGGATGAACTGTGGCAGGACACATCCCGCCATAGCTGATCAGCTTCATTTGGTGATGTCTGTTTAAAATGGGCTAATTTTCTATAAATGGTGGGGTGAAATACACACAAATGGTGGAGTGAATCACACGCACGCACACGCAACACAGATTCTAGAGTTGTGGCAGCCGCCTGGTATTCAGATTGATGTAGCTTAGGCAAATTTCATCTGGACAGAGCGTGACAGATTTTCTCCCTTGCAGCACTAACAGAATCCCAATGACCTCTGTGAAGGTCGTTACAACAGAAGCTAGCTTGAATGAGAGCAAGATGTAATAGAGGCACTGGTCTAGAAAAGTAGCCCCCAGGAAGTCACAGTACAACTCTTCTTTTCATACAGCATGTATCCAATATATATAGATAGCTTTTTACAAGAATGGTCAGTAAGATTGTCCCCTTCTCCCCTCCCTCCCTCATTTTTTTTTCCTTTGAAAAACAATGAAATTACAATCGTAGGAACTTTTTCTCAGGGAAAGTTATAAACTCATTTCAATTGCCCAGAAAAATCACAATGAAGAGACAATTTGTTTGTTTTTTTCCCTAGGGGGGAGATGGTGGAAACGATCACCTTTTGCACAACAGGAGGTACCAATATTTTTAGTACCACATCTCCCTGCCTGATACAGTAATGACACTGAAGTAATAGGAAGGGCATTGTTGAAGCTTTGTTTGTACCCTCATAAAGTTTTGAATTTGGTTTTCTATGTACAAGTTCAGTCTTGGGTAGCATTGTGTATCAAATGCACATTTATAAGCTGGAAAGTGTGGAAACTGAAATCTCATATGGGGAACCTCACCTCATTATGTGAATTATAGTTCAGAGCAGCATTCACAAGTTCTTAAGATAAGCTCTGCCTTGAAACCCAAATACACAATTATAAGCTTAGAAAGAGAATCTCTCACTCAAAGGAAGAGAATTCATATGTCCCTAATCTACCAGATGATATATATTAGTATACATATATACACGTAAACAAGTCCTCCATTCCCTGCACCGTGTCAAGATGCAATATAGATAGGTTAAAAAGAAATACTAAAATAGATTTAAATCCCCTCTGAAAAAATTACATTAAAAAATGTGAGGGAGGAACTGAGAAATAGCTACAGGGGCAAAAAATTCAATACCAGCAACAATCACAGATAAGGGCCTTTTCATCTATTGACCTGTGGCATCATGGCTAAAACCCCAAAAGGTAGACTGTGTCCGAACAGGTATTCATCAGGCTGAGGAGCAGATAAAGACATTGAGAACAACACTACCCAGCATGTGTTCCAGCGCATAAATTTAGGGAGCCCTAATGCATGGTACTATGCCATTAAGAGCCAAGAGATGCCGAGACAAATTCCCATGAGTCCCTTTGGGGAGCCTGACATAGAAATCTTATCGGCCAAATTTCAGTCATCTACTCAATGGCTATGCTCTAGAAGTGCAAGATGAATAGGTAGCTATGGTGAACTATGAAGCCTGCAGGTCAGAGTTCTCTCTCATTATCCCTCCATTTTCTATCAATGAAGTCCCTTAGGCATACCAAGGGAAGAGAAGGTTTGAGGTTCTTGAAAAAAGCCTGTCATGACCCAAACATGAAACAGTGGGATACTTATGTACATATTTTTCTGCCTTTCCTTAAAAAGGAAAATGAATTTTGTGATTGTGAAAGGTGTCAGCTGACAGTAACAGCAATGGAAGGTATTTAGCTAGCATATAGCAGCGGTTTCTCCTCAGTGCTCTGCCACTGTGACTTGGCTTTGCCAGAGATGAGATGCTAGTTTGATTTCTGTTTCCACAAAATCTTATGTTTTTACTAGTCTTCCAGTGAGGGTGCCAAACTGCAATACTCATGTATGTGATATGGACCTATATGCTATGATACAGAGATAAACCACTGACCTATTTCTCAGAGACAACGAAATATATACCTTCTAGTAAGGACTTCTAAATCACTACTGCCTTAGACAAGATACAAAGTGTGTTTGTACAGTCCTACATATGTTATTAGTACTTTAGACACATTTTAATGTTGTCTGTCCACATAACTTTTGGATTAGCAGCTTTATATTCCAAATGAGGCTACTATATAGATGGACTAAAATTAAGATCGATTTCTTTCCCTCTCTCCCTTCTTCAATACTGCTAAAGCGCTATCAATTATTTCATATTATGGAATAGCAATTGCAGAATTTTGAAAAACAACATTTTATACTAAATGCATGATCTTATTTAAAAATAACTACTCAGACTAAAACCACTTTCCCCATAAATATTAGGAATTTCAATTACAAGTACCAAAACAGTTTCTTTCTCTTTCCTTGTCAAGGCTCTAAGTCAGGTAATAAAATTTTTTTCCTTTAGAAAACTTAAATGAAATATAGTTACTAATGGGTAGTAGACATATGACTTTGGTGTTAAAACAGTGCTAGCTTGTGCAGACAAGTACAGATATAGGCCGACAAGAAAATACTACAACACAGCAAACCACCAGATTTACCCTTTTAGTCATTTGTTCAATGCCTAGGAAGTTACCAAAGCAAATCATACTTGGAGAAAGGAGAAAATACTTGGAGAAATCATAGTCTACTTGGAGAAAGAAGGAGTGATCACCGGCAGCCAATATGGATGTGTTAAGAACAAATCAAGCTAAACCAACTCGATTTCTTTGGGGATGGTGTATGTGTCATACACTTAGTCCTTTCAAAAGGGGAATGTTTCAAAATTACACTAACCCATGTTGCATTCAAACTGTGAGGTGTGGATAAGATGGGAACCATATAAATGTACCAAAATTGCTCCAATTTTAACAGGATGAAGCTCAGTTGAAGTTGTAGAGGTTTTGCTACATTTGTATCTTGGCTCGCTCACATGTAACAATCAGAATGTAATAGCTGCTGCTCTTCTGAAACATTCCCCTTCTGAAATGCCTCCAAATATAGGTGAGTCCATATCTTCTCTTTGATAGAGTAACTATGGTGATAAGGAGAATGCAGTGGACATGATATACCTGGACTTCAGCAAGGTTTTTATCACTGTACCAAATGACATTCTTGTTACTAAGATAGACAAATATGGACTAGATAAAACTACTGTTAGGTGGATATGTTCCTGCTGATTAACTGCTAGGAAAAAAGCAGCTATAAAAGGGATGGATGTCAAAATGCAGGATGTCTCAAGTGTATTCCATAGGGGTCTGTTCTGGGTCCAGTGCTGTTTAACATTTTTATTAATGACTTAGATTAAGGAAGAAAGATTTTACTGATGAACCTTGCAGAAATGCACAAAACTGGGAGGGGTTGCAAATACTTTGGAGGATAAGATTAGAATTCAAAAGGATCTGGATAAATTAGAGAATTAAGCAATAAATGACCAAATGAAATGAAGCAAAGACAAATGTAAGGTGATAGATCTACAGAAGAAAATTCAAATGCACAAATGCATAATGGAAGGTAACTGGTCAAACCAATGACTTTCAACCAGGGTGCCATGAGATCCTTTTAAGGGTGCCATGCAGTACTAGCACTACTAGGTGTGTAAATACCTACACTGATTCAGAAGATAAGCCTAGCTATTTCAAATAGGAATCCACAGTGTCAAAAACATTGTGACCTATTGTGCTCTCAGTTCCTTGCAACAGAGGAATTGCTATTATTTTTCTCATAGCCAAAAAACAAGTGCAAGGTAAAACCTGTCATTTTTCCAAGGGTTGCCTTGAGTCCAAAAAGACTGAGGACCACTAGGCTAGATAGCAGCACTGCAAAAAATGATCAGGGGTTTATGATGGATTATAAACTCAACATGAGTCAGCAATATGATGGTGTCACAAAAAAGTGAATACCATTTTGGGCTACATTAAAAAAAGTATTCTAAAACACAAAATGTGACAGTATTAGCCAACGCCCTAGTGAAATAGTGTGTCCAGTTCTGAACACTGGGCTTCAGGAAGGTTATACAGAAATTGGAGAGGACCCAGTGGCAAATTACATGGATGATAGAGGGTTGGACTGCAAGTTGTATCAGGAAAGAACTAGTTACCTTTAGTCTGGGGAGATGGAAATGAAGCGAGGAAAACTATAACGGATTTCAAATATGAGAAATGACCATATAAAGAAGAGAGAACAACTGTCTTCCCTCACTGAAGAGGACAGCACACAAAGCAATGGTTTTAAACTTCAACAAAGCCATTATAGATTAAATTAAAAAAACAACAAACCCTTCCGAATAGGGCTGTGCGAAATTGCACTGCCAGTTTTGTTTCGATGCTGTTTCGAGGTCAAAACAGCAAAATCAAAATGGAACAGATATGGTCAAAACAGCCTCGAAACAAAACGAGGCAGGTCTAAATATTTTGCCTTTTTGACATTTCCCCCATAGGCTATAATGGGGAAGGTTGAAACAGCCTATAACTTTGTTATTTCTGGCCTGATTTGGATGAAACTTGCAGGAATGGTAGCCACTTCTGAGGGCATGAAGCCTGCCACGTTTCAAGGAAACAGGTGCAGGGATTTGGGGAAACTACACCCCAAACTCTTGAAAGCAAAACTGATGTCATATGTATGTGTTAAGCCACAGGGGGGTGAAAACTGCAGGGATGGTAGTGCCTGCTGAGGCCACCAAGCCTGCCAAGATTCAAGGAGATAGGTGCAGGGGTTTGGGGGAAGGTGTACCTCAAGCTGCGGATAAGCAAAACTCATGACATGGGTGCCACTGTGTGTGTTAAGGAGCAGCAGGCTGAAAGGTGCAGGCCTGCTAGCCCCTGCTGAGGCAACGAAGCCTGCCAGCTGTCAAGGAGATAGGTGCAGGGGGGTTTTGTGGCCCTGCACCCCAGCTGCTGACAGGCAAAACTCGTGACATGCGTGCTTGTGCAACTGCTCATGAGAGGCAGCAGGACTGAAGATCCCCCATCACTTGCCACCACAGACCCAAGGGTAATAATTGACCACAGTACGAACATGAGCCAGCAGTGCAATGCTCTTGCCAGCAGGGCCAACAATACCCTGGCATGCTTCAACTGATGCATCTCCAGCAAAATCATTGCAAATAAGTGATTCTCCTGCTCTACTCAGCATTGGTGAGACCACAGCTGGAGTACTGCATCCAGTTCTGGGCTCCGCACTTTAACAAGGATGTGGTAAACCTTGAGAGAGTCCAGAGAAGGGCTACCCATACGATAAGAGACTTGCACGGAAAGCCATATGAGGAAAGGCTTAGGGACCTGGGATGCTGAAGCCTGGAAAAGAGAAGGCTGAGAGGGGACTTGGTTTTGACCCCGCTGTGGCTTAACACACACGTGACACAAGTTTTGCTTTTAAGACTTTGGGGTGCGGTTTCTCTGAACCCCCCTGCACCAATCTCCTTGAAACTTGGCAGGCTTCATGCCCTCAGAAGAGGCTACCATTCTGGCAAGTTTCATCCAAATCAGGCCAGAAACGACAAAGTTACAGGCTGTTTCAACCTTCCCCATTATATCCTATGAGCAAATGTCGAAACAGGGTCGAAATGGTGAAACTGTTTCAACGGAAGAAAACGGACCAGCTGTTTCGACCCAAAACAACATTCAAAATGGAACAACGTTCTGTCGAAACACTGATCAAAAGGGAATGCTGCCGTTTCGCACAGCCCTACTTCCTAACTCGAAGGCTAGGGACAGACATTACACATAAACCAGTTTAAGTGACCAGAAACTGGTTCAAACCTGCAACAGAACAGACATGCAGTGCACATAAACCAGTCTGAAAATGGCCAAAACTGGTTTGAGATAAACCTGATCGAACGTAGTATCAGACTTAACAACTGATTTGTCTCAAACCAGTTTATGTAATGTCTGTCCCAGGCCCTCTCCTGGTTTACGTTAAATCAGAGCCCTCCAGCATCGCAGCATGCTCTCTGGGCTGGGCGGTACTTTCTGCTCCAGCCGCAGGGTTAATCCCGCCCCCTGCTCCCTAGCCCGAGCAGGGACTGGCTCTAGCCGAGACACTGGCCGGCATGGCCCCATTAAAGCAAAGTGGGCAGGGAGGGGGTTAACTCTTCTCTCCCTCTCCACCGCAGCTGGGATCTGCCAGTTTGCCAGGGAGTAGAGGGGAGGGGGCTGTGGCGGTGGCCCCTGGGGCTGCCAGACCCTGGCTGCAGGGCAGAAGGAACTGAGGGAAGAATTAACCCTTCTCTCTGCTGCCATCACCTAAACAGGAACATGCTGGGGATCTTTTCTGTGCTAGGGGGTGGGGCTCTTCCCTCTCCTCCTCTCCACGGTGCTGGAGGGGGACTTCTGCTCCTCCTCCCCATCCTCCCCCCTAGGGTGGGGAGGGGGACTCTGCAAGGCTGCCCAGCCTCCCGAGGGGAACTCTTCCCCCCACCATGGGGTGGGGAGGGGTTTTCTGTGAGGCTGCACAGCACCAGAGGAGGACTCTGTGGCAGCAAGGGGTGGGGGGGAGGGGAGGAGTGGGGTGAAGAGTCCTTCTCTGAAGCCGGGCAGCCTTGCAGGGTCCCCTCTGTGCAGGGGGTGGGGAAGGAAGGGGCAGAGCCCCCCCACTGACAGCACTGAATAGAGCCCCCTTCCCTGCTCCGCGGTGGCAGGGGCGGGGGGAGAAGCAGGGAGAAGAGTCCTCCTTTGGGGCTGGGCAGCCTGGCATAGAGCCCCCTTCCCCATCAGCACCCAGCAGAGTCCCTCTCTCCATCCTGCGACAGTGGGGGACAGGAAGGAAAAGATGAACCTTCTGTAAGAGTTCCCTGTAAGAGTTCCCCTCTAGGGCTGGGCAGCCCTGTGTGCCGGGATTGCTCCTGGCTGTCAGGGAGCCACTGGGGTGGGCAAAGCTGTCCCCTCCTCCTCCTCCCTTGCCACAGCCGTCTGGCCAGGCTCCCTCTTCCCCCACCCTTGGCACCCTGCAGGCGAAGACTGGGGTTTACTCAGGCCTGGCTGGGCCTGGTCACACCCCCACCTCCTCAGCTCAGCTTCTATGTAGAAGTGAAGGGCTGCTCTAGTGCTCCCGGGCTTCTGGCCTGAGCCACTGCAGGCATGTGTCAAATGTCTACCCACTTGCAAACTGATTCACTCTCTGCAGGTTAGACTACCCTGCAAAGATTGAATGAATTCAGGCTCGGGCTTTTTGAATGTCTGTCCCTAGCCTAATAGAATAAGCTGCCTAGGGAAGTTTTGGAATTTCCTTCATTGGAGGATTTCAAGAAGCAGTTGCACAGGTAACTGTCTGGGCTTGCTCAGGAACAGCACCTCCTCCATTTGCACAGAGGGTTGGACTGCATTACTTTTGAGGTTCCTTCCAGTCCTATAATTCTATGAACATTCCTCTCAGTTACTGGAGAAACAATTTCTAGATCCTGTATTTTTATATCAATGAGTAATAAATCTACAGAAGACTGCTTATGTACAAATTCTGTACAACGAGTTCTGCACAGAAATGTGGTTGCATCTCAGTCTTGTGCTATGGTTTGCATACATGACTGGATATGAAGCAGAAGCTATCTGCATTTGTAACCAAGACAGTGAAGAACTGTTTATCAAAGATGACAGGGGCAATCTTACCAAAATCTAACAAAACTGGCTTTACATTGTTGCAGCCTTACAAACTCTTAACTCAAAGTGAATTTTACAGCACATTTGAACACAAGGTAGGGAACAACTCTGGCCCGGAGAATGCAAACAATTATCTCTGGAGACTGGATGCCACAGGGTGGACAAGTTGTATAAGAATACTTCACAACATGCACTAATAATACCAATATATGAAAAGAAAACTGTCCATGAACCTCGCTGCACTATTTTTGCTATGCTTTCCAATGGCCCTTCAAGATTAATTAAGATTAAGGTTTTAAGAGTCACGCTGTATGTTCACACTCACCCCATAAAGAGGTTAAAATACAGACGTGCACTGCCATTTTCTTTCAACCATATAACTGAATGGCATTTTAAATAATCTGCTCATATCATGTGAAAACGTATCATGCCAGAACAAAAGGTATACAGAAAATGATCAATTTTTAAGATATACTATAACATGGAACATATCAGTGCATTTTTTGCTGGCTCTGTGATGCTACATGTTGGCTTGGTGGAAATAATGGCATATAGCTTTAAAATTCTTAGCCACTGAAAACCTTGCTATAGTGGGAGCTTCAGTGGCTGGTTCTTTTTTAAGCAAATAGTTCCAGTAGTTCCTTATTACTAAACCACTTAAAAATAGCTAAAGGAAAAGGAATAAGGAGTTACACAACCTTCAGAGCTGTGGGGAGGAGGGTTAGCAAGTGGTAATACACCAAGATGTACACTTCTAGTAAAAAACAATTACAAGCTAGTAATTACCTCTTCTTTAAATTGATTCCTTCTAATCTCTAATGGATTTACCTCTAATCTCAAAGTAATTACCTTGACTCTCAATGGATTCTCACTCTTGGGGAGACTAAGCAGCTCCAGGGAAACCTTGGAAAAAGGTTCATCTGCAGTATGAAAAACTAATAATGCATTTGCACCTTGACCAGCAAGAACAATAAGAACATATACACAGAGAAAGATCTTAAGAGGCAGATAATTGCAGCTTAGCTAGTTATTGCCTGATGAGCAAACATGGAGCACTACTAGCTGAGCTGCTGAAGGTTGGCAACATGACCACGTAAGATCCAAGTGCCTGCTTCAAAACAAACAGAAGTACCTTTATTTCCATGTTATTTCAAGTGCCATTCTCTCCCCTGCTTTTACGTACAGCATATTGTTGTATTCCTTATGTTTCCAGTTTTGTATCTTGTAGTTGCCCAGGAGTTTGAAGCATTCACTCTGATCTTTCGGTAACTGGTTGCCTGAAAATTAATGGGGACAGGACTCTCTGGTCCAGGAGATGCCTCTGAAATCCAAAATGCCAAGAAGGGGGGCTGCTCTTCTGTGGGCAACACTGAAGCCAATTTCAACTTGCAATACTCAACAGAAAAAGTAAAGCCACAAGCAGCTGGACTCCCCTAGCAGCTCAAATGGGATAAAGAGAACAAGGGACAAAGCCAAAGAATCAGTGCCTTACCATTAACTACAATGTAATTTAGGAGATATAAGGAAGTGACATTAGAGATGACAGTAAATTTTAAAGATCTAAAAACTCGGGGTCCCCTCTGGACCCATATCCAGATGCCCTGCATTCCACAAAATATCTAGTGAAAGGCAACCCTTTAGAGAGATGATTCTCATAATTTGAAGGAGAAATAAAACTGAGAGAGGTCAGAATTTAAAACATTTGCTTCTGAAACAACTGAGAAAGAAATGCCTGATTACTACAGGTTTGACAAGGAAAAATTGATTGATTTTTTACCATGTTACTGGTACCCAGTGCAGCAGCTCTAACTCCCTTGAATGGGGAAAAAACATGTTCTCTCTACTCCC
This sequence comes from Gavialis gangeticus, assembly GCF_001723915.1. Classification (NCBI taxonomy): domain Eukaryota; kingdom Metazoa; phylum Chordata; order Crocodylia; family Gavialidae; genus Gavialis; species Gavialis gangeticus. The sequence goes on from NW_017729031.1 coordinate 88,475,445, forward strand.
AGTCAGCTCTGACAGTTGGGGTAGAGCAGGGATGGGCAATTATTTTGGCTGAAGGGGCACTTTAGGAATTTGGGTGAGCTGTTGCAGGTGGAGTTGGCGGGGTGGGAGAGGACTAGCCCAGTGCAGGTGGTGGTGGGGGG
>NW_017729031.1:88475659-88491004 GCF_001723915.1 Gavialis gangeticus
TGACCTGGCCTGGCATGGTGAGGGCAATTGATATTTTCTGTCCCAGGTCTGTCTGTCCTGCACCCACCACTGGGGTACTGAATGGAGCAGACAGGCGAGGTCTCCACGGGACCTGCACGGGCAGGGCGAGCTTAGCTAGGCAGATGGGATGGGGCCATGGAGCAGGAGGCGGGTGGAGCGGTGTCTGGGAGTGGTATCTGGTAGCAGGACAGGTAGGGACCAGGTTGGGATCGTGGAGCAGTGAAAACACAGGGCTTGGGTCTGAAGCAGAGCTATGATCCTTTCCCTACAATTCCCTGCTGTGTGGGGAGTAGATCATGACTCTGCCTGGGGCCTTGGTTGCATGCTGTCACCACCCTTCTCCCTGGTTTGCCGATTCCTCCAACTGCTCACGGCCCCATCCCATCTACCCGACAGAAAATGCCCTGCCCACAGGGATCTTTGTCAGTCTCTGTCTGGTGCCCCCAGCAGTGGGTGCAGGACAGATGGGCTGGGGTGCCTGGGTTCGGCAGTGGTGGAGATGCTAGCAACGGCAGGCAGAAGTAGTCATTGCCAGGCTGCCAGGAAGTGGAGTCCAGCCGCTGTGCTGCCCTCACCCTGCTGCATGCCTGGGGATAGCAGGACCAGCTGCATGCACCATGGCTTGGACTGTCCCGTGTCCAGGCTGGGCAGAGCTAAGGGACCCGCCACAAGCTAGATAAAATCTCTTCATGTGCTGTATTTTGGCCACCCCTTGGGTAGAACTACAACAGTGCCACATCTCCATCTCCACCAGGTAGTACTATTATGGAGTAGCGACCATGTAACCACAGTGGACTGTGCTATAATGGCTACACAGAACTAAAGGGAAAGGAAGGCTCCTTATGTTTTCATCCCTTCGGGAGTGCTGCGCAAATAAAGTTTGCAACAGAAAATACTGTAATGGCACACATGAAAACTCTGAAGGAATATAAAATCTAGAAGGTGCTAAAGTTAATTATTTTTGAACTGCCACAGCCACTGCCAACCAAAAAACAGCTACATTAGCCTTAGAAAGTACAATATAATTTACTGCACTTGGAACCCCTTTCCCGAGCCAAAATAGCATTTCTTACAATCCTGTTACTTACAGTTTCTCTTGCAAGTCCAGAAAAAACACAAACCTAAAATCAAGTTGAATTTACTGAAGTGTTAGTAAGCTGCACAAAAGAAGGTTATCTAGGATGTACAGGTATAATTCCACTATAGAACTGTACAGCATGGGATTCATAGCTTAAGGGTGTTTTTTTTGTCTACCAGAGACAGGATGTTTATAGATGTTTTAATGAAACCCAGCTAACAGTACTTGATCTGCAATCTGACAACAACTGACTGCAAAGAGTATAACATACTTACATGTAAGCTGGGATGATAGGTCAGTACACCGTTGTCACACAATGTAACGTATTTCTTCTTCCACTCTTTATTCAATGATTTGCCACTTCGCTTTAGCAGCATACCCTGGTAGGAAGAAGAAATATAAAAGACAAAAGAATTAACATATGAACTTTTGCATACACCATTAATTAAAGGACAAAAGACAAAGGCCATATTTACTATCTTTTTAGTACTCTGCTGGTGTCCGCATCCCTGCCCCTAAGCTTGTTTCCTCTCTGGAGCATTACCATACTTAAGTAACAACACAACTCTTCTATATTGCTTCCATTAAATCAGTAAAGTAGGTTAAGCCAACAAAATATTTACCTGCCTCAATGTTACTCTGTCCACCTAGCATATTAACAGAAAATTTTGCATTGAATTACAGTTTCCTTGGAATTCATATTTTACTGGTGATACTGAACCAGATTATGCCCGTGACAATGAATTTCAAGTTGAGCAAATGTCAGGCAACATGGATCTCCCATGCAATTATGGGTTCCATTGTCTGCTGTCTGCGGCTTCCTCTCCTGCACCGGCTATTGCACAGGCAAAGAATTCAGAGAGGTTAGTGTTGGACTTTTCCTACATCACACTTATAGTTTTGTGTGCTCTCTCTCTCTTTTCCGTGATGTGGCACTGCAGAGAATTTCCTTCACCTACTTTTTCTAGTAAGAGGAAACAGTACTCACTACAGGTGTCAAGAGCAGGAAAGATCCTTGTGGGAAAACAAAGCTAAAGTAGGCTGTATATGTGAGTGAAATCTTGAGAGTGGAGCACGAGAATAAAATGAAAACACAGATGGAGGGATAGGTTGGGAGGGACGACAGCAACTACTTTCCCCACAGGGTGGCAGAGAGAATGAGAGCACACACGCAGGAAGTGATTTACTGCAGATTAAGAGATTAAAGACAGAATTATTAAACAGTTAATTAAGAACTAAAAATAATGTAAATGTATAGCAACACTGGAAGAAAAAAGAGGAACAAGAACATTAACAGAAAACAAAATCTGTAAGCAAGCTGATGAATCCAGATTCAGACAAACCAAACAGGAATTTACAAAGAGCTGGAATTTAGCAAAATACATAGGAAAAGGAATAGAACCAACAAAAAGCCAAAGGAAAAACATTAGTTTATAGTATACTTCACATATCACTGGCAGTTTTAACACTCAGCTGGAAAAATATTGAAATTTACACCTTTCCATAACTAGCACTAACCACCAAAGGTTTCCAGTATGAGTAAAAAGGAGAAATTATATTTGGACAATCACTAGGCCTAAACACTTCTTCCACTGAATGTTAGCATTTTACATGCCACAGTTTAGATTTTCAAAATTCATCATATCTAGATTACAAAGTTATAGAAATCCTAGCCAATTTATTTTAAACTAAAAATAAGATAAGCATTTTGGAAAGAATTCAGTGAACTACCACCAATACTATTAGGTGAAACCAAGGTAATCCTTATGCATAAATTTGCTTTTGATCCAAAATAATCTAGAATGTATTACTTAATCTGAATGCTAAATAGAATAAATTGGAAAATGATTTTTCCCAGTTAAACTTCTTACTCCAGCATAATTCTATGACTGCATCAAACTACTGTCTAAACTCTAACCATTTTGTATTAACAAATACCTATAAATTGGCAAATCTTGTACTACCTATGGGCTCTCTGCAGCTATAGAAAACAGTTGAAACAAAAATTAATATTTTATGCTCATTAAATTAAACCTAGCCATAACCAGCAATTTGAACGAAAACGTGTAAGGTTTCCCTTATAAATATCATTGAAGAAAGCTTCCAGTAAATGAAATGAAATCACTCAATATTAGTATATGGAAAATGAAGCAGGAAATACACGAAGTTGTGCAAATTCACAGTAACTGGAAATAGTACACTTCTGAAGAATAATACACTTAGAGTACTTGTGCTATATACTTACTTCATCAACAGATTGCTTTATAAAATTACGTCACTCCAGACTGAATCCCAACAATAAAGGGACAAGGGTCAGTCCCGTGCCACTGCACAATTAGAACTGCTCCACTGCCTCAGAAAACTGGCTCCCTCCCTGAAACACTGAGATACTTAATCCTCAACTAAACCCCATGTGCCACAGTCCAGATGGACCCATAATATTCCTTTAGCAACCATCAAGATATTTCCACAGGGAAGTCCCTATGGTCATAATTGCCCTTTACTGGACACACTCCCTAGATAAAGGCCACAAAGTGACCTTTGAGAATTCAAACATGCTATGGAAGACACAGTATACAAAAGCGGTCTTCACATAACTGAAATTAGGCATCAATGTGAAGATCTAACTTTCTGATATTCTAGAGGGTCAGGTTTTTCTCTGTACTGTTGGTTGTAACCTTCTAGTACTCATGATCTCAAACTTTTAAAAAATGGTACAGAGTTCTGAAGTAGCTTCTTACATGCTTCCAGAAGTTTGAGGTTTGTGCGCCAATTACAGAGTCTTCTCATGTAAGAGAGGTTGTTTTCTTCTATTAAAAATGAAAGCTTACATCTGCCTTTGATTTCCATGTTTGTCTGTAATAGGTGATCTGTCATTTCACCTTTCCAATCTTTTATACTCTAGAATTCAGTTTTCATTATCACTGTGTTATGTGGATCAAAATTTACTTCCCCAAAGCTCTTTCCCCCATGGGTACTGAAGTGCTTATTCCTAAAACACTTTAAAGGGAATTAAGCCCAAAGGACCACATACTGACAATTTTTTCTTTCCATTATCTTTGAAGTTTAAAAAAGGTAGAATTACACTGCACAACTTTTTGAATGTCCTGTAGCTATGGGTAAAACTTGTTACTATCATGGGAGCATAGTTAAACCAAATTATAAACTCAATGCATTGTGATGACAATAAAATATTCAATATTCACCTGGATTTCACAAGGTAGAAACTTTGCTACTCTTCCATTTGTGAATTAGAAAATTCCATTTTATGGATCCAGATGAAGTCATCACCTTGACATGTCAATCAAAATGGTGCTTAGACAGGTCTTTGCTTGACTGTTTTTAAGGACTCCACTGGACTTTTAGGTAGGGCCAGGTTCTACTAAGTATTAAACGTATGTAATACAAATGACTGAGGCATATTATCTAGTTATCTGTGTGTCTTTTAAAAAAAAAGTTGCGATATATTTTGTGTGTGTGCTATAGCAAACATTCTTTATATTATACAACAGAAATAATCTTAAACAAATACTGCATGCAACCTCTGACAAGTGTAATGTCTGACAAATACTGCATGCAAAAACTTCTGAGAAGTGTAACCCCAATATACTAATCAAATTGAAGAAATCAACTTAAGAGGAATTAGAGGCATTTAGTAAATGCCAGGAAACAGAGCAAAAACTGAAACATACTTCTAGAAGAAGGTACAAGGCACAGGAGAAACCTAAAATATTTTGCGGAGTTACAAAAGCCTAATGGTACATAGATATGGTACTCCAAACAATCCCCATGTAAAAAGGTTGTTATAATAATTACACAAGAACAGGAAGAAAAAGAGTTAGTGTATCCCTCTGCCACGTGATTTTTATGTAGCTGAATAAAAAAAGTATGCATACCTAATAATAACCATAGGTTCCATCAGACCAAATACAAACTTCACAAGCTATTGTGACTTGCACACGTGCTCAATACACAGTAGAACAATCAATATTTCTGCACTTAAGGAAAAACGGCAACCAACTAAATATGAAGGAAAAATAAGATAACATACGATATAGCACATATTCAAGACTAGAGTCAGCTCTGGATGTGAATATTCCCAGACTCAGTGATAAAGTAGATCTGGGGCTCCAGTTCAAATTCACCACTAGCAGAGCTGTCACCATTTCAGCACAATTCAGAGCATTGTGCTATTTGCAACAATTTCTCTATTAAATTTAGAGAGTTTGAGAGTAAAGGCATAGCCTACATCACTGATTCTCAACCAGAGTGCCACAACACCCTTGGGTGCTTGGAGATCCTTTCAAAGGTGCCATGGATCCCACAACACTAGCACAGGTAGTGTGAAAACACTATTCACAAGATAAACCAAAAGATTTAAAAATGGAATGAGAGTGTTAAAAGCATTCTGACCTGCTGTGATCTTTCTGAATTCTTTGCAATGAAAGAGCTGCACTATTATATTTCTGCAGTCAAAAATTAAGTGAAAATGAAGAGCTGAGATTTTCCAAGGGGTGCTTTGAGTCTAGCAAGGGGTGCCTTGAGTCTAAAAATGTTGAGCACCACTGGCTTACTTCGTAAAGCTTTCGAAACTCATTGTATACACAAAATACATTCCAATACTGGTTCCAGTATTAATATTCCCACAAAAGACAGTTTCTCAGTATCAAAAGCATCAGCTGAAGATATAAAATTAGAAACATGTCATTTGTACCCAAGTCCTCATTTAGGGAATTTCAGCTCTGCCAAAAGTGGTGCTGGTTCATTCTGAAACTCTGCTTCTGTAAAGTCTTTTCAGTCACAAACCCAAACATGTTCTTTTCAAAAAATTAATGAGTGACAATAAAACTTTTAGAATAGAATCTCCTATATTCTTTGTTCCACTGAATTTTTATAGAAGGGAAGAGAGAAGGGAAACCATTACTTATCTAAAGCTAGATGAATCTTTTAGACAAATTTGCCTAAATGGATTTTTAAGGCAGCCTAACATATTATAAGACCAGGTGAATTCAGAAAATATTCCTGAATAACAAATAAAAGATTTTACGATGAACTGGAATGTTTTGTTTCAACATTTTCAAATATTCTGACAAAACAGGTTGTTGACTATGAAAGCTCTTGCCTCTCTAAACCAGTTAGTCTCTAAGGACGTTTATACACGTGCAGTGTGTGTGCTCCAATGCGCTGTAATTAATTGAGTGTGGTAATTACTGCGTTTCATCAGACACCAGTGTCATGTGTATCAGTGTCCCCACGCTGAAAAATGTGGTGGGGGTGCTTTAACTAAAACTCATTCAACGAGCTTTAGTTAAAGCACCCCCACTGCCATTTTTCAGTGTGGGGATGCTGATCCATGCGATGCTTCAGGTGCTTTAATTAGAGTGGCTCTCAGAGCCGCTCTAATTAAAGTGCCCCCACCCCATTCCCGGAGCACGTGTATAATTGCCCTAAGATGCCACCCTGCCCTATCTTCTGCATGACTTCAGACTAACACAGCTACTTTCCTCTCTCGCAACATTTCAAAATGAACCCATTTAATCTTTTTTTACTTTGATCTAGCTTGACAAATTTAAGACGTTCACACACCAACAATACTACATTTATTCAAATCCAAGACAAGATTTTACACCCCAATACACATGGGGAAAAAAGCCCTGCTTTAGGTTCAAGTACTGACCCAGAGCAGGTACCGGCTCAGCTCTGGTTTGGCTCTGGAGTGAAGTCAGAGCTGAGCTGTGGCCTGCCCTGGGTGAGGGTGGCTTGTGTAGCAAGGGAGGAAGGAAAGTGGAAGGAAAGTGGAGGAGACTGAGTCGGGGAAGGAGAACCACATGGGGGAGGTATGCATTTTGTGGTTTGGGGGAGCATAGGGGAGAGACCACACAACCCCCAGCCCTCCCCCCCACCTTCAGTGCCAGCTCAGATACCGATCTGGCCAGACCCAGAGCTGCTGTCGTTGCTTCTTCCTGGCTGGGCCAGGGCCTCTGATTGCCTAGAACTGGAACCAGAGTTGCCCAGAAGGTAAGCAGTGCAGGGAGATAGGAGAGGCCCAGGCAGCTGGGGTCAAGCACAGTCACTTGGGTGGGGGCAGGGGAGGAGGACAAGTAGTAGGAGTAGGTGGTACCGGGTTCAGACACAGCCATGGGGGGCAAGGGGCAGGAGTTAAGTGGGGTCCATGGCAGGGGGACAGATCATATAGGCTGGGGGCACATGGGGGCAGGGATGGAGAGGGATAAGTGGCAGGGGGCAGACAGCAGAAGTGATAGGGGGACAGTTGGGGGGCAGGTGGCAGGCACTGGGAGGGGACAGGCACAGGGGGGCAAAGGGTGGGGAGGGGCAATTAGTGGGGGCAAAGGATTGGGGTCTGGTCTTTTGCCCCCCACCACTGCTTTCTCTGCCACAGCAGTACGGCAGGACAAATTTTAGATGATTCTCCCATAATTAGATTCTATACATGGAAAATGATAACAAATTTATCATTTTCCCTGAACAGAATCCAATTATTGCTGGTCCTCTTAAATTTGAAGCTGCCTTGGACTTGGGTAAGTATGGTATGTGTTCCATTTCAGCTGAACCACTTTCAATTCACAGAAAAAGCTGTTGTGGTTGGTTCTGCCTAAAGTGAACCAGAACAGTTATTTTCACAAAATATTCACAATTTCTTTGTCAGGACCGTCTCAGCAACTAGTGCAATGGACTGGTACACATTTCTCCCTGAAGTCCAGTACCCAAAATGCCAGAAAGTATAGTTGGAATGCTGTGCTGATGCATAGTCCTTTGCAGATAGAAGGCAGGAAGCAGAAGTTAAAGCAATTCCCAGGCTGCACTTTCACCATGACAAAAATCAGCAAGGTGTGGCTGTTTGTTTTACATGGCTCAGAAGGGGAATCACCATTTGATAGCCACCTCTCTAGCTACAAGAAGAGCCTGTTGTAATATTATGCCGGGAAGGAAGCTAGGAACGGAACTACCTTCTCTTTCCTTTCCAGCCAAGTAGGAATGAGCTCAGTGGCTACAAAAAGCTACAGAGGAAAAAAAAAAGGTACCTGCTTATCAGAGTACTCCTTAACCTACAAAAGAAATGGTACCTGCTACCTGCTTCTCATAACAACAGGGCTATTTGAGACATTTTACTTTCAAAGTGCTAGAGTACTGATTCAGGAGCCTATTTGCAATTCCTAAGCGCATGAACCTTTTCTTAATTGCCACATTTAGAGCTTCTAGGTCACAGTTTAGATGCCCCTGCTCTAGCCTGTGTATGTAGCAGAAAAAGGTGGAAGAGCAAAAAACTACAACTCCCCTGTGCACCATCTTTAAGAGGATAACAAAGCCTAAAGCTTTTTCTATTCCTTCTACACCTTTTTGATACATAATAGAAGAGGCCCTTCTTTATAGAATGGCAAAATGAGTTTGAATGAATCATTTCACTTTATATTTATATAATGTATTTGTTGAAAAAAGACAAGGAATACTGGCACAAGAAATAAGAGGAAACAAAGGTCAAGTGGGAAAATACACACACTTGCTTCCTATGCCATTAAGTTAGTGAACATTATTTAGAATTACTATATTGCTCTAAAGACAATTTTATGCCTTTCTTACACAAGTATTGCTTTTATTACACAATACTTTGCCAAACAAAAATACAAACTCATACCTGTTTTTAATGTGAAAATGTGACAACTCTATGGAATGATCTTGAGAAATGATCTGTCTAGGGCAGTTTAGAACAGCTAAAAACACACTTCAGCATAAACTGGATTTTAAATAGATACATCAAACAAAAGAAAAATACTGTTTTTTAAAATCATGACTTAGTGTTAAGCTTGACTGATATGGAGTGAGCTAAGGAGATGTTTACAAAGCATTCACATTAGTGATGAAGGTATAATGAAAATATATCCAAGCTAGCTTTAGATCTCAGGACCGATGGCTGTCCAGAAGTAGCAGTACAGAGCTCAGAGCAGGCCAAATGACTTTGCTTCCAAGGCTGTTTTAACATCCCTCACTGAACAAACCTCATGTTTTATCTCTAGGCCATAAATAGTGGGCGTAAATAAATCATAATTTCTATTTCAAGATACCACTTATTAAACCCATCTTTTCTAAAAAAATAACTTTCACTGATCAGTTATCATTATTTATCCTGACAACTGATCCAGATAAATACTTCAATTTTTTTTACTCTATTCATTCTTGAATTTTAGCACTAAAATTAAGTGTGGGTGCCCCGAGCTTAAAGACTCAATATTTTCAGGATTTAACACTTCCAATTTGCTCACCATCTATGACAATAATTTAACACTTCAAATTATATTTTACCACCTTCTGCAAAAACTGCAACTGTGGATCTAATAGTGGGATTTTCCTATCTACAGTATTTAATCCTAAAGAGTGCTATTTGTGGTTTTAATGAGCTACGAGGAAAAATACTTTCGTTAGCTTACATGTACTTCATTTCTTGGTTTTTGCTTAAGGAACTTTTTTGTTGTGCAAAAAACAGGAACTGTCTGTCTGTATTGCTATCTCTTTATTAGCAATGTGTATTCTGTGTCTAGTCCCAGGAGGTCATTGCAAGCCAAAAGCAATGTTAAGTGTACAAGCTTTAAATAACTTACAAAGTTAATGTAATGAATGTAAGTGTTATCTGAAATCCATCACTCAGTGGCCTGCTGTAGCCCCAAGCTGTGATAAAACACCGCTCATAAATTTATATTAAAACTCTGTTCAACAGCAATTATTTACCAACAAAGATTTATTGATTGCATTTGCTGTTAGAGACTGGGGCCCTAACTGAGCCAATCAGCCTCTGTTGTTGAGCTTCAAGGCACCAGCAAAAGTTACAGACCACTACCAAGCTCAGCATCCTGATCATTATGGTGACAATCAGAGCAGTTAATAACAAGACTCCCATGTGAGATCGAATGCACATAAAATGGTTAGCTCCTGGTCAAGTGACTAGTACATATTCTATAAACCAGGTCAGCTGGAATATCCAGTTATCAGCTAAAGTAGAATTTAAGAATCCTTTCCCTTAAGCAACAAGCCTTAGCTGCTTAAGCAGCTTTAAATGGAAGTCAATGGCAATGGCCATCATGAATTTATTTTAGGTTATATGTATTTCAAGTTCTCTGTCTCCAACTGCAATGTTTAAAAAAGTTTAAATAGTTCTCATATAATGAGTTTAAATATTCTCTGTGATGAGCGAGGAACAAATTACAGGACCTTAACTGCAGTGGCACCCATGATTTCATCCGAAATGTTCAACTTCTGAAAAACGAATGTAAGTTTAAAGGAATAATTACACTGTTTCCATCACTGAGATATTTATAATGTGCAGACCTAGCACACACCATGCCCCAAAAACCTAACTGGCCCATAGTCTTATCTTGATGATATTTTGGCAGAATTAAATTTGGAATCTTTCACATAATTATAAATAGCATAAATACTTAATTTTACCCTTTCTTCAGGAGTCACAGTGATTAGCAACTAGCAGCTCTATGAATTGCCCATTTTAATTTTCCCCGTTAATAAATATGATAGAAATGACATTTTATCATATTCTGAATTCTGAATGAATTCTGGCCTATAAAGCATCTGCTTCCCTTCAAATTGATGAGTGCTATGAATATGCATTGGGAAAATCATGTGGTTACACCATGAAATTCAGCAATATTACTTGTTAAGTTTTGTGTTCTCTTAAAATGAATTGTACCACAGCACACTATTTTGTCCCACTGAGCAGGGGGAAATTTCTTAACCTGCAATTTCTGCTCTCAGAATGTCTAATTATGTCTCTGCTCCTAGAGACCATACTTCCAGTATGTGATTGGCAATAACTCCCACAGCTTCGCAGTTCTACAGACATCAAACCAGCTCACCAGTAAGCAGTGTATACATGCCTCTGCTAAGGTGATGGTAGTTGTTCTTGCTCTAAGCATCAATTCACTGGAGCAAAAAGCAAGAGAAAGCATTCAACTTCAACTCCCAAGGGAAGAAAACAGATACCTAGAGATTGACCACTGCAGCATACCTGCTGAGTACAAGGATACACATAAATGTTTTCCTGTTTTCTACATTTAAGGTTGTTCCTGAAACTACAGTACTAGTTAGTCTTTTGGAGAGTTATTCATAAGTGGTATAAGCTATCACAACAGAAAAACTGTAACAAGCAAGCCACAAAGCAACAGAATGGTGGGATCACCAGCGCCAAAACAGTTATGAAAAACAAGGAAAACAGGTAAAATAATCCAGGAAAATATACCTCAGGAGTAGGAAATCTGGGGCATTCTTAACATCAAAGTTCTTTAACATAGCTAAGAAAAACCTTGATTTTGTCACAAGTATAAATAATAATGAGTGCGGACAAAGTCAAGCAACTCCTTTAAAAAGGTTGCACTGTATGAACCTACTGAGAGTTTTGCTAGAGATGCGAAGATACTTCCACAGCTGCAATATTTGAGTATCACAGAACCTGTCTTCATATTTATTTTATTCAGTGGCCAAATTGCCCAAGCTGACCACTCACAGATGTCATATGTTGAATAAGAGTCTTTTGGGGCATTTGTAGCATTCACTCAGAATAGAGAAGACCACTTTAAGACATGATCTTAGGTTCCATGCCAGGCAATACAAAAATGTAAACACATAAACAAATAAATACTTCAAATATAAACACTAGATTTTCTTCATGAATTTCTACTTGAAAGGGCATTAACACCTGGTTGATTTGGACAACCAAATCTACGTCAAATTAAAACTAAAAGCCAGTTGTTCTAAGGCTGGATACAAGACATCACCTTTATGCTGGCATAACAGCTTTTATGGTGACCCAAAACAAAAGCAAATAGATGTTTATACCCTGTCTCACCACAAACACACATATTTGTGCCCAAGACAAAAAGTAGTAATACTTTGTGCTGCTTTATTGTAGCAGATGTCTGTTTGCTTTATGATAAGAGAGTGCAGGAAGCCCAGGGCTGCCCACAAACTACAAATACCCCAGGTTGGTGCTCCTAGAGCTGCAGAGGCCCAGTCATGAGCATCCTGGGAATTCCCAGGTAGGAATGGGCCCATCAAGCCCCAAAGGCACCTACCCAGCTTTCCCCACTTACAGAGATGTGCCTTGGGTAATCTCTGGGATTCTCTGCTTAGAGACATGCTCTGGAGATTTTGGGGGGCACATCTCTGCAAGCATGCAACACGTCATCTGCCGTCCCCCACGATGAACATGCGGGACAATGGGCCATGTACATTTTGCGCAATGAAGTGAAACAGCTGTGCTAAGTGTTTTAGTCCACTGACCAAGTGAACCTATGTAACTGAGTAAAAAGATGGGCATGACCTTATTGGGAGGCCTGATAAAATGGAACTAGCCAGTACCTTTCCACAAAATCTATGGCGACTAGTAGTTAACCTTTATGTATGTGTAACACACTGTACAAAATAAACCTGACTATGGTTTTACAAGAACGGTATCTTAATCAAACAACTGAGAATCAATTAATCATTAACATGTGGTTTGTTCTTGGACAAAAGCCAGCAAGACATGAACTCAGAAGGGGGTACACATTGGTGGTTCCACCAGTTTAAAAAAAAAGATTAAACTCCAAATGGATTGCTTGGCTCTTTATGTTATGTGCACCAGGACTCTTGTGATCCCTTGTTTTACATTCCATTTTAAAAGCAAGTGTCAGATTGCTGGTTTAGTCAAGGTATATTCAGTGAAGTAGCCAAATATCTGTCATAAACTCTCTTATAGTTTCATAGTTTCATAGTTTCTTCTCAGTTTTGATTCCTAAAAGAACTGAGCAGATACTTTAAGTTACATCTGTTAGTAATAGACCAATCAGAAGCCATCCCAAGAGGTAAGGACTGTCTGGGTCCAAGCTTTTATAGTCAAATCATTTCCCACCTGCAGAATATTCCTCCACTGGCAGGGAAAAGAGCCAAATAATGAAGGTGTCGGGTTTATACCCTATGAAAGAACTTGGGCCAAGGATGAAGATCTAGTCCCATTTCTTAGCCACTAATGAGCTACAAGGCTTACAGAATGTTTCTCTCTTGGTCATGACTTTCGTTACCAGAGAGGACAGTGAAAGTGTATGCAGGAATATCTGCCACCATGGAACAGGTGTGTTTTTAGTGTCCACCAACTCATGACAAAGGGTGTTTTTCCATTCAAATATAAGCCAAAGAAATCACTCTTGGGTATAATCATCTAGAAGAATATTTGTCACCTGCCCTCTCATCTTGGAACCCCTTATGAAAGACGGTTACCAATAAAGCTACCACATCTGCCTTATACTCTTCTTTCTTGCCAAATGAGCCATAGTCATGTTTGGAGACATTACCCAATTCTATCCCCTGCAGAATAGTGCTGTCCTTTATTATTTTTCAGCAAATTATGGTTTTATTGTGCACTTTTAGACAGCAGAACAAGAGTAGGCTAACATGTCACAATCTAGTCACAAAGTTTAGTCATTAATAGGGAAAACTCATGCTGCTCGGAAGACTTCACTACAGTGTCACCAAGTCTCTCCAAACAGCATTGTTATCATCTGATAAATGTTGCAAAGCACATGGGGCAAAATGTTTTAAAGGAAAAGTGGGGAAAAAGAAAGTGCCAGCAGTAGCAGCAAACTCCTGAAACCAAAAGATGGAAGTATCACCAAGCTATTAAAACACTAAAAAACAGGCTTGCTTACTTCTGCCTCAATTTCCTGAGAAAAATCCAAAGAACCAGAAGACAGTGGCAGCATTCCCTCTAAGCTGTGCAGCATGTGCGGCCACACAGGCATGCCTGACAGTGCAGCATGAGCACACCTGCGTGGCTGTACACGCCACCCAGCTTAGAGGAAATGCTGGACACTGGCTAGCCATCATCACAGAAGAGCATAGAATATTTAAGATCTGGCAAAGCCAAAGCAAAAGCTTTGCTACAACTCAAGGAAGAACATAAACTTGTAAATGTTCTCATTCAAAAGGATCTTTTCCACTGTTGATGGTATCCTGAATATAAGTCAAAGCAGGCTTCAGACCAAATTGAACTACTTGTGATCAAGGATCGACACTCACCACCATTAGTGGATATGGTTTGCAAATTCCTCTAAGAAACCTCAGTATCACCTATAGATGGTATACAATGCATGAACAGGAAAAGCAGAAGGCAGAAGATGGGCACATTATTTCTGTATGTTACTGCTGTTCTTAACATGATTTGTTATACAGATTTACTATACAAACAACTATCAACCCTATCACAATAGATTGTCCCAGCCATGAGAAGACTGCTGGTTTCAAGGTTCATTTTGACAAAATGAGTTTTGGAGGCACCAGAACAATGGAGTGCCTCAAGGCTCAGTTTTAGCACTGATTCTTTTTAACCTCTTAAAAATGGCCTAACACCACTACCAATACCAGATTTTTAATTAGCATGTATCCAGCACTACAAATCAAGACCTGAGAACATTTAGAAATCCTGAATGCTAATATAAAGAATATGGCACACTACTGTAAAAAAAATTTTAACCAAAGTGTCCAAGACAGTTTCCATCTGCTTTTCCTTAAATGACAAAAAGACCAAACAGCTGAACTTTTTTCTGAAAAGACAGATTGGATCTGGATCCAAAGCCTGTGAAACTTCAGAGCCTGCCTTGTGCTCTTCTGTAGCAGAATACAGGTCCTTGGTGAGGATCAGCTCTTCTCATGCAGGACTAAAACACTCAGTTGAATTAAACCACATATAAAATGGTGGACTGTTCTGGCTGCCAGTTATATTTAACAATACCTGTTTGACATTTGAGGATAATCACCTCATAGAATCTGCTCTAAGGTACGTGACATCTACCCTTGTTTAATGAGTTTTATCTATCAAGTCATCTTGCCTCAAGAGAATCCTCCCCCAGTTTGGACAATTCTCCTTGGAAGCCTAACGTCATCTCCAGATGCCATACTACATGGCAAGAACAAGCTCTGAAACATGGCCAATGCCTGTCTCATGACAGATCCAGAGGTCCAACCTACTAGTTTTGATCTCATGTCATCTGTAGCTAATGCTGAGTTGCTTAAAATGTGGCAGAACTAGAGACAGCCTCCAAATTATCCCTAACACTATGCTTTGCTGCTGCAGCCGGTGAGAACAAAGAGAGCATGACATTGGAGGATGTCATTCACAAGCCAGGACTGCCTGCTTCCCTCTGGGGCTAGCACAATATCATTCACTCAGCTACTGAGTATAACACACT
>NW_017729031.1:88496004-88510801 GCF_001723915.1 Gavialis gangeticus
ACAACACAACACTTGTACCGTAGTCTCTGAGGGACAACCTAGAGTTAAGGAAGCCTATGATAACATTTAACAAAGTTAGTGTCCAAACAATAACACACTTAAACACACTAGACTTGACAACCTGTGTAATACAATTCCACTTTTGTGTGCTATCCACTTAAATTAGAGCCATCTTTTACCAGACTTCCGAAAGACTTATGAAAGCATGTACAGGTCTTCTATCATGTCCAGGATGCATGCATGAACCAGGATTCTTGAAAACAACACTAAATACAGTGGCCCTGAGTGTGAAACTCCTATGTATGAGCTTCCTATCCCAGGGTGGTAATGGTTACTAGTTTTGAGTAAAAGAATTTGGAAACCTTCACTAGACTGTAAATTGTCTGCTACCTTAGTGTAGGCTGTGGACAAATGGCAAGCACTGGTGTAACATACATCAGTGCAGCTTTTTTCCACCCCCAGTCCAATTCTGTATAGTTTATTTGAGTAAATTCCAGAGTCATACAGCTGAGTGTTGTGTGTCAGCAACTTTTTTAGTTTGATATAAATGGATTTCATTTCCTGGACCACAGAAGGGGGATAATATGATCTCTCACCACTGAGACTTCACAGTCCATGCAGCTTCCCTCTCAGGGGGGCACATCTGGGATATACTGGGTGCATCTACATGTGCGTTTTACTGAGGAGTTGACTAATTAGCTCCACAGCAAGGTGTCATGGTCTACACGCATGCTGCTATAAGGGTGCAGTAAATTAACTCCACCATAGGATTGTACTGTTGGGAACAGTACTATCCTATGGCAGAGCAATTTACTCCACCAAAATGCACATGTAGATAGTGACAGAGGCTGGCTGGGGCATGGCAGTGCTACAGTGTGGGGGCTGCCCACCACCTAGCCCTGTATTTTAGCACCTTCATACCCCACCCAGCCCCTTGGCCACCACCCGAAGCCCAGAGCTGACCCTCTGGCCCTCTTGCCACCCTGGTGTTGTTCCATTCCAGATCAAAGTGCTGTGGTGCCAAGCACAGGTGTAAATAATGTGGCCAGGAGCAGCCGACTCTGCCACAAACTGCACCGGAGTTTACTTCTTCTCTCTAATAGCATATATAGATGCACCCATCCAGTCTTGTTTTTAGCTATTACACTCAACATTTTCAGCATTAATCTAGCTGAGAATCAAATATCTCTTTCCAAATCTAGGATGCCTTGGACTGCATGACAAGAAAAACAAAACAAAACAAAACACAACACAACACTTGTACCGTAGTCTCTGAGGGACAACCTAGAGTTAAGGAAGCCTATGATAACATTTAACAAAGTTAGTGTCCAAACAATAACACACTTAAACACACTAGACTTGACAACCTGTGTAATACAATTCCACTTTTGTGTGCTATCCACTTAAATTAGAGCCATCTTTTACCAGACTTCTGAAAGACTTATGAAAGTGTATACAGGTCTTCTATCATGCCCAGAACGCATCCATGAACCAGGATACCTTATAGATTGTTGCCCTCTTAAAAAAATCTAGTCTTGATGCACCACTCATGAGACAGGAAGAACCTCAACCTCCATACTGGGTATGTACACTTCCACAAGCCACAAAGCACTTTGGAAACGCATATAATGTTGATTGCAATTTAAAAGGGTAGTGAGTTGATGATATTACTGCCCTAAGAAGGAAGAGACTAAGAATCACTAGGTTAATGTGTATTTCTCGACGTGCATGAAAGCACACAGCAGGTCCAGAATACACAGGGAGTTGTTTTTTTCCCCAGTAGAAATAGTTTCTTTGCTGCACACCCTTTTGCATTTCTCTTAAAGTAGAACTAATGTAACCTATGAGAGCAATGCCTGAAATATTCAGTAATTATCTAGAATAAATCATTTCTATTGTGCAACAGCAATAGATCAATGACACGGTTTACCAGAATCCCTACTTGATATTGCTGTATTTCAGAGATTTTACCAATATGGCCATTAGATTATCTGTTCAATAATCCTGAGGACACCTGTCTAAGGTGATTAGGGTCATCAAGGACAGAAAGTCTACAATCTGTTTTCCACACTGAGATTCCCCCAAGGGCTGATAGGAGAGGACAGAGTTTGGCACACCACAGAACTCAGATATATGCAGTGCACATGCTTAAAACTGCACTCCACCATTTGAATTATTAGCAGTGACTCTTCCTTCTTTTCTTTCTTCACAAAAGAAAATGCTGAAGGAGTCACTTACAGGTTGGCATGTTAAACCCAACAACTACTTTAAGAAATTTTGTCTGTATCGTCTTGATACTTCATATGTATACTGGGCCTTGCTAGTTTTAATTCTGGTCACAGCCTTTGTTACTGAACTGTAACATGGGGAGTCTGATAAGACAATGTTGGCATTCTGTGGAACAGAGAAAAGTAGTGGATTGGTGTCATATATTCCTTTCTTCAGCTGGCTGACAGGGTGCTACCTTTTACAAAGGTAAAAAGGCTACTATGCAACAGCAGAATAAGACCATTCCACTCCTACCATGGAAGTACAATAGAGCTAGCAGGTGAAGGCAGTATGTACTGCTACAACACAACAGGTGGGGCAAGGGCACATAATACTCTGATAAAAATGTACTGTTTGAAAGCTTTACGAGCAACTACTAGTCCTATGGGAGTACTAAGATGTAAAATGGAGGAAACATAATATTACAACATACTACATACATTCTTAAGAAAGCAGAAACACAGCAAAGTTCAAGAGATGTCTCAATTCCTCTTATGATGCCAGTATTGTGATAAATGAATACTGATATAACATGGTATTCCAAGCATTGCATTGCAACTTCTACAATGCTGACGGTTTCATATCAATAATGCATTATGTACCACTTATTTATCACCTGCATGCATTTTTTTTTACTTGTTTATTTATTTTTTAAAGAATGATATACCCTTTTTCTAAACTCAGTAAACTCTGGTCTAGCCATATCACCTGGCATATGTCAAACAAAATTTTTCTGTGTTGAAGTATATAGAGCTCTGTTACCTTCTGAGGTTTTTTTTTCCCCATTTACACTGTAGAAATCAGTCTTTAATAATCTCAAGTAGCAGGTTTATTAACCCCTTGGCATTGGCAGTTGTGGTTTCCCTGACACAGTCAGTCCTAATGTGAAATGTGCTGCAATGCAAATCATTATCTTAGTGTTGGGGAAACCAGGCAGCTGATGCCAAGCAGTCTAGGTCGGTAGTACGTGGCAGCAGCTATCAGCTCTGTTTGAACCATTACTTCTTGCTGTGGCTACAATAGGATGCACTGTGTTCTTAACTACATTGGGTGCAAATGAAGTCACCATCCAAACAAATAATCAAAGAAATGCTGCTACTCAAAAATAAATAACATTCTTGGGAAGCTGACAGAGCACAAACAAATACTGCAACGTGCACCATTTAATACAGGAATGATAATGGCAGAAAAGTAGCCTGAACAGTTAGGTATAAAAAAGAGAATGAACAACCAAACAAGATTTTTTTCCTTCAAGAAATAAACATGATTTGGGGAGGGGGTGGGAGTCAACCATAATTGTTAAGCAGACATGTCAACTTAGAGGTGGGCAATACAGCGCTCTAACTATTCCCTGAACTCTAAATTTATTTTTGTCGTATCTTTATACATATGAGGCAAAGTACATGGGGAGGGGAGTGGTGGATAGAAGAAAGCCCTGCAATGCTTAAAAACAGATTTTAACTTTCCATCCCAATCCAAGGCGTTTCCATAGAAACATCAGGAAGACGACGTAACAGAAGCTTTTTTTTTTGTAGCCATGTTTGGCACCATACCCCTCCCCCGGACAACCTATTATTTCACAAATGGATGCTTTTTGCAGCTTGTTCTGTGCAGGCTTCGATGAGGGTGGTGGGGGGGAAGCGGGGGAGAGAAAAAGAATACTGGATCTTTAACCAGTTCCCTTGTGGCCCCCTCCCTTTTTTGTTGGTAATATTTCTGTCATTCTGCCAGGGTGTATGGTACAAAGGGTTACACTTTAATTGAGCTGTCAGCATCTCCAACAATCCTATAAAACTCCGATTATGCACGGCAGGGTTAGTGACACACTTGTTATTGTGGATGCCCTATTTGCTAAACCCAAACCCCCCCCTCACAGGTCACATAACCCAAGCGACCTTCCTGTCATTAGCCGCGTCTATTCCTACCTCACTGCTGTGAAAATCACACAAGCGAAGGCTTCAAAGCCCTTGCCAGGACTGAATTCGACCAGGAGCTAATCACCCACAAATCCAGCTCAAATGGCAATAATTGGCTAAACTGCTCACCTCTCCAGAGCTCAGCAGTAATTTGGGATAATAAAGAAAAGAATTATTCAGCTAACTGCCCTGAAATGTATGCTTTGTGACCGACACACTTCACATTTTAATAATGATGGACACAAAATCCAATTTAATACAGCATCTACTGAATAACAAAACCAAGAACACCGATGGAGAAAAAGTTTTTTTTTAATTTTTTATTTTTTTTTTAAATCATGGTCTGTATTATTGCACAGAAAGGATTCACACTTCATGTTGTGAAGTTCTGGGACCAAAAAAGGTCTCCATGAACAGCCCTCAGAAACTGAACGATGATGGGATTTTTAAATAATAGAATTGTCCCATGTTTAAAAATAATAATTTCACTGAGCTGCTATATATTCAATCCTTACTCCTTTGTGAGCGTTAAGGGGGAGGGAAAAAAAATCTCTCTTCTAAGGCAAACAGGTACCTTCCTGATTATTTTAGTTAATATTAAATTTCATAATTGACTCATTTCTTTGCTTTCACCCTGCCCTCTCCTGTTGTAGGATCTTCAGATTCAGAGACCACTATAGCTATATTTAATAGCTCGGTAGTGACACTTCTTGGGCTACTCCATGATGCTGGCCATCACCCAGGGACTTACTGAGCGGGCTTAGTGGTGCAAAGATGCTCAATTACTTTTCCCTTCCACCCAACACCTACTACCACCCCAAGCCTCTCCTAAAGCCAACAATTAAAAAAAACCTCACAACATACTGCATTCAGACTTAAAATGGTCTAAATCACGTCTTCTGTGTCTAAAAGAACACCAAGTCAGTAATCTTTAATAGATGCTGTCTGTTAATGATAGCTTCCTAGCAGATTTCAGCCATTATAGTGGGCAATAGGAATAGTAACAAGTTCAATGAAATGCCATTACCTTCCTATTTTTATCAACCTATATAACCTGCCAACAAGCTATGCATTTAATCAGCAATTGGCAGGCTTTTTTCAGAAACGTATGCTTATTTTAGGAACTTAATTAAGGAAGCAGTCTGCAGCACTTAACGGAAATGCATCATATGTGCAGTGACCAATTTATTTTCCCTAGGCGTGGGTAATGCTATTGCACTAGTTTAACACATGGTGACTAGCATGCTCTGTACCTGAGAGTACAAGGGTTAATAGCCAATATTTTGATTGCCAAAAGAAGAGAATCAAGTGGGATAACTCAGTGAAATCTACTGGAAAATGGAAACCTGACAGCATGCTTGCCTTCAAAAACAGCATTCTTTTTCCTTATACCATGTGCCTTCCGTATACTTAAGAACCTGTGGAAGTGTAATACATAACTGTGTATGCGCACTACAATATATTCCAAATAACGCCTAACAAACATAAAAATGCTGACAATACATTAAAAAGGTTAGCTTTTGAAATCACCAAGACAAACACCACATAATTAAGGCTAGTCCGGAACCTATTCCCTGAGGTTCATAAAACTACATCTAGGAGCACTGAACTGAAAAGCTGAAGAAGAGGGGAACCCATTTCGTTATAATTGTATTTTGTTTAACTTAGCCATTCAAAGTCTTAAGTTCTCAAAGAGGGATGTCTTTACAGAGAATGTATCATATTTGTTATTTTATTGGTTTAAGAGTGTAATGAAAAATTATAAATACTTTGGAGAAATATTGGAATATTCATTGTTGGCCAAAATACTGAGAAATCAATAGCAAACACAATACAGAATGCAACTAGTTACAAGGAGACAATAAAATATTAAAACAAACAAAAAAGTGCAGAACATACTTGAAACTGCTTACATGAAACTGAACTACAATTATACTACTTTCTTGATACTTTTGGATGCATCCTTAGCACAACCCTCAGGAACATTTCAGAAAAGAAATTTAATACTTTTTTCCCTTTTCGTTAAGAGAAGAATTAATCTTTTAACAAGTCAGCTCTTTCTAGATACTGAAGACAATTTTGCTGGGAAAGGTGTAATCATTCTAGAAGTGTAAAGAAATGTTTACAATAAATAACAACTTTAATATACAAAGCAGCCATTTTAACTAGGACACAAAGGCTAGGGACAGAAGTCACACATAAACCAGATTTAAGATGAACCTGGTTGAATACCAGACTTAACTGATTTGGGTCAAACTGGTTTATGACACTTCTGTCCCAGACCCCTTCCTTATTCAAGTTAAATCACAGTCCCCCAGCATGCTTTCCAGCCCTAAGCTAGGCTGTTCTGTCTGCTTCAGAGAGCAGGGCTGGTGCTACCCCTATACTCCCTAGGAACACTGAGGGTTGGCTAGCTGACAAAGGGGGGGGCAACCCAGTCTACAGGAAGGGACTGCCCCCCACAGGCAAACCCCATCTGGGGCCAGGGAAGGGGGTTAAACACTACTTCTCCCACTCAAACTTACTGTTGGCTGCAACTGTGGACTACAAATCCCAGAGGCACCTGGAAGCAGGAAGAGGAAGTGATGAGCAACCCTGCTGAGTCTTACTGTTGTGATTCTGGACTGCAAACCCCAAAGATCTTGGGGGGGCAGAAGGAAGAGGAAGTGAACACACAGACAGAGAGCTGTGCTCTAGCATTTCCCCTCCGCTCCCTCCCCCTAGCCTGAGCCACGTAGCTGAATTTCCTGAATCAAAGGTAAATGTCTGTTCACTTCTGTTTCAATTTAATCTGTGCATCTTAGATTAACCTGCAAAGACTGAATCAATTCAGCCTCGGGCTTTTTGATGGTCTGTACTAAGACACAGTATATGGTTAATACTTATCGGAATTAAAGGATGATGTTTTATTGATGAAATGGAACCCTGAACTTCAGAAAAAGAGACAAAAATATTCAATACCATTAGAAATGTCATTTTTTCATGTAAACTGCAAGCATGTAGTTTCATAACAATCTGAAAAACGTACAGTAAAAGCTCTGTTATCCAGCATCCCCTGGGAATGGGGGATGCCGGATAACAAACTATGCTGGTTAATCGAGCGCCCCTGGCTGCTGCTTCTCCCGCCACGTCTCGGGGGTCCCTCTGCCCCTCCTGCTGCATTGCCGCCTGTCCCATGGGCCCCGTGGAACAAGGAAGTGGGTCCTGCACAGCCCTGCGCAGCCTGTTATGTCCCCAGGCCGTGGGGGCTCGGCAGCGCAGGTTGCTTTCCCCTTTGGCTGTGGGGCTCAGAGAAACTGGAAGTGCTGCAGTGGGCACTTCTGGTTTCACTTTATCTTACAAGCCGGCATACCGGTTAATAGAGCATGCCAGCTTGTAAGATGCTGGATAGCACAGCTTTGACTATACTTGTACTTCAGCATCACCAAGAAAAAGAAAATACAGCTTTCTATTTTACCTTTATCATGGCGATATCTCCCCTATGAAAATGGCGTCTTCTTTCTACATCAGAAAGAGTAGTAAGTCTATAAATGAGTGACGTTATAAAGACCAATAAGGACCTGAGATGCTTCATAGAATATGGCCCTGAACAGCAGTTTTCTTGTTTTAACTCAGCTTTGAGTCAGTACCATGCTTTCATAAAATAGCTAGTATTACAAAGAACACTCTGTTTGGCATTTGTAACAAACACCCTCACTGTGCAATTTTATGTACAGCTGCAGTGGTCTGGACTGTTGTACTCTCCCCAGTATATTACCACCATCCACAAATATTTTGACTAAGAACGAGTAACTTAACTCCATTTTGGGTCCTTAACCATATTATATAACTAATCCTAAACTATGCAATTTTACCAGTCAAAATCTTCACTGGCCAATACAAACTCTCATATATTGTCCATTTCATAAAATTAAGAACCTAAAACTATATAAAGGAATTCTGTTTAGATGCCTGGGTCACAAAATACCAGCAGAATTAAGCACAGATATTCACTGGCTTTATGCAAACACATGAACTTGAGCATTGGGAAGAGAGGAAGGCATATAGGAAGATTTTTCCATACTGTCAACCCAAATTCTGCATCTGTTAAAAAAAGACCATAGGTAGCAGGCCGGAGGATGATGGACAATGCACCTGATTGTCCTTGGCAACCTTCCTTTTCATCAGACATGATCTACTGGGCCATTGTTCCATATACTCTCTACTACTTCCTTGTAGAGCTGGGCATGTGGAAGAAGAACATAACTTGCATACGATTTAATTCTCAAAGAGAGCTTACACTTCAGTTTGCTCACCCTGAGAGCTACCTGTAGAAATGCTAAGTTAGAAATCCTTTTAAACTGCTCTGAAGCCTCCCCTCCAGTAAGAACACAGGTTTAGGTCAACAAAATAGCCCATAATGTCACCAGACTTTAAAGAAAAATGAAGCTATAGTGCAGTTCTATGACAGTTTTTTCTTTTCTTTATTAAAACATGCTAATTCGCACACAATACATGATACATGCACAAAGGCAGGCATATGCTTGTTACTGGTAACAGAATGCAAATTTTACTTTAGCACTCTGTTCCAGGACATAGGGAATACACATTGGTTTGTGCTGGCAGATGATCATGCCTTGCAGCTGATGAGCAGTGCTTTGCATCATTTTAGGAAATTGATAAAATATCCTTTAAAGACAGAGGATGCCAGGGTTTCTAAACAGAACTACTTAACTGGTGGCAGCAACAGCCACCATTTTTCAGTTCTCCTTCTCAACAGGCACAAGCTACTTTTGAAAATATAATTTCTGGACTGTGCTTAAATTCAAAATTACAGCCTGAAAATAAAGGGCTACTCTGGGCTCAGACTAGAATAAAAAGGAAAAACCATGGTACTCAACAATAGTATGCTATCACTTGGACAGGGAAGTGATGCCCTGCTTTTGCCATCACTTACCACAAATACACTGCTGATTAACATCTGTTGGATGTTGACACAAAGAAAGGATTAAACAAACCTTTTGTTTTGGATTTGCTCATTCTGTATAAAAAAAATCTGTTCAACGGTCACTGGAAACAGTTACAGCAGAATGAGATTTTTGGAGCTTCAGGTATACTGATGGCTTATCTCTGTTCAAAGATTTGACTCTTAGTTCCCCCTGGACTCGCTCAGTGTCTGGTGAGAGGGGACTAAGATCTGGATGAAAAACAGGCTAATAAAATGAGATGCTTTTTAGGCATCTGAATCAAAAAAATGTTATGCGACTTTGGGAACTTAAGTGGTTTCTCTACCACTTGAGAAGTACGATAGCCCAAACTATCAGATATTTCTGGGCAGAAGATTGTGGCCATTTCTCTCTATTCCAGGACTTACAAGTGTCAACACACACTTCTAGTAAGGCTGGAGTGTTTCTGTAGCCATGATGGTCCAGGAAATGTGTAAGAAGCAGGGTTTTTTATTGTGAATCTTTTATTGAACCAACTATAGCTGGGAGAGATGTTAGACAAACTTTTGGGCACAAAGTACCCTTCTTAGGGTCTATCTAGCACCTCTCCCAACTGTACAGTTTGCCCAATAAAAGATACCACTAAATAAATTTTGCTTTAACATATCCCTTCTCATTCTGTCATATGTTTGGAGACTGCATCAAATTAAAGGGCTCACTACCTTTGCAGTTTCTTCTTGAACCCCACTGGCAATTCATCGGTGACTACTCTATGAAATCTAAGGACACAATGTAAGGCCAAATCTTAAGCACAGATTTATTATATTTTGTTCTTAATTTTCTACAGCAAATGGAATAGTAAATTAGTAAATTTTCTTATCTGTAAATGAAACACCGAGATTAAAAAATGTGATGGATACTATAGAAGTTAATATGCTAAACTAAAAAGCAGTCAGCATTCACTTTTGAAGGGAACGGTTCCAATAAATGATAAATCCAAGCTTTGAAATTAAATACAGATTTTTAATTAGAATTCATTTAAAACAGCCTGCACCCAACTGAAGACACGTTTGGTCAGAGGCTTTTACTAAGACCTGGAGTGTGCAGATTTTGACATTCTCTGGACCTACTCTACTTAAAGCACCTAAACCATGTATACACTTACGAATACTGTCCGTTTAACAGCTCAGCATATTAATCAGTGCAATTTCACAATAAAGGATGCTGCATACTGTGTCAGCAAGTTAAAAATTGTACTATTGTTTTAACATTAAAATCACTCCAGATACAATACTTTCTATGTAGTATATTTCATGCCTCATTTGCTTCAGCAGATATTAAGCCTCAATCAACAATTAACAACTGACACTATCTTTTAAGCATAAAGGTTTTTTTGGTAACGGCTGGGGCAGAACTTGAATTTACTGAACTGGTGCTAATTCACTGTCACCAGTTTATTTTCTTTATATAAATATCCATTCTCAAGAATGATACACTCACTTAATCTACATTTCAGCTGATTTGAAATTCAGAGTTGAGAAACACAGAGCACATATTTTTTAGTCAAAAGAATTACTGTAAGTGCAACCATTTAAACTACCATTTAAACTGTTAATTGTTTTTCACTTACCATGCAAGATAACTCATGAACGCAGACATTTAAGTGAATGTTTAAATGGTATTTTCTATGCAGCACTTGCACTATTTATATTGATATAAAAATGGTATGCCAGAAGACATTAGTAACTGAACACTCTTTGCCAGTTTTCTTACAGGGACTCACTAGCTCTTATACATGCTAACAGCAACAACAGGGTCATGTAGCAATTAACTGATGGTATGCACTATGAATCACAGGCATGATGTAAGATACTATGTTGGAAATACGGATGCAAGCATACAGAGGAATTGCTTTAACTGTCATATTAGTAAGGGCAAATGGGCCATAGAACACTTTATGATTTACTACTTTATCCAAGCCAACAAACAAAAGTGACCTTGATCCTTCTAACACATAGGGGGTTTTTTCTGCCCAGTGTGACACTAGATGCCTGAAGAAGCAGCTAAGTGGACAAAAGTTTTTTCATACCTTGGATTTACTAGTTCAAACCTCAACCACATCAGAAAAACATACACATTCATGTGACCTCTTTAATACCTTGCTGGGTCTTCATTCTGGTGAAGAGTAATCCATTGCACAAAGCACCACACTTCCCACTTTTGATACTGTCAATTGCAACTTTATCAGAAGTGCTAATGACTAAACTGTGTTTTACCCCTAGAAGCTAGCTATACATGGACTAAGCCATTGTTGAGAGAGAGAGAAGATATCTGAACAGAAGAGTCATACAGTGAAGGTAGGGTTATCATACGCCTGGATTTTCCTGGACATGTTCTTTTTTTGGACCCTCCAAATCTCCATCCAGGAGGTTTTTTGAAATAAGAACCAATGTCTGTGATTTGGGGATGGTCCAGGTGTGGAGGGTGGAGGGGGGGCAGGGATGGGTATGCAAGGGGGGCGGGTGCCTGCCAGTGCTGGGGAGTGATGGCCAGGCACCAGGACTGTGGCAGAGAGCAGGTGGGCCCTTTGAGGGCAGCAGGAAGCTCTGGGGCCTGGCCAGCTGGGAGATACCCGAGGGCCTGGCCAGACCACCCCAGCCCAGGGCAGGGGGTGCCACAAGCATCCCCTCTTCCCTCCCACCCACACCAGGGCTGGACTCATTCTGCCGTCAGCCATGCAAATTGGAGCCACTGTACTCCCGCCTGGTCAGAACGGGGCCAGCCGGGGGCCCCCTATGGCAGAGGTGGGGGGAACAGGGAGCATCAGGTGAGGAGTGAGGGGCACAGGCAGGGCCAGGGAGCTGCAGATCAAGAGTGAGGGGTACCAGCAGGGATTGGGGGGCTGTGCATTGGGACTGAGGGGCTCCAGCATAGTCTGGGGGGTGAGGGAGTATGGGTCAGGAGTGAAGGGCACTGGCAGTGCCACGGGTCTGCAGGTCAGGAGTGAGGGGCACTGGTAGGGCCAGGGGGCTGTGGGTGGGGAGTGACATATCCCCCCTGACAGGTGTCCTCTTTTTTGGAACTGGATATATGGCAGCCCTAGTTAAGGCCCCAAAATAGAGAATAAGTGATCTAGGCCTTATTCCTGTCTCTTTCTCAGACTGACTCTCTTGGTTACACATGTAGTGTCTGTCTTTCAATTTTTCCATCTGTAACCTAAAATGAGAATGCTAACCCTTTCCTATCTCATAAAGGTATTAAAGTATTGTTCATCAGTATTTGTGAGGCATTCCAGTGCTATTATAATAGCTGCCTTCACAACACTGTATGTGATATTCATGCTCAAAGCTTAGTTTGTAAGCAAAGAGAGGAGAGAGTTCACGTCCACTAGAATATTGATTCGGGCCTTTAATTAAATGAAATGAAGAAAATATTTTTCCAGAAATAAAAACATAATTCAGTTGCTGATAATACATTTAGATGCTTTTGACATCCAAAGAATCAGCCAACATTTTGCCAATCATACAACATGCAGCCAAGTCCTGACCTCCAATTGGGCAGAACCTAGACGTGGTTAACCAACTAGCTCATTTATGAGTGCAAGTAACTGTATAAACATGGAATACTATTATTTATGCCTTAAACATTTAAAGCCTTTCTTTTTCAAGGAATGAAAAGAAGTTTCATTCACACAAATGAGAGTCTTTTAGAAACTGAAGGCAGCAGCTCTTATTCTATAAAAACAGATAACTTCTGCTAATTAGCTGTTCCTTCCTATATAGGTACCACAGTTAACAGTACTTCTAGTTAGACCAGGGGTGGGCAAAATGTGGCCCAGGGGCTGGATGCTGCCCGCCAGGCCATTCTATCTGGCCCATGGGGCCCCTACAAAATTTAGAAAATTAATATTAATCTGCCCTGGACTGCCTGTCATGCAGCCCCCAATGGCTTGCTGAAACTCAGTAAGCAGCCCTTTGCCCAAAATAATTGCCCACCCCTGAGTTAGACTGACACCTGAAGTGACAAAAGAGGAGAGTATGGTTTAAACTAATGTTCGTCATAGGATGTTACTCCTTCATAAAGGCACATCTGGAAAAACCAAGCAGTTGGCAGATTGAACAGAATACTGTAGGTTCACAAGATTTAGTTTTAAAGAAACTTCAATGGATTTTTGTATAAGGTCATTTAGTTATAGAGTGGATGCAATGTAACATAAAAGAAAAAACTTGCCCCTTTAAAAATTAATATATTTTTAAAAGTAGCCAACAATGAACCAGTTGAAAGACCACTCTTTAACTAGCTCCTGCAACTTCCTATGGATGAAGAACATGTTAATAAAGAAAAAGAATTATATAAATAAAAATGCAAGGTACCCAGAGTGCGGCTAATGGGATTTGACGCTGGCTTTAATTTTAATGAAGAAAGTTGCCAGTAGCAACAAAACTGTCAGCAGCAGCCAAGCACCATTAATAAAGACCCAGACAACATTAGTGGCAAGGCAGCAATACAAAAGGTTCCCCCCCGGTTCATGCTGTGCTAAATTGGCTGCCCAATTTTTCTTAAGTGTCCATACTATTTAGAAGACAATTTATTAATTTTTGTCATCCATTGTCAGTTGACAGGCCATCATTTTGCATCCTGAATTTTAGAAGAAAACTAATTGAAAAGACTGGCAGTATTTATGAGGGGTATTATTTGTCAATTATGGCTGCTGATGATACTCGGTACCACCAACTTTAAAACCCCCATGGTTGGGTGTGTCAGACATTTTTCGTCATTTAAATGCTAGTTCTTGGCATGACTAAAACAATTACCTAATCAAATCACCAGGCTCATCAAGGAAGAGGGACAGTGCAGTCTTTTCAGCACATCCTCTTTCCCAGATCTAGTATAACACGTAAGGAAGAATGAGCTCATGTAATCAATAAAACCCAAGACATTTTTTCAGAACACTTAACTCCCTTTTAGGAAAAAAAGGAAAAGCTTTCCTCTTTTATTACTTTTCACAAAAGATATTTAGGAAAAAAATCATCAGGTATTTTTCCCAATAATTTATTACAGTTTGTAAACTATAAATATATTTGATCAATACAACTTTCTGCAGAGATGGAAACTCTCTGACCACTAGTTTTATGCCAATTCTTGGAAAGATTTATTCATCTCGAAAGCATTTTCATAGATCAACAAAGAGATTCTAACTATGGAAGGTTACAAGATATGAAAATGTAATTACGTTCCAATTTCCTAACTATTTTCCAATTTGCAATTGTGTGATGTTTCAAAATCCAAAGCATTACTCAGACTAGTGCTTTATGTCCCTGATGTAATCCCAATGGCTTCTAGATCTGAAGTTTCTTAAGAGTGCACTCAGTAAAGTTATGCTATGATTCAAGTGGAAAAGAAAGCAAAATAGCTTATGTAAAGGAAATTTACATCATTAAACAGGATTCCAACTTACAAAGGCAGATACATCATTCCTCTCCAGTGCATTACATAGGCAACCACCCAGTCTATTACTAGTAACTTGGTCTGCAAGTGGCATTTTATTATCTTGGGTAGATATCTTTTACAATACCTGATCTGATTTTGGCTACTGTCAAAGAAGGGCAGAAGTTAAAAGGGTCTGTTGTTCATCTAGTTTATTCCTTTAACAGGATTGCTATTTCATGGGGGGGGTGGGGGGACAGC
>NW_017729031.1:88511000-88523404 GCF_001723915.1 Gavialis gangeticus
GGGGGGGGGGGGGGGGGGACAGCAGAAAGACCAAAAAAATTTTAGCGGTTAGAAATGAAGAATGAAGAATAGTTACAAAGCTTACCTAGAGGCTTATCACACTCATCACCATACCATATTGGCCCCTACCATAATTTAATTATAATAACCTCAGCACTTTTGTGAGATAGTGATTTTATAAATGGAAAGTGGATTGAGATTTAGTGATTTGGCCACAGTCTCACAGACAGTCTGGCACAGCCAGGAGTAGAAAGTCCTGAAATTCCAATGCATTACCTTTAATTATATCATTAAACCCTTCTCTGAGCCATCCTGCAAATATCATGTTTTTCTAATTTCAGAAAAGCTGCAGCTTTTGGCATATTTGTAAGCTACGTTTAGCAAGAGAGAAACTGCACATGTGGATGCACACCTCCCCCTTGTTTCTTGAGACAGCTCTAAACAGCAGGAATAGCTAAAAGTACTCTACTTTTTTCTTAGAGAAAACTGACCTCCCCTCTCAACGAGATTAAACTGGTCATAATTCTATATAGTTAAGGTTATATGTTTCTTCCTTGCCACTAAAGTAAAGAGAACATTTCTACTGGATTGTTTTATGAGTGAAACTATGCATAAATTCAATCAAATGAAGCTAAAATAACACTAAGACCCATTACTAAGACCACAAATGCTAAAAAGGAATATTGTACTATACTATTACAGTCTGCTGCAATCTCAGCTTCATATCAGCATGATGAAAAAAAACCTGTCCCCATCAATATTCTTCCCCCGAGATTTTGCAGAAAGACATTTTAACAGAATCAACTTCTTTCAACATCACGGAAACAGTGCATCTTTGAATTAGTCAAGTTACGCGTGAATCAATATTTCTACTCTATGCCCATTTTTCAGACGGTATTATTAAAACACCCTTAGAAATGTAATCTCAGCTAAAACTTGGAATGGCTTAGATTCCTATCTTATCATTTTAACGTGAAGACCTATGCTTATCTCTTTCCTACTTGGAGATATGTCGCACTGGTACAAAATGCTTCATGTTCTAAGCTAGCCACAGCTTTGTTTTGTAAAGTGGATCAAAGTATTCTAGTGTGCAGAGTATAGTCTGTAAAAATATCTGTGATCACTCTAAGGGAGAGGTACTATATGAACGTAATGCAAGGTTGGTTTTACTTAAAATACACAGTCTCATCCTGGAAATGTATTTTGGCAGAGTTTTTTGATTCTGTCAGTACTAAAAAGTTTACCCATTTAAAATGAATTTTATTTTTATGCTGTTCCAAAGAGCCTATAAATACACACGCAAATGTAATAGACCTATATACACATATCTGCACACATACCGGCTATAAGTGAAAAATCCATAGCAGCTTCTAGTCACTCACCTTGCATTAATATTGCACTACATCCAGTCACATCATAAGGTTGGTTTCTGAATACAGAGGCATTTTACATGTGAGCAAATAAACCATCCATTTTTAAGGAAATAAACATGGACAATATACTTTTGCAAAGTCTTGAAAACAGCTGAAGAGTTTGGAGTAGAAAGTAAATGCAAGACAACTACCTTATTACTGGAGTTGTATTATTTAGGCACTGTTGTCTTGATTTTAAATAAACATAAGATAAGCATTATTTACAATTTAAATATGATGCTAACTGAAAGTTATTTCTATTCAACAGAACAAAATACAAATCTATACAATGCTAGTGTTCTCACCAGTAGAACGCATGCAAAGCTTGCAACACACACAGCAAAACAGCCATTTTGGGCAAGTAGTATTATATTGACTTCCATTAAATATATGAGTATCTTGACAAGTCCTTCATGAAGTTAGTGAGCAGAAAATAAATTTGCCTTACCCTAGTCAGTAAAGTTAACAAATCAGAAATGTTCATAGCCACATGCAAGTCTTTGAGCCCCATTACAATAAACGTAACCAATACACTTTCTTTCATTCACCTTACCCTCTCCAGGAAAATTATTTCAATACTTTATTCAATTGCTTATCATTCCACCAATGTCATATGTTTATAAGGAACCAAAAGTGTTTTAGGCCCCCTCTACATGTTACATTTATACTGTAATAACACGTTAATTGCAGCATAAATGGCATGGGTGCTACACATGCACCCAATTTAAGGTGCCATAAATATGTTCTACATATAATGTAACAGCTATATAGGTAGATATGTTCTACATATAACAACAGCTGTATCATAGGTTCACTTCAGGATTGCCTATTGTAAGTTGCATCAGCCAAGCACAGAACATGTACAAGCATGCAGAAGTTTTTATGGTTGGTTTATATAGTGGCTTAAATGGAATGTGTGGCACATCAGGGGTTGAGGCTGACAGTCAACTGATTGCTGGCCCCAGGAACACAATGAGGTTGATTCAGGCCCCCAATGCAGTCCCAGGCCAGGACCAAAAATCAGCCCCTGCCTGGATCTGTGGGTACCTGGCTCTCAACTTGCCAGTGCAGTAGAAGGTTGGGATCATGATCCTGGGCTGCCCCTGCACCTGCAAGCAGAAAGGGTGCAATTTAGATCTCTGGTCCCAGAACTGAGCTTCCTGCCATGCACATGTGGCATGGCAGGATATGTAATTGTTGGGACTGAGGATCAGATCCCATGGCACTGTTAAATAAACGTGTGACAGGGACCTTAGGGCTTAACAGAAACAAAACACAAGCTAGACAAATTCTCATCTCCTTAATGATGAAAATTAAGGTTCAAACATCCCAGCAAGTTGTTTCTACTGAAAACCATTTAAAATTATAATTAGGTAGTTCTACTAGCAGAAGATGACGGAACGTTTGCAGCTGTGAAAGTAAATGCTGTGATTACCAGTATAAACTACTCATTTTGATTTCTCTCTAAAATTATGCTGTATTAATATTGGATTAGTTCAAATGAAAAAAGCCAAGAAAAGAAAACAAATATCTTGAAACGGAAAGAGATAGAGCCCTAGATAAAAATCAGAAAATTGAGTTTAGCGCAGCTGATAGTAACTCATTTTCTGATGTTTTATTGTGAACTCTGACATATTGTGAACTCTGACAGCACAAAAATTTAAAAAATAATTTACAAAAATGAGATTTATAGTTGCTTGTCATATCATCTGTAAGTGAACTGGTTTTAAAGCAAACCTATAGGATTGTCCTTTCTGGGATTTAACTCTGTTACCAGTGGGTATATGAAATTTCCCTTCTCTTGCACTGAACTACATGCTTTTCTTGCACAACTGAAGAGGTTCAGTGACAAAAGCACCGCAGTTGAGATTCAGAGCTGCTAATTTTGTTCATTATGTCTTTGGATAATCAGGAGTGCAGATCTCACAAAATAAGTAGCACAGTAATGATTACTATGGTAAAATAGCCATCGTGTTATAAGACTCACTTGGCCAACTGCTGGCCTATTGTTAAGGAACTGATTTGTCCTGTCATCAATAATATCTTTTAATGCACTTATACTGCAATCTTAAACAGGTTATCTAATATATTACTGCTTGATAAAGTTTTTTGGTGCATGTTTCCCCAAAGAACCATCATGTCAAACTAGAAACACACCTTACAGCCGTAATAAGGGATAAAGGAAAATCTTTATCAATCTACCTAAAACTAATGGTGGCCACAGGTGAACGACACTTTATAAACTTCTAAGAACGCTCAATCCTATCCCCTGTTACAGATTCAGCTATAAATGTCCTCATTCTCTCAACCAGATTAAGAAAAAACTGTGCAGATCCATCTGCCTGAAAAGTCAATATTACAAGACACAGGAGTCCATGTATCTTCTTTCATCTCTATTTCAGAAACTCAAAACTAACTCAAAACTAACTGAAACCTCAGCCTTTTTTTGGGGGAAGTTACTCTTCTCCAGCGCTTAAACTTGTCTGCAACCCACTCAAAGTCCCAAGCCTACTGTAAACACAACAAGACAAGGCCCCTTCTCCAAAATATCTATAAAAGGATGATGATTTCAAAAAGCAAGAATGTTACATGCAAGTCCTCTTTATAAGGCTCAGTAATGCAATCTTTATACTTTTAAAATAAGTCTCAGGTGTATACCTCCACTATAGGCTAACCAGTTTAACCCCCAAGGTAAAAGGAGATAAGGCAACCAAAAGAAATGGCGTAAAATCTCATTTATTTTCTTTGTATTGTTATAAGGAATTGTACTGCAGAAGAAATTAAGGTTTCTTTGTAAACAGCTGAACTTTCTGGTGAAATGCACCACTTTTACATCTACCTTTTAACCTCTTTGTTGCAAAGTGTCACCAGTATATCAGAACTGCAGAGAGTGACTAACAAAAAGAAGCCTCTCTGCAAGCTATCAGTAGTCCAATCTAGAGTTCACCTATATGTTAACTCCTACTGCTAATTCATCATCCAAACACCCGACAGCTAAGCTGATTGTGAGCCTTATAGTACAATACGGGTCTCGGCTGACCACCAAAATCAGCAAAAGGGGGGAGGGGTTGATGGGCACAGGTCTGGAGAAGGCCTGAGATAAGTGTTGGCTGTCAGTGCAAGGACAAAGAAGGGCAGGCCCTGGGGAGAGAAAGGAGATAAAAAAAATCTCGACAACTGCTTTATCTGATGAGGGTTATGGCTAATTAATTATAAACTCAATTACCTAACCCTTACTTCAGCAGTCTCTATTCATTAAGAGATAAAACTTGACTGACTGCTAACTTTCTCTTGCACACATGCACACACAGCATGCTTACTACAAATTTGCACACTTTAAAACACACAATTCCTTAAAAAAGATCTCCAAAAGCATTCATACCTGTCAACTTTTTCCTCACAGGATGGAACATTTCTCTTTTTTTCCTTACCACCCAAAGCACCCTCTGTTGCACAATAGGAGGGCATTGCTTCCATGCTGTGCATTGGCATTTAAAAGAAAAAACCAGACATTAAACAATAGACATTATGGACATCAAAGCTCCTTTTCATTGCTGACTTTCTGCCTCCATGGCCTTCTGATCTATTCCACATTTTAAATTAAGCTTTTAATTTTGGGTGCTAAAAGTTCAGCAATGTAGTTCACTGGTACTCAGCTAACTCTTATTCCTCCAAAGTTTAAAGTTAACTGGCCAAATTAACCATAGCTAAAAATGCACATTTATAACCTGAAACATATTAACAATTACTAACAATTCAAACAAGATTATGCATGCAATATGTTGACAATTTTTTATTTTATCACAAGTTAGATGCCCTCTACATTCCAATAGTGTCTGGCCTTCCTTAGCTTAAGTTTTTGCCCCCTTGTCTTACATTTGATATCAGCTCAAACAGCCTCGTAGCATCAATTCACTCCATTCAATGAATGCCCCTCTTTTCCAAAGATTGCAGACCAAATTCTCTAACCCTTTTGAACAACAAAGATCCTTAAGTCCTTGCATCATTCTAGTTGCCCTCCACTCTAGCCTTTTCCATTTCTTTACACTCTTTATTTTACTTTTTTTTATAATACAGTGACCAGAGCTACATAGTATTTCTCATCATATGTCCTCTTTTACTGAGCAAGAATAGTTATTTCCAAGTTGTAGGAAGTAGGGTAAGTCTTTTACAATCAAATGGGTTTACTCTATCCTTTTTTTATTTCCATAACCAATATTTTGAAGATGGTCACTATCTTGATGGTGACAGAAATCCATGATGGTTTGTTATTTAAAACAAGACTAATAGTGAATATATTTCACAATCAATCTTTTAGTTCATCGACTCATTTTAGGACTGCCTACTGTAATTAACATCAGCCAAGCGTATACCATTATTTTTTCATAACTGATATGCATCATACATAATAATATTTTTAAATAATCTGGAGTGTAGATAGATAATGATATGGAGACCCCTGTTCCACTCCTCAATTGTGGATCATTAGTATGTTTCTTCTTAAAAGTTCAGTAATTAAACACATGAACTCTAGGTTGTGAACCTTTCATCAAAAAGAGCATTATTAGGTTAAAAAAATGTTAAAAATTAACATTTTTCCTGCATTATCAAGAGCCTAAAACTGAAATAAACTGGAAAAATAAATTTTATTTTCCACCACTAATAAAGATTTGCCTTGGATAATGAAATCCAGTATAGCTGTTTTTAACTTTTTGGTTTTCAAGATCAAGTGCAAGTGCTACACTGGTTCAATGGCCATATAAACCTTAATGAGAAAAACTGAAATCCCAGACTGTTCTTCACTAGAATTTTTAAATCTAGATAGTTTTATTTAACTTAACCTGTGTAAAATTCTTTTCATCAGACAGAAGTTAGTTGTTCACTAAGATATTGCTCCTTTAGTATTCCCCTCTGCAAAATCTGCTCTGGACTGGTTGCCTCACATACTCACAAACGTGTACCTTACTCAGTTTCGCTGAAGTCTGCCCCTTCCCCATCTCAGTTTGCTAGAGACTTGATTTCAACCTGCTAACAAGATTGTATTATTTTTAGAGGTTTTTCTAAGCAGGGGAATGAAATCTACATTTGCTATAGTGGTAAAAAGGGCCGTTTTCAAAGAATGGCTTGATACATTTGGGCCAATTTTTAATGCATTGTGGGTGTTTAGAGCAGGATGCAGACAAATGAAGAAAGAAAAATGAGGTCTGCCTTGTTGATAGCCCATTTTAAATCAAAAGTGAACATCTTCTTGGCCCAAGGTCTGATCAGTGTTTACACACAACTTATTTTGAGTACCTTTAGAAACATATTTGAATGCCTTTACAACATAACCTGTTTCTGTCTTTGGGAAACTTAACTGTTACCCAACATTGTTCTACATCCTCTACTATCCACACAAAAGCAATTTTCTTAATCTAATACCTCTTATTTTAGGGCATTGTCATGGCGAAGTGTAAGTTTTGCTGTATTTTAGGTAATCTCATGTATAAACAAAAAACCAAAAACTTTGTGTGCTTTAGACATTTGATTTTCTTGTTAAACACAACTTTTCTGTACTCTTAATTTCTGTATCTTACTCACTCTATAAAATATTTTTTGTGTTGTTCTCTTACATTCCTAGTTTCCCTCTCTCTCAAAGGCATGCATAACATTTAAAATATGATTCACCTTTAGCTACTTTCTTTTCATTTTACTTTATTGTCTGATGCAAATTTCTTGTATTCATCTACAATATATTGTGTTGAGTTTCATCATATATTTATTTTAGCCTCCCCATTATTTCACATCTCACTTAATTTGTAGATACACTGACAGATTAGAAATGATGATTACTATACGTCAGATACTTTTCTACCTTTCATTCTCCAATCACACTCTTTTTACTTTAAAAAGAAAGTTGGAAGAAGTACACAGACCTATACTATGCTCATTCCCACCAATTCCTATAACCTAAATTATCTAGGTACCTGTATATCCTTTCATAACTTCTTGATTTTTAATTTTTTTTGCTTGATTATCAATCTTAGTATCATGTTCAATCTCTTCACATGATTTGTAACCACTTAAGTCCTTCCTTATACAGGTTTTGATGGGACAGCACATGCTGATTGAAATATACTACATATTTACTGAAATGATTCTGTTCCTTTTCCTCTAACAATTCAACAAAAATACAATAGTAAAATAAAATAAAACATTTATTTTTAAATCTGGCAGAAAAGACTTAAAAGACTAATTCTCTTTTCCAATATACCCACCTCTATCCCTTCTAGCACACATGTTCATATCCAGACAGCTTTGCAAGATGTTTGATAGGACTGATTATATGAGCTTCAAATATATTTGCTCCTTACCTCAACTGAAAACATTAAGTATGACAACTGTAATGTCAAACTATGGCAAACTAAGGCTGGGCTGGAAGAAAGGGACAGTGAACTGGTCAAAACCCAAGCAATTTTCTATTGACACTAACCTGTAAACACTACAATAGAAAACAGAAAAAGAATTATGGAGGTAATTGCAAGCCCAGTAGTACCAGTGCTTTCCCTGTTCCACAGCCCACCCCGCTGACAAGGAAATAAAAATGAAGATTTTTCCCATTCATCAATACAGAAATTATTCATCCCAAGTTTATTAACTCAGTAATTTGATCAATACACTTCACCTTTATAGTGCAGTTGTCCTTGTGAGCAAAGCATTTTGCGTTTTATAGTGAGATGGTTATTATGAAGGCTATTCATAGGGAAATTCTCTGCAGTTAAAAGTTTTTTCAGTTAACTACATTTAACATAATTTAAACCATAAAATGGTGGTTAAATTCCACATTGTGTTGTCCAAGAGTGACAGTGGGTAACTACATAAAGTTATTCAATATAGGTGGGATTTAAGAAATCAATATACTTTTTAAAATATTAAACTAAAAACGGATCTTCTGAATTGAAGTTACAAATATACGCATAAAAAGCAGGAATCAGAAGAGACTTTACAAAAACTTCAATGAGAAATCTTAAGGATTCCATAGCCCCAGGCTGGCTCATCTGTAGAAATGAATCTCTCAATCATGCAATTTTAGCACTCTTCAATCATGCTTCCTTTTGTGAGTTTTCACATTTTTTTCAAGTGTCATATATGGGTAATCTAGCTCAGCTATGAATCTCTATCCTTTATACTTTTATTTTTCATTTCTACATATGTAATGTGTTTATGCCATGGGAACAACAGAAAAGCCATTCAATGCCTTAGGTTTTTCAGGACAATGCAAAGATGCGCACACATTATCTTCTTAGGCCTAGGGATCAGAAAGCTTCAGGCTACTTTCACTAAATGGTTAATTTGAAATAAAACAAACGGGTCCCCTCTCCATGAATCTAAGCTAATACTTCCCATTGCCCAAAAGTAACATTTTTCATATTTGAAAAAAAAGGTACACCATAACCCTAAAGCTAAGGAATAGTGATAATAGGGTCTGTTCAAGCTTTCCCATGTAAATATAGAACATCTGAACCCAGAACTTCATTCAAAATACTAGCAACAAGTCAGCACCAAGACAAAACTGATTCTTGGAAATTTAAGCAAGATACCTGTGTTTGGAGGATAGCCATCACCCCAAATGAAGGAGCCTCTTTAAAAGACTGTATTGAAAAGATTAAAACAATGCCTTCTTGTGAAAAATATTCAGAACAAACTAGTTTATTAAAGTCATATCAGCACTTGTATCGGCCTTTGTTGGCCAACAGAAGGAGAAGTTTGCAACTTTCCCCAGAAAATTACATTCTAAATCCTTCATGAGGTGGACCTTGTCCTTTTCTAAGGAAACTTGATAGCGGTCTTTAGTATTCACTGGCATAATTAGGACTGCAGTTAATTTCATTAAATTCTCTTGCTGCTAAATGAAGCAGATTATGAGACATCTTTTATTGCGAGGCGTGAAATTACAGCCTGTCAGCTGCCAATGGTAGAGTAAAACTAATGAATTACAGGGTAAATAACACCAGAATTAACCAGCCAATTTAACATAGCACAGAACAAAGTCATTTTTACTGAGAGCTCCAGCGAACAACACCGCCAGGATACCCGTTTAGCTCAGATGAAGGAAGGAAGTGCTTCAAGAAACTAAAGGAAAACTAGTTACCACTAGTTAAATGATTAAAAAAATTATACTACCATCCATATATTTTTAAAATCTAAATGTCATGGAAAGCAGAACACATAGCAGCTAAGTATTACATTTCTTTAAGCGTTGCCTTTGCCAGTAGCTAGTGTTACTGTATATGTTCCTCCACCTGGCATAGATGTAGAGAAATAATTTAAATTAACTGTAAATATTTTAATAACTGTAAAGGCTGCAATTGTATGTAAATAATGCCAAAACAAAATGTAAGATAGTAGTTTATAATTAAATGTATTTGCAAGATGAGACCTTTAAATTTCAATGTGAATTATTTTTGGATGAAGGACTTTTCGTAATAGGTTTGTGAAACTTGTAGAAAATTACACATGCACAATTTTAAAATGCCAATATACAAAGACAGCAAATCTGCTGCAGCTCTCATATCCTTCTTTGACCTGACTGTAAGGGTCAAAAGCACCCTGCACTGCACATAAGTTTAAAATCTTAAATTTGTTAAATGATACGGGCTTAAAATACTTAGAGAGGTAGCTATAATAAATTCTGATTCATTCACCTACTGGTTAATTCACCACTATGGTTTTTCCAGTTCTCTGCCAACATCTTCTCTCCTTTCCCAATTACCAACTCCTTATAATTGGTCAGTACAAGATAATATAAGTTAGCTGATTGTGACCGCATTCCAAAGCTTGTCTAAGGGCACAAACAGGCATTACATTTTTGTGTGGAGAAAAGCCTTTCTCCCAGCACAAAAAAGAGAGTATAAAGCCATTCAAGGGATTTCTTGCAGAAGGGAACTAGCGTGGGGAGGCAGAGGAGAGGACGGGCTGTCAATTAGTGGACTTCCGTAACAGCAGGGTTAGCCCAGAAAGCAGCCCTTTGGTGCTCCCTGGCTGGAGAGTTTGCTTATGTAGCTCTCCAGTTAGGGGGCTGGACCACATGTACACTCCAGCTCCTGGGCTATTTTTCTAGTGTTGAGAAATAATTCTCTGAAATTCTTACTGCTAGAAATGAGTGCCTGCATTGTTGGGATAGCTTAAGTTTATCCCAACAATGCAGCTGGTCCAATAAAAGATATCACCCATACAAATCCTTGCCTTTCAGGGGTTTGCCACTCACTTTATTAAACTCTAATATTAGTCACTACCAGGTGCTTTCATGACAAATAAATTAAATATATCTGACTGTGGCATCACTTACTCCCCCATAAAGGAAACTGACAACAGTATACCTGACTTTCCACTACAATTTACTTTTTCTTATAATATAAAGTAATTAAACATATAAATTATTTTGTCATTGGTAGCAGTTTTCAAATAGAGGGGTTAACTTAGTTTGGGGGTTTCTATGTATTATAATATATATCTATACATGTTTGTACAGTGTAGAAGAATACTATAAATATAATGCA
This sequence comes from Gavialis gangeticus, assembly GCF_001723915.1. NCBI lineage: Eukaryota > Metazoa > Chordata > Crocodylia > Gavialidae > Gavialis > Gavialis gangeticus. The sequence continues at coordinate 88,521,952 of NW_017729031.1, forward strand.
GAAGTGTAAAATACAGAGTAAAAGAGACGTGGGGGGAAGGAACTGAGGGACATAGCCCTGTCTTTTCTTAAAGGGTTAAGCCAAATAAGTCTCTGAAATTCTATGTCACAAATTTTCTTGGGGATCAAGAGCTAAGCAGGAATCCAAAGATTTAGCCAACCATTTACATAGACAAGAAAACAGAGTTACAAAAATCTATGCTTAAAATAATTAAACAGATTCTTTTTAAAGGCATATAAACCTTTATGCCTCAAAATTAAACCTAACTTTAGCTGTTTGGGGATAGGAAGAATCTTTCCCTGGGGACAGGTTAATCCCACAACCACTTTTCTCCAAAGCATCAAATAATGAACTCCATCTATTACACAACACTGAACTAGACAGCATTACTCTGATTTGATATATTAAATCATATATTCCCACACTGCAGTAGAATGCAACTGGACACAGGCCCTGTCTAGCATATTTGCTCTCTATGTATTCTCGACTGTGTCCTGTGCTGCCCACCCCTCCGCCCCGGTAACAAATGCCTAGCTTTTATGTGCTCTTCTTTCAGGCTCATTCTTTCTCCTCTCCCAACTCATGCCCTTCTACTTAGTCTCTCCCCCGACCCCATTCCTTATTGCTCCACTGGAGCTTTAGCTAGTCAAACAAGAAATACTGATTTTTAAAACTTAATATGTGTTCAAGGCAGTGGACGAGAAGGATGAAGGAAGAGGACAGAAGTATAGCTTATTATGAAGGGGATATGCTGTTGCTCTTCAAGCCTCTCATGCCACCTCTTTCACAAGCCAATAAATTCCCTGCCCCATAGTCATATATATTTAACAAACCTGGAAAAGAAGCTGTAGTATGATCTTTGCACCACATCCCTATAGATTTCAGCAATGACACATGTAGTCTTTTTGAATAGAATAGTCCAAAAGCACAAATGCATTTGTCACTAAAACCTGTTGATATTCTGAAACATGAAACGCAAATGAAATACATTTATTTTCAGTTCCCTCCCACTTTTTTGTTTAACTCTATAAATTTTGACCCTCTCCCACCCCATGACTTCTCATGGTTACTGTTTGAAAAGTTTACCATATTTATGTGAAACCAAGCTGATTTTTTTCTCCTCAGTCAGCATGGGGGAAAAAAGCCTATGCAAGGCAGACAGCCCCAGTATTGTGGAGAAGGGCTTGGTTTTCCTGGCTCCAAAGCTATCAGGATGAGTAGTCTGGTGCATGCTGGCCTGCAGCAGTAAAGCACAGCCTGAGTCACAAACTGTCTTTGGAGGAGTGGAAGAGTGAACAATGCACACCAGGATGATGCAGGACAATACTGGAGCTTCTATTTGTAGGGTAAGTGTACATGCATTCATTCCCCTGGTAGAAACTCTGTTGGGGGCAACAGTAGATTTTTCTAGCAGACCTGCCATTTTTGGTCTGATAGAAACTGTGTGCACATT
>NW_017729031.1:88528404-88529706 GCF_001723915.1 Gavialis gangeticus
AGATTTTTCTAGCAGACCTGCCATTTTTGGTCTGATAGAAACTGTGTGCACGTTTGTACACCTAGGATTTGTACTTTGGGAACTGTGACTGCACCAGTACAAACATAACACACTTGAGAGTAAGCACCAGCAGCCGCAAAAGGGCTACTCAAGAGCGGTTCACGCTGATGCTTACCTGACCCTTGACTTCTGTTGCTACACCACTCAGTCTGAGAAGCAGCTAAGCTTGTGCAGGTCACAATGCTTGCTCCTACTCATGTCCATCAAGTACAGCTAAGTTTTTAAAGGGTACAAAAGCTTAGGTAATGTACCCCGCCATTAACTAGTGCTGTATATTTTTAAATTTTACTGGCAACAGGCCCTAGACCAGGGGTGGGCAAAATGCGGCCCGCCAGGCCATTCCATCCAGCCCACGGGACCCCTAAAAAATTTAGAAAATTAATATTTATCTGCCCCTGCCTGCCTGTCATGCAGCCCTCAAAGGCTTGCCAAAACTCAGTAAGTGGCCCTCCACCAAAAATAATTGTCCGCCCCTATCCTAGACCCAGTTTCCAATTATCGAAAGTCTGATGTCACCTGTAGAAATCACTTTTCACAAAGTGAATTTTTTCTATGGTGACTTGGTAAATATAATCATGTACATATAGTGTTGGAGTATTGTTTTAGCTGTTATGGTCCAGCAATTATGCAAGACAAACACTGTTTTGGGTAATATCTTTTATCACAATCACACAGGTGGTCCAATAAAAGATATCACCTACAACAATCCTTGCACCTCTCATGTGTGTACAGGCTCTCTGAGAAGGATGTTCAAGGGAAGTCTGTGCTTTGTGTGTGCATTTGGAGGTAGGGAGGAGGTTGGCTGGTTGGTTTTGGAGGGGGGGGGGTTGCATTTAAGGGTAAGAATGGGCAAAGTAGTCAGGGGAGGAAAAACACCTATCACTAAGTGTTGAGATCTAGAGAAAAAGTCAATTCTTGAAATTAATCTGAGGTTTAAAATCACTCATACTTTCTCAGACTTCTTTTTCTAAATGAAACAGATTTTTCCAGAAACTTACAGCAGTATAGAATCCAACAGTTTAACAACCTTAATAGGAACTGCATACCACTTTAACTGGCTAATTCCCCACTCTCCCCAACAGACCTACAAAAGCCAGGTCTCATGAAAAAGAGCAGGAGTTCAGATAAACCTAACATATAACATGGTAAAATGTACTCTATTCTTCACAGAAGTAATTGGGGTTTTTTTCCCATTCAAGAAATTAGAAAAAAATTCTGCAGGGCATAACTATAAATTTAGAA
>NW_017729031.1:88534706-88560692 GCF_001723915.1 Gavialis gangeticus
AAGAAATTAGAAAAAAATTCTGCAGGGCATAACTATAAATTTACAAAATGCCTAGAAATAACAATGATTTCAGATTCAACTTTTGGTAATAGAGTGATCATGTACTTTGGAGTTCATTTGTTGTACATCTAGTATCACCATGAGTAGGCAGCAAAGATGTACCACACTGAGTACAAGAGCCCAATCTTGAGCTGCACAAGAGAAGTTCTTTGCTATACCACTGACATATCAGTTGTGTTGCTAAGTCAAGAAGCAAATTTTGAATACATCTTTAGCAGCCATTCGTAGATGCATCGGCCTGTTTACAATAACAGAAGAGCTGTTATAGAATAATTAAAAAATAGGGCTGGAAGGGAGGTATTTTAGTTTAACTCTGATCAAGGCAGGATTCTGCTTATTTATCTCAAGCATCCCAGACAAAATGTTGTTTAAACCTGCACTTGAAATTTCCATGACAATTTCCACAGCCTCTCTAAGAAATGTATTCCAGGTTTTATCATGCCTGTATTTTGAAAAGCCAAAGAAATACCTTTATTATTGAGTTCCCTTTTCTTCTACTTAAAAATAAGTTTTAAAAAGCATAAACAGACAATCTTTCTCTATTACTAAATGTTTGTTTATACATTTTTCACTTTCAAATTTATATTTAAATTAATGTATAATTTTATGCTCTAATAATTACCTTGCTCTCTTGAATGTAAAGACTACTCAAAATTATACTTTTTTATGAAACAATGATTCAGTGCAGTAGCATAATCGGTATTAATCTAGCTACTTGATTTGTAGCTGTTCTCCAGTCCTCTACCCAATCATTTAAATACTGTCATTCATAATAGGTGATATACTGTAATATAAACCAACTCTAAAATGGTCTGTCTTCAGTCCATTGTATTTTTACTGTTGTGAAATAAAAAACCCACAACATTTTTGAAAGAAAAGAACAATTAGTCTATTTTTTCTACCCGCAAATACAGGCTCCTTCTATACAGTTAATTTAATTACTTCTTCTGTTTACTTTTAAAATCCCCAACTATCTTAATATCTACTGTTTCCCTACCAAGGCTATTTCATAGCTTAAGAAATTCGTAAGTAAAGAAGTATTTCCCCAACATTAGGTCAAATTTTTCCCCTTTTTCACTAAAAAGATGTGCTTCAATATAATGCAACTAATTCTCTCTTTTTTTATGTTCCCTGTTGGATTCCAGCACACTTACAACTACCCCTAGTTATGGCCTAGCTAAATTATATATTTTGATCTTATAATATGCAACACAAATAGAAGTGATTGTGTTGGCCTTCTTGCCCCACGTGGAAAGCTGTACTGATTAGCACAAGAACCAGATAAAGAAAATATCCTTCAACTCAACATGCCAGAAGCCAGTTTTTAGAACTGGAATCTATGACTTTCTAGTACTGTACATGGCCAGCCACACTGACAACCAGTGAGTCTCTTTATTTAGTTCATGGATTCCTTATAGCATGCTGATGGCTTAACTTGTTAGTCTTGTCATCATTTTCCTGAATGACATACTTTTTGACTGCAGTTCTAAATTACATCCATTTTTTTGCACCCAGCTCCAACAGCAAACTCAAGTCTAACTTGTTGATCCCATCACCTCTGGCTCTCTATCAGCAATTGTTTCCAAGTTCTCTCCCTCACTAAAACATCTGAAGTAGCCTGTCTGCCCTAAAATATTCCACACTTTGGCTGTCACTTGTTTGGCTGCAATGGTGAGTGTGCTCTATATATATATGTCCTGCTTTCCTGCACTACACTGTCTAAACTTTCTCAGAGAGCATCTAGATGACATGGGCTATGAGAACACTTAAAAAAGATAAAAGGTATGTTGTTAACTTGGGTACCAGTAACGGTGATGATAAGGCAACTCGGACAAGCAATTCGAGATAAAGTCTAGTGGCAAGCCAGGGGTTGGATTATCATTACCTTTTGCTTACCATTTTTATAGTTTTCAAGCTACCTGAACGGTTTTAGCAAAGCTAACTTGAATTAATTTTTCAAACAAGATTTAGTGAGGCAGTATCAAATGCTTTAGCAAAATCCAAATATTTTACATCTGCTCTGTTCTCTTCCGCAAAAAAAATGTTGTGATATGATCAAAAAAGCAATCAACTTGTTCCAGTAAGGTTTATCCTTTTAAAAGTTTCAGCCTATTGCTCATGGTTCTATGCTGCAGCTCAGGAAAACTGTGCGCTCTTATTATGTCTGTGTTGCTTTATTCCTTGTCCTAAATTTGGGCAGAAGGCTGATAAAATCCAGTGTGTTCTTGGTCACCTGCCAGGGCAATGTGTTAGTGCCATTACAGTTTTGTTATTTACAGTATATTTATTTCTATAAATAAACATTAATGTCCTTATTTCCAGCTATCCTTATTGTTCAGAGCTTCAGTTCTGGTCTTCTTTTGCACTTACTTGTACAAAATAAACTTTAAAAAAATTTTTTTAAAACTGGATTGCTAGATTCTTCCATTTACATTTTGAAGATTTATGTTAAGTGTCAACATCTGGCACATCTGCCAAGGCTGCTTTATAGATACCAGGCTAATTACTGTAGCTTTGAGAGTACAGGAGCAAAGGGTTGCAAAAGGGTATCAGTTCTTCAGATGTTGAGTAGGAATGAGCCAAAATCTATAGTGCTGTACTGAAAACATACATCCATAGAAGAGCCTTAAAATGTGTACAACTACTCTTTCAGAAGACCTATAATAATACAGTGACTCAATACACTCACATTTCCCTAGGCAAGTATTTTTTTCCAGAATACTTGGTCTTCCCATCCCACCTTTTCCTCAGTCTAATCTTCCACTGTTATTTTCACTTCAAACATTTAAATTGGTCAAACTCATCTTCTACTGCAGGGGTTAGTAACGTTTTTGGGCAGTGTGCCAAAAAACACTGGCAACATCGATTTGTTTGATGTTGCTGTGCTGGGGCATACAGTGGAGCAAGGAACCCAATTGCAAGAGGCTCAGTCCTTGTTGTGTTAGTGAAGCCCCAGCCCCTCCTCTGCTGTCCGCCGAGGCACGCATGCCAAGGAAAATGCCTTCACATGCCACGCTCTGATACCTGTGCTGGGGGTTGCCTACCCCTGCTCTACCAGGTCAAACAACACTTATTTTGATTCATGCGTCATTACCACAGACTTAAAGGTAGCAGAAAATTTATGGAAATATTTATAATGCCAAAAGTTTGCTTCATTCAAAATTAGGCTAACGGGCTTTAAATGCTTGCTGTTCAGTTTACTCTTTTGATTGCTTTACCACTATGTAAATCAATTTGTTAATGTTCCTTACAAAATGCATGAGCCAGTTATACTGACAAACACACAAAGCTCATTCGTAATTAGCAGTTAATTAGTAAGAAGGAACAGATGCTGTTAGAGTTTCAGCAGGCGAACAGGTTCTGTAAACAATGCTTATAAATCTAAATGAATTTATTAACCACAATGCAACTGTCAACATTTTGTTGGCAACCATACAAATATGGCAGAATCCCCCAAACATCTTTACAACATATTAATAATCATTGTGTCAACCAAAGTCTATCAAGCAATCTGACTTGCTAACTGTCATCACCATTCTACTTAATCTTATTTTGTGTCGTGGATCTCCATCCTAATTCCCCCATACAAGTCACATGATGAAAGAACCCTTGTGCCCATAGTTTTAATGCATTCTAACTTGTGTGCTCCTTTCTCAAAATATGTCATCTGAAGCAAAGGCATTTTTGCAGGACACTTCAAGGACATTTTATGCTGATAGGTTGAATGAGCTTTTGTGAAGTGAGTGCCAACATCACCTAACAACAAAATCTCAATCTGAGGTGCTTACTATTATTTTCTTTCTGACCATCATCTCCTAAAAGAGGCTCACCACTATGAAAGCAGATACAATTGCATCAACTAAAAATAACTGAAAGTCAGTTATTTCTTATCATCAGTTATACAATCACACAGTAAGTCACTGAGAAATAGCTATATTTAATGGTCTGGGTCAGAGTGGTCCAACTGGAGACCTGTGGGCTGCATCTGAACCCCAAGCTCCTGGTTTAAGCACTGCTCCATACACCATTCTGGCAGCTACTGCGGCCTTCTGGAGCTTCCAGGCTCCCCCTCCCTCCTCTGACTTCCATTGCCTGCCTCTACTGGATGGCTCAGGACTCCATGTAGTGCAATAAGGGGTTCAGGCACAGTACAGTAAGGTGCTCACTGCATGGTGCAGTGATGAGGACACGTGATGTAGCATATAGGATGTGAGGGCACTGGGATCATACTCTGGGGGGGCATCTGCAGTGTGTGTGTTGGGAAGGTTGGGGGGAGAGGGCGTGTGCAATCCTGTGGCCCCCAGAACTTGGACATCCCTGGTTTGGGTAGATATGGCTAGCTGAAAAACAGAATGACCCTTGTAAATATTTTTCAGATGCAGCATGGAGAAAACGACTTAACAAATATCCTCTTACTATATTAGACTTTTGGCTAAGTGCCAAATCTCAGCCCTAGAGTGCCACTGAAAACACCTTAGTGACTTTGTGCCTGTCCATCTCTGCAAGTCACACTGAGATGCCATCATGACTTATTACACATTTTAGTACTGAAAACTCCTAATAAATATTTTAAAGTTACATTATGGCTTCCTTTATTGTAGCTTTTTTCTATAACTTCTTCATTGCATTCAATCATTCCATCCACCTCTTCCTTAAATTTCTGACATCCATCTCCACCACAGTCTTTGTTCCCTTGGAGGTTTATGGAAGTTGCCATGTTCTGACACACTAAAGACCTATGTCACCCCTAAGGTTCTTTGGTAGAAGCCAAGTGAGGAGAGGAGAGATTAAGCTACCTAGACTGAGATACCCATAGCGCTAGAGAGAAACCCAGAGTGTAGAGCCTCAAAAACCTAAATTCTCACCTCTTCAGAGGTCAACAGTTTTGCTTCTTTCCCCCTTATTCTGAAATTCCTTTTTTAATAGTCTTGGCAAAAAAGGAAAATTGTTTCATTCATCTCCTTTACACAACAAAAAATGCTTCTTTAAGAGTTCGTGATCCATTGCTTCTTGGACAGTAGTTCTAAAACTTGTTATACTTGAGGCACCCCCCCCCAATATTTTATGAATTAATTAGCACCCCACTGCTTACCTGCTAGTAAAGAGGCTAGGAAGGAGCCAGAGCAGGTGCTGGGAACAGCCTGCATTGCAGCAAGTTGGGGGGGTGGGGAGGAATGCCTGGAAAGCAAGAGCCTGAACTTATCTTCCCACCGAAAACAGTGCTTACCTTCTCTTTCCCAATAGCACCCTTAAAGGCTATTGTGGCATCCCAGGGTGCCATGGTATCCTGGTTGAGTATCACTGGTCTAGTTATACAGACCCAGGAACAGGTCCTGAAAACATAAGCCGTATTATGTTCTCCTTTGGTTATGTACAGATGTTTAGTTTCTACTGGGAGGGTCACTGTTCTTCTAGCAGAAAGCATGCAGGTACAGATGTTAAGATTATTCTCCTCAGAGAAAAAATGGACACTTTGGGAGAAAAATAACCTGGGAACTACCAGGGTTAAATTGCTCCCAGGAGCATTTCTCCCAGGAGACTGAACATCACCTAACTTACACTTCTGATAGAAGCCGTGTATCCCCATGTGCTTTATTCCTATTTGCCCCCCATACCCACAAGTTAAAGGACAGCATGTGTCATTTGGGCTGGACTCTACTGCTCCAGCTTAGTACGGAGCACAACATACCTCCTGAGTGCTTTGGGGTTGGGGAAGCCCAGCCCCTTCACCATCCCCACCTAGGGTTACAAAGAGATGCAAGACTGTCCCCTGGACATGAAGTTGAATAGTTTGGGCCAGCCAATCAGGGCTGCTCTGTGCATTCTAGTATCCGTCTCTGGGCAGACAAGGAAGTCTACAGAGCATGCTACGATGCATGCACAAGAGCCCCCTATCCCAGCAGCATCAATACCCGAGGCTCTCCTGTCCTTTATCAACTTCTGTAAAGGTCTCCCTGGGCAATTTTTTCTACCAGAAAAACAAAACCAGGAGAATTATTTTGGATCATTTGAAGGCCTGTACAGAGCCTCTGTCTCCTCATACCCACTCTCCCATATTCCCCCATGTCTCCACTCCTAACTTTGCAAGAAATGCTTGAACTTATTAATGCTCTACCGCCCCAGAAATCTAATAGAATCAAGATTAAGTCCCTTTGTGTCCTGGTGGAGGAAAAATGCATAACTCCATTAGCATTCTCAGGCTTCTTGCAGGCATTAAAAACAAAAAACAGTGCTTTACTTTAAACTCTGTGTTCCTGCACTGAGCCCTGTGCATGCCCAGAAGATGCAGAGCCTCAATTGGACCCAGCTCACCTGACATCTGTGCCAAAAAGGTCCACTAAATTTAGTGGCTCTGCCTCTTCTGGGCATGCACGGGGCTCAGTGTGGGAACAATTTAGTGGAGTTTTTTGGCACTTATCTAATACCTGATTGAATCGCTTTAGCTACAAGCACCAAAAAAAACCCACTGAAGCACCCAATCTATACAGATGCTGCAGAGCCGGGTCAAAGTAATGTGCTGCTGCTTATGGTAAAACATGTTTTTTTTTAATGTCTGCAAGTAGCCTCAGAAGTATATTTACCTAAGTGTATGCTAAGATTTTGGATTGTATGAAAGTCCAAGTATATTCTTGAGGCCAAGCATATCCCTGGTCTTGCTGTTTTACCCATGCAACCAGTTTCTCTAATTTAATCTAAACCTAAGGTTCCCAAACTTTTTCTTATTGTGTACCCCCTTCCAGATTTACCTGCTGCCTGCATAGCCCTACCAGTATACATTTTATATTCTAACCCCTTATATGCCAATTATTATTATAATGAAAATTAAATCTGCCATTACACTATTTCTCCCATGCACCCCCCAGAGATGTCTTGTATATCCCAAGTGGTGTGTGTACCACAGTTTGGGAACCCCTGATCTAAACTATTCTTTTTTCCCCCTGGATTTGAATGAGAATATATCCATAGAAGAAGCTCTTCAGAGACTATGGCATAGATGCCTAGGACCCTGGTAGATGTTACATTTGTTGCATGTTATTTAAGAGTATCATGAAACGAATCATAACATGCCAAATGCTAAATTAGTTTAATTCCTAAATAAGAATGGCAAATCTGCCACCAAAAAATGCTCACTGAATAGCAGCTTCTTTGTGGCATGGAAGTACCCTCCAGTAATTTTAACATGTGCAATTCACCTGGATCAAAAGAACAAGTTAGAGAGATATGTGATAACTCCATTCTCTTGTAACTGCTGAGCTGGATTTCTTCAAGGCAGGCCACCTTTTTCTTAGAGATGAATGGTTGAAGACCATATGTTAAGACTGTAGCTGTTTGTTTGTTGCTTTTTGACAGAAAAAAACAATATCCAACCAAAGGAAGTGGCTGAATTTGGAAGTGACTCTGAGTGTGCACACTCTGCTAGAAAGGACTCTGCCCAGTCAAAGTTTCAGTTCAGTACATTTTTTGCAGAATATTCAATGACTTGAAAATAGGAATGAATTGAAAATAAAAAGTCAGAATCCTAATGGCTAACTGCATTCCTTTTCACATGATCAATTTATGATAACTAGAATGCACAGTCTGAATGTCATTTCCAGGGAGGAAAAACAAAACAAAAACTTTTTTTTTCTACTTTTGATACATTATTTCTTCTAAACTGGAAAAGAAAAAACAGAGCTATCAATAAATCAAAGTACACTGCACTTGTTTCCCTGCTTAGAATCACAGAGGACTAAACTTAGAAGAAGGTTCCTTTCCAACAATCAGGAACATTTCTATTAAATAGAGAATCTGGAATATAGATTTGCATTTGACTTGATTTTAAATACTAAGGGATAAGAGATACTGCCTACCTTGAAATGCTGTGTGAAAAACAAAACATTAAGAACACAGAGAGTAGCCTTCACAATCAACTAAACTATTATTCTAAGCAGGTACACACAGCAATAGACACTCCTCTGATGTAAGGGCACATTTGATCTAATTGGAAAAAATATTTTGAGTGCTCTGGGAATAGTCACTGTTAACTGAATGCAACAACAAAAAAAGGAAAAAAGAGCATACAGACCCGAGGGAATTACCAAATCAATTAACAACTAATTCAGGAACTAATTTCTGTATTGCCTCTTAGCACAAAACTGTATCTTTAATTTCTCCTGCAATAAGCATCACCATGATAGTTCTAACACACTCTGACGCTTTAAATGAGTTTACAAGTATCTCTTTTTGATTGGCTATATAACATTATTTCTTCACAGTTCAATGGAACTGTAGCCAAGCGCTCTGAAATATTTAATTATACTGGTAGCTACCAGTTAACAATTTACAGAACCACAGTGAGTACAAAACATTTTATAACTAGTAATCAACTAATTAAAACCATAGAAAATTGTGGATGTCCTGATTATAAACAATTGTAGCAGAATTACACAGAAGATTTCAGCATTAGAAATATTTGGTTATGAAGCAGATAAGCATATTTGGTATGTATTATGGTGTGTAGAAGGGGAGAGATTAGATCAAAATGATACTGAAGAAAATTACCCCTTGAACCAGAAAAACACAAATAAAACAATACCTTTGCCAGTTCCTTGTTAGGCAGGAGGAGGCAGGTAGATTTGCACCTTATAGACTAACTAAAGCATAAGGTTTCATAAGCATCAGCTTGCTTCATCAAATGCTAAGAACGGAGTACCATTTAGTCTATAGATAGTTAGGTGCAAATCTAATCTGCCTTCTGCCTGACCCCAGTTCTTTGTTACCTAGATGAACAATTCTTCAGCAGTCTGAGTGAATAAAGTTGACTTAAGCTCCTGGTTGCTTGCTAGGACAACTTGTCTCACTTGCCATGTTCTCTCCATGAGGTTTCTCCAAGTGCTGTGATAAGGTGCAAAAGACACTGCTGAACTCCCTGACCATGTTTTCTATCACCAGTTGCAGAACAGTCTGTGCAAAAGAACGGCAGTCAACTTGGTAACAGCAACAGCAGGTTAGATTTTCTTATGCATTTCTGAACACTGGGACAGAAAAAGCAGTGTGTTACTGCATATACATACAGGAATAAAGGTTTTGAAGGGTGGGATAGGAATGTGCCAAAGGAAATAGGAGTGCAATGGAAAAATTGTGACTGAAAAAGGAGCTGCAGTAGAAGCAAGCCATGTGCACAGTGCGAGGTAAAGGAAGACAACTTTCATATATTAATTTTGTCAATTCCTAGTCAGGCAGAGGGCAAGTAGATTTGCACTGCGCTCCTGTTTCCTTTGGCAAATTCCTATCAGTGGTCAGAAATGCATAAAATAATTTAAGTCTGCTGGCGCTTTCGCCAAACTGATTGTCATTCTTTTGCACTGATGGTTGGGCAATTGGTGACAGAGAGTAGTCAGCTATTTCAGCAGCAAGAAACAAACAAAAGAAGCTAAACCAATCTAAATGGGCATGGACTAAAACTGATTCAATATAGGGAACATGGAATTCTGTCCTGAGGTTGGGAGGCAGAGGATTATGGTCTCGCCTGATTGGTAAATAAAAAATACCACCCTTATTAAAATAACAGTAGCATCTCTATAACCCTGTTTCAATTTGCCATTCAAAATCTACTGTCTGAACTATGCAAGACTGCCCCCAAAAGAGTTAATTAGTTCTGTTTAACTAAATCCAAATCAATGACTCTACAATTCACTGGTTGGGACAATATACACATGTTTAAAGAAGAAGTTTCACATTGGTACAGAGGTAGACACGAAGAAAGAATATTTTTCTTCCTCTTTCAATGCAACCATGCTGAAAATAATAAATAAATGTCTGAAATACAAATATTAGAGAAAGTAATACTATTGCTTTCTTGTATTGTGAATTAGGACTACAAAGAAACCTACTTTCTTTCATTATCTATAGTTAAAGCCAGGTAGGATATATGGCAGAAGAAAAATGGGATATCTTCATGACCAAGAATCTGGACTTATGTTAGAGATCAAAACTATATTACCAGTTCTGCCAGATTTCAGTATAGGTTTGTACAAACCACTTCATCTCTCTTGTCCTTAGCAATGAAAATATTAATACCTACCAAGAAAGATGGAAAGGTACCTTAGAGTTTTTCACCTGTTTCGCTATTAAGAGTGGACCACCAAATGAGCCTACAAGTAAAAGGAAAAGCTTGGGATTCACCTTCTCTAGGAGAAGGCCAACATTTTTTCATTTATTTTCCACATAACTGAAGAGTTCAGGGTGTGAGGATCTTCTGATCTTCACAAGATTATCGTCTACTAGTTTTTGAAAAACATGCTAGTGAACGTCAGAGGTTTGCTAAACCCTCCAATGCCAAATCATGAAATAAGGTCATAAACATTATGTTTGTTATTTCACTGCTATCTTAGCATTTTTTACTGGTGACACCCTCAATTGATATCTTTATACCAACTGTGTCATGTAAAAGTCAGCTGAAATTCATTCTAGTGACACACTGGGTCCCAAGGATGTTAACAAGATGCAGATTCCATTCTGTTTCCCTGAAGAGGAGAGATGTCAATTAAGGGAATCTGAAGAATCATTTGTTTGGAGTTATAAGAGACTGAGACATGTTCAAGAAGAGAACCGAAGGTCTAATTGTTTAGACTGAAGTCTCAGCTGTTCCTCCCAGGCAGTGAATGACAGGTCAAACTGTTGGTCTGGCCACTGTAATTTGTTTTACTTTTTGAGAGTAAAAGGAAAAGCTACTTATTTAGTTTGATACGAAGAATTCCATCTTTACAATTCAACGTATATACATACATCCTGGTGTCTAGTAATTTGGCTCTGTGTTCTTTGAAGCCGTGTACAACTCTCCTCTTCTCTAGTACTGAGGGGTCTGCAAATGAAGGTCAGCATTTTACCTGCATACTATTACTTGGTACAGTCTATTTTACTTAACAGCCGAGACATAAAATATATATGTGTGAGAAGAACAGGATCTCACACAATCACTTTCAGAGCACAGAGTATTAGTGAGACTTAATGACATGTTCTCCTTTAATTCACTGCTTTTTTTTTTTTTTTACCTTCCAACTGAAATTTACTGATGATTCTCTACCTAGGTGCTTTAATTTTTCAAATATGGCATATAAAGCCCTTACGACACATCCATTTTTTTAGGTATTATTTTCTTTGACATCTGTGTAGTGTACAGAGCTGATTACCTTTTTGAGACTTAAGTCTTTCACAATGTAATTACTGGTATCTTTTTCTTCTCTTTCAGTTGGGGGATATTATTCCACAATGCAGGATTGTACCTTTGTTGTCAAAACATACTATAAAGATACAGCTACATGTGAGGGTGTGGAGACAGCAAGTTTTCTAGACATCATGTACAGTTTCCTTTGGATATTTTTAACAGTTCACAGATTAATATATTGTATCTGAAAACCACTTAACAAAAGTATACACAAGAGGAATGCCAAAATGTTGGAGAAAAAGCAAAGTAAAACAAAACAAAATGTGACTTCATTTGCTTTAACTAAAGCACCTAGTAATAAGGCCCCGACCATCATCTTTTTTCAGGTGCTAGAAATACTGTCTCTAGTCCAAACAGGAGGATAAAAATACTCCTGAATAAGATCAGAGCAGTTACAGGTTTACTCTCTGCCATGGTAATTGTAATGACAGCTAGGAGCTGAATGCCATTTCAATGGCAGCAAAACAAGAGATAAGCTCAGGGACCCATGTCTAGCTAACCACATGCTTCCACCATGTTGTCTGCATCAACAAAGGAAACATGATCGGAAGCAAATTTTGGAAAATCAGAAAGGAAGCAAACTATTTAACACTAAGTATTATTTTCTTCTTCAAAAGGCAGCAGTCATATTAACTGGCTATTTTCCTAAAGAAATGGATTTCAAATATATATTTAGCTAGTCTAGAATGAACAAGAGCAACAGGATGGAAATGTTGCATATCTAGAAGAACACTGTAGCCAGAAGAACTCCATATGCATTTCACACATGGCTTGCCCTGAGAAACACAACAGAAGTGTAAGCATTTGTTTCTGAGGGCAAACCTAGAGCTCTGGAGTTGATTTTGTCCAAGACAGGGTGGCAGCAAGTCTAATAGATTTTCTGGGTGACCAAAATGTTGACATTAAAAAGTCCAATTATAATGTCAGGATCATTTTATATTGCATATACAGAACAGAAAAAAATAGATGGTTAAACTTGGAGCCTGACATCCATGACAATGTGGCCTTTAATGCATTTACTCATGAACCAGTGCTGCTTCTGCTACACTGACTACTTCACTTTATCAATTGACAGAAATAAACAGCAGCATTTATTGCTCAGGTGTTTGCTTTGGTTTCTTTTGGGTAACAGGACAGGAAGATCTGAGATTCATTAAACCTGCTTGTAGTGCTTGTTTATGAAGATGGTGGGTTTCAGGTCTGACACTTGCCTGAAGCACTAGAGTGCTCTTGTGCTGCTGAAGAGGACTAATGAAATCAGTTTGACTGCCTATATGTAATTCAGAATTTCTTTTCAAAATCTATTCCAAAGATATTTCCATTGAACCTTGTTGAAGTCTTGTAACTGAACAGATAGCCCTAAATATTTTATAGAGAGTTACTGCAGATGATATAACAATGACACATTCTGGTTCAATGGAAGGGTCAAAGATTAAATAAACCAAATTACTATTCAGTACCATACATTTGTATACAGTGCCAGAAAGCTCTGCACATAAAATGCACCAGATAGACTTGAAGAGTAAAAAAAGGAAAGGTTATTTAGGAGGAAGAAATAATCCATTCCAGATGAGACAGCACATGTGTAAGTCTCCTATAATTTCATTATGTTCAAAAGAGAGGAGAGAAAGAAGTCTTTGAGAAGCAGGTGAGTAGCTGGACAGAAGGTCAGAGAAGTAAGGTGGAGCAACGTCCATTAACAGTTGCAAAAATCAGAACGGCAGCTTTGAATCAGATTCAAAGACTCAGACAGAAAAGAGTGAAGATGCCAGAGGATGGGTATGATATGGTCCCACCTAGTGGGGCAAGACAGCAAAATACAATATTATAGCTAGCCTAAACACCCTTAAAATTTAAAGCACATAAATTAGTGAAGACCAAAGAAAAGATACTGCACGAGGAAGTGGTGAAAGCATAAACAGAAATTTCTTCAGCAAAAAAGAATCCATAAATACCAGGATTTCCATACATGTCCAAGAGTAAGCATTAATTCTAATTCTCAAAATAAGCTAATCTACTTACATAATATTTGTATTGCATATATTCATGACTAATTGAAAACTTACTAGAATTACAAACTGTCACAGATCATAGAAAAGTAGGGTGTTATGATGATAGTGAGACTCCTTTTTTTTGTCCCCACACATCAAAGTTACAGTAAAACTAATCCTCTTTATACAAGATTCTCAAAAGATTTGTGCATTTTAAAGAATACTTTAGGAGAACCTTTAATGATAAGATTTTTTTAAAAACCACGTAATATTTGTAATTTGGGCTATATTAAAGTTGCTTAAGATTACAGGAAGTCACACTGCCATTACGTGATGTTATATTGCAGAGTTTTTCCATAAGATTATAGGGGTGAAAGGACCCCAAGGGTCCTATAGTCTTACCCCCTGCATAGATTCAGAATGCATTATTCCTAAGCTATACCAAACAGATGTCTAGAAGACAGCGTCTTCTTCAAAACATCCAATGAAGAGGATTCAACAATTTCCGTAGGCAGCTTATTCCATTGTCCTATAGAAGATTTTTTTGAGATTTAGTCCGAGTCTGCTTTGTTGCAATTTCAATGTTTCCTTTCTAAGGAAGGCAGAGAACAAACCAGTCTAAAGTGGAGCATCCTGCCACAGGTCAGTAGACCAATCATCAGTGTAGGGTATCAATCCTTAAAGGGGATCCTGCAAACAAAGTACATTTTTGATTGCCTTATGTGCCACTCGTTAAACGAAGTGGCACCTACCATTCATCTAGGACAGTGTTTCTCAGCCTTTTAAGTAGCAAGTACCCCCTAACTTCTGAAAATTGTAACAAGTACCCCAACACTCAATTTTCCAGGGGATTTTATATTTACAGACTAATGTGTGCCATAAGTTGGAAGAAGGCCTGGGTATATAAGGCCATGATATGACAGATGTCCGATCTGGTGTGGGTAGGGTTGCTACCTTTTACACCACGGGTGCACAACTCAAGTATGTACCTGGGCTAGAGGTGATGTTGACCAAAGATAGGAGGGCTGAACACCAAATTATTACTGGGGAATTTAAAGCGCGGCGCAAAGCACAGCACACCAAATCTTTTGCCATAGTTTTGAGAGGAGGAAGGGGAGAGAGAGAGAGAGAGAGAGAGAGAGAGAGAGGAAAAGATGGTGGGAGAGACAGACTGTTGGGGTACCCACGTACCCCCTGCCTGTGTCTCGCGTACACCCAGGGGTACATATACCACAGGTTGAGAAACTATGATATAGGATACTAACCAGCTAATGTCAAGAATATGCAACAGGTTGGAGAGTATCTGTTCTTACATTTCTTTTACTTAAATGTGACTTGCAAAGAGGGGGGAAATTGTTTTTCCCTTTGCAACATAAAAGCCTCCCAAAATGTTCTCCCTGTTTGTAAATGTTGACAGGTATTTTTGCCCATTTTCCCTTTTTGAAATATCAGTAATACCTCTCGTCATCCTGTTTGCACTGATGGATGATCCGGAGAACTGAAATGTGAACTACATTCTCAACACAAGAAGCTGAGCTGGTCCGATGTTTTTTCTCTAGGATGCATTTTAAAAATAGGGGTTAAAAGAATTTAAACCAAAATGAAGCAACATTTTACTCATGCAAGATAAAATCCTCTCCCATCAACTGCTCTATTTCAAATATGTTCATTCCAGTAGTGCCTGAAATATGGACATTGTTGTGAGAGGCACTCCATAGATAGGCCCAGCCATTCTTGTATAGATAAAGCTATAGTCTAAATACACTACGCAGACAAAGGGCAGGCAGGATATAGATAAAGCAACTTTGCTGGCTCTTCACAGTCTTCTCATACAAGTCAAATAGGCAATGTAATTAAGGAATAAGCAAACAATATGTTGGATTGTTGTACTTCCCTTAAAACTTATCTTTAACCTGTGTGGGTTAAAGTCCAAAATATTTTTTATTCATCTATGACTCAGAAAACAGGAAAGTGATTCAAGAAACAAAAACAAAATGTCTGGGTCTAAACTTAACAACCTAAATAATCAATGAATCCATCTAACATTATGAAGAACTACTCAGAAATATTTTGTGGAAACCATTTATAACACCAGGGTGACATTCCCTCTCTTTTTGACAAAAATGATTCCAAACTTCTCATTCAAAATCTATTCCTGTTTTTTCCCAACAGAAGTGCCCTCCTCTCCTAGCAACAGAACACAACTTTTGAAAGTATTATATAATGAAAAAAGTCAGAAGATATGTTTGTTTGCTCCCATTATTTTGGAGGCTATAATTAATTCATAGTTTCAAATTTAAATTAATTTTAAGAAGAGATCCAACAGAAAATGTAACTAAGGCAGCTGTGTCAAGTGAGCCACTAACAGAGAGCCACATGCTGATGTCTTTAATACAAAATGAACTATCATGACTTAGTATCAAATCACAATAACATCACCACATACATTGAATGCCCACATTGATAAAGAAAGTCTTTTGGTACATTGCCGAAAAACCTTGTATTACTCAGATTTTAGCTCATCAACTGTCTCCCTTAGTATACACTGCATTTAGAGATTGATAAAAATTACTGGCTTCTTGTACCTCACCTTCGAAGCCTAAATATAACATATACTGGTAGTCCTCATTTGCTACCTCTTACACATTTTTTATGCAAGTCAACAGTGTGATTTTTAGCATTAAGTTTTTAGTTCTTGACAAATTCTCACATTTGTTATTTTGGGGATATAAATTCTCAGTTTGGGGGTAAAAATGTGTATTGCTGTGAAATGTCACCTAACTCAAGTACATCCAAAGCTATTTCCAACAAAGTTTTGGTCTTCCAATTTTGCGTAAAAGAACAGTCAAGGTTATATAGTGCAGCTATACAATAACATGAGCATCTGTGATTAAGCACAAATGCCAAACACAAGGATCTATGAAAACAGAAAGTCAAGGCCAGCTCTTGTGCATTTATTTACACTCTAATCTAGAAGAACTCCCCCCTCCCCCCCAAAAAAGAAAGAGCACACAGCTGCCATCCCAAAAACAGACCTCCCATCTGCCACCCACGATTTGCATGTCACCTTCTCCAGGCTCATTTGTACTTCATTAACTGCCATTGACTTAACAAGATTTATGCAAATGACACCATAGGAGCTCGCTAACTCCCACTGCAATCAAGTGATTATGTATGTACAATTCTCCACTGCAATGAAAAATTAATACATGACAAGCCCACTCACCGCTGAGCTGAGCTTCCTGCTTTTATTTTCCTTGTTGTGATTTTTTATTTGAATATGTCCCACTGACAGAGGTTTAGCAGGTCCACAAAAACAAACAAAGTAAACCTCCCAAAAATGCTCCAAGAGAAGCTTTATAGAAAACAAGTAAATCTAAAAAACCTACGTGTCTTGACTAATATAGCTCTGATAAAATTCACTCGTGCACTGTTAAAAAATTAGGATTAATTTTCTCAGAACAAACATTTTTCAACACATAAAATAGGTCTGGTTCTTCCCTTTCCAATCTGCATTTGACATTTATCCTAATCTTATAATTGCAGTGCTAGCAGAAACAATAGTTACGGTTTTCTAAATGTTCCCTCCTTTAGCTCCAGTTTCTTAATTGTCCATAACTAATCAAAACATTTCAGTTTTGGGGTTAAAATTTAACTTGCATAAAAATGGTTTTCAAAAATACCGCTACATATCTAGAACTCCAGAGAGAAGTGGTTATAGTATTAAAAAAATAGCAAGTCTAATTGAAAATTGCATCGTAAGGTATGCACAGACACAAAAGGGAGTGATACTTGTGTGCACACAATTTTTTTCATAATTTTAAAGGGATTAATTGTGTACTCTTAACATTTTTACTTCGATTTCTTATTATTGGGAAAATGATGCAATTCACAGTCATCCTAGCCTGTTGCCAATATAATCAATACAATATGGAATTATTTGGGGGAAGGGGAAGTTAATGCTAGCAAATAAAGTTTAAACCTATCTTTTCATCTTTAAACTAATTTTTACTCTCCCTAACTTAGAAAAAAATCTTCCTGAAATTTCATATTCCATTTCACACAACCTAGAGAGAATTTTGGAAAAATATGTTCAAGAGTTTTATAAGCTTCTATGAAGTTTGCTACTAGTGTTTCTTGTATAGGTAGTTGAGCTTTTATTTTATTTTTATAACAACTTCTATATGACTTGAATAAAAATTCCCTGTATTTGTGTTATTGCCTTATTTTGGAATTTTTTTAGTATTTTTGGAAAGAGAAGGAAAACACTAATGACAATAGGAAACAAAGGTACACTGGCCCCTTTCAACCAGGTTGTTTGCCCTGAGAGGAGAAAACAAAAAACGATGGAACTAGAATAGTATCAAAGACTGTACAGATCTGCCTGTGAACATATTAAGAGTCAGAAAAGAGGAGACAGTTTCTTAAATCACAGTTCCAAGATCTGGCCAAAAACTATACTTGTTTTTTTTTTTAGCCACATTACCACTGACTCTTCATCTATAGATGGCACCTCCTTACCTCTAGCTGCTTGCTGTTTGTTCTTCTCTCACAGACACCAAGCCAAAACAATGATCCATCTGAGATTTGTATTTTATGTGCCACAGTTATACTACACTTCTAACTCAAGCCTTTCTATTAATGGTTAGGGGGGTGACTCCTGTTTTGCTACCTGATCCCAGTAAATGTTTTTTCATTTTTACTGTGAAAAGAAAACAGTTGCTGCACTCATCAACTGCATCAGGGTGCGACCCAGCCCATACCAAGGAAGATAACCAAGGGCAAATTTATACTGCCAACTTGTTCTGCCAAGCAGTAACACCCTCAAATCTAACGTGCTGCCCATGTGGTAGCAATGTAGCCACTGGTAACCACTTTCACATACCCTTACAGGTAGGCTAATTTGCTCAGTCACTCAGCAATGCTAATCTGTCCAGCTACACCACCAAGTAACTGTTCCTACCCTGCTTTCAGGCTAGGAGTTGGCCCATCAAGCATGTTTAAGGGTGGTCCTGCCTGGCATGTTAAGTTTGTGGTGTAGACATTCCCTATGAGATGCAAGACATGACTTAACTGAGCCCAGCATGTACCCAATCTTGTCTAATATACCCCTAAATGGGATGAGAGTGTTCAGGGTTCTTCTTTTGGCCATTCACAGTTGTTTTCTAGTCTGCAAAGGTCATAGAGAAGTGGAGGGGGGAGCGAGAAGGGGAGACTACAGACATTCACTGCCCTGTTCCTGAGTTCAGATATGGATTTGAACATTAAGGGTAACCAACAGAGCTGTAGCCAGGCAGGCTGTGCGCAGCAAATCCCATATACACTATTATGTAACAACATTTATTATGTTTTTTTTTAAAGAAGATCCTTGTATGACATAATATAATATAATAACAATAAAGAAGGAAAGAGCACAGCTTCTCAAGCGCATTATTATTACACCCCAAATTCATGTCAAAGTAGAAAAGCAGATTGCAAGTTTCCCAATCTCCTGCCTGGATTAATGCAAAATGCCATGTACAAGAAGAGGTACTTGAATGTTCCCAAATAAAATGGTGCTCTTGGTTTAAAATGCATAAACAACATTTATTAATATGAGCCCCACTTCAAATTAAAAACAATATTTTTAAAACACTACTCCAAATTAATATAAATTCCAGAGTTTTTGAGAAAACCTAAGATTAAAGACAAAATTTCAATTTTTCCAGGATTCTTAGGGAATCCTGAGCCAGTAGACATCTTGTTTAATTTTTCTTGCCTTTAATGTGGCAAACCTGTCAATTACAGAACTGTAGTTTAGCAAATCTGCTGTATCTTATTCAACTGACAGGACTGCTGTGTCAGATAACCTTTCTTATGCCAACAAAACCTTAGGTAGTTTTCAACTAATTTTAATTTACTAAAGCTGTTCTTGACAGTAGCAAAACTTATGTGCAACATCAAAAATAATTAACAAAATAATTTTGATATTAGGATATGAAGCTACATTGGGCTTACTGCTTTAAAAGGTTACCAAGCTGATTGTTCTGCCTGCTGGTCACTGGAAGAGCCAAGGATTTAGAGAGTGACTCCTTCGAACTGTTTTGTTTCTCACCTGTTTCTTGACACCATGGAAGGGCTGAGCTCAGGGGCAAACCAGTGAGCTAAGTGCGGTCCAAACCACAAACACCTATTCCCTTCTGCATTGAAGTTTGTAAAATAAAGTTATCAGCTAACTAAAACTTTAAAAAACAATCAGGAATCTCTTTCAGGAAACAGGTATCTGCAACATGCATCAAACACTGCTGATATTTTGTTCTGCTCAGGTGAAAGAACCTTTTATTTTTCATGGAAAAAGTCAAATGGTGACCCTAAATGTCAGGCAGAGCGGCTCCTGGTCACAGAAGATGGTTCAAACGGTCAACCTCCAGGTTAGAGGGCCCATGGCCCATTCCTAAAGTGCTCCTGAGAAGCCGCTTTTGGGGTTGAGGCCTGTCTGTGGGGTGATCATGCACTCTGGCTGGCTAGACAGCCTCATCCTCCAAGCCTGTCCTGTCAGAGAAGCAGCGGAGGTTTTTGGAGGAAGAAACAGAGGTGGTGCCTGGAACTGGTGTCCCAGCCCAGCCACCAGACTGCTCTACAACCGCCACCAGTCAATGCTGCATCCTTGGACCTACCACCCTCTGACCTTAGTGCCAGGGCACCTCAAACTCCCCTAGCCTCTGGCTGACAGGGCTCCCTTGGCATGGGCTGTGTCCAGGGGGCTTAGTCATCTTCTCGCTAGCTAGGGACAGAAGTTACACATAAACCAGTGTAAGTGATCAGAAACCGGATTAAACCTATAACAGAACAGCAGTTCAGTTCACATAAACCAGTTTCAAAATGGCTAAAACTAGTTTGAGATAAACCTGTATCAGACCTGTATCAGAGTATCAGACTTAAGTGATTTGGGTCAAACCAGTTTATGAAACTTCTGTTCCAGGTCCCTTCCTGGTTCAAGTTAAATCACAGTCCCCCCGGATCCCAGCATGCTTTCCAGCCCTGGGCTCATCTGTGCTGTCTGCTTCAGCAGAGAAGGGTTTGCAGGGGGGAGAAGGGACTTCCCCCACCAAGCAAACCCTGGTGAGGTCTGGGGCTGCGGAGAGAAGGTTAAACTCCCTTTCCTCAGAGTACAGAGCTGCCCTGCCCAGCTAAACTTACAGATGGCTGCGACAGTGGACTACAAATCCCAGAGGTACCTGGAAGCAGGAAGAGGAAGTGATGAGCAACCCGCAGATTCCTCCTGCTGTGATTCTGGACTGCAAATCCCAGAGACCTCAGGGGCAGCAGGAAGAGGAAGCAAACACAGCCATGCTGGCTATGTGCCAGAGAACCATGCTCTAGTGCCCCTGGGCTTCTGGTCTGAGTCACTGCAGGTATATGGCTGCAAAAAGTAAATGTCTGTTCACTTCGTAGTCAGTTTAATCTCTGCAGCTTAGACTAACCTGCAAAGACTGAATCGATTCAGCCATGGGCCTTTTGACTGTCTGCACTTAGCCCCCATGCCCAGAGCTACCAGAGGCATGTGAGGCTCATTCACCCTCACTTTCCCACACAGGTGGCAGAGAGACCCAGCACATCTCACCCACCTGAACCAGGCTGGGCCCGGCAGCCTGGGCCTTCCCTTGTGAGCTGAGCTTGCCATGCCTGATCCCAGTGGGCAGAATGAGAGAGGTTGAAGTTCTAGGGTAGAAGAGAATGGGGGTGGGGTGGGAGACAGTTAGCTACTCCCCAAGATTGGGGCAGGTAAGACCCTCTGGACAAAGAAGGGTCAGGTAGGCATGAAAGCAGTTCCTGAGGGAGGGCTGAGGTTGTGGAAGTAGTCTTGGTTCAGTCGTCTCCACTGCCTCTGTATCTGTTCAGACAAATCCTTCTGCTTACTCCCCCCCCAGGTACGCTACCACTTGAATGGGACTCAGAAGACTGACCAGAGCAAGACTTTCCGCCTGTGGGCCTCACAGACAGCCAAATGGATACGGTATTCCTTAAAAGTCTGGGAAATCCACAAACAAAAGGCTTAATCCAGGTCTCCACTCGCTACAAAGCTATGGTGTACCAGTGGCAGGAGCACAAGAATGTACAGTCCATGACAAATAGCTGTTCAAGCAAAAACCAATAGTGTAAATATAGCTATACCACTAAAACCACACTTTGGGTTTTATAGGCTGTGGTAAAGGAGGAAAAGAGGGAAGTGTAGGCTGGGACAAACAATATTAGGAAAAGCAGATTTTTGCCAGATTAAGCTGTTTCCACACTTGGAATGATTTAATTACTATAGTACGTGTGTGTGCGTGTGTGCAGGTGTGTGTGTAGATAGATACTTAAATGTGAAAAATACTCCACTTTTAGCTATCACTTGGCTTTAGAGAATTTCAGTTAACACACAAGTTTTGTAGAGCAATTCCTATATATTTTACAAGATCAGAATGTTTGAACACAGATACCTAAGGGATACTTTCTGTTCCTCACATGATCCAGCATACCCCTCCCCAACCTACAACAACCATCTGCCTTTAACGTAGCTCTTTAAAACCAGAACTATAGCCAACTCGTTTGTCAAATACAGGATCAAATGCTAATCTTCCAATTTGTTATTCTGATTTTTGCATACATTTCTGTGGATTTTATGTAACAACACAATTCAAGCAAGGAAACAGTGGGCAGAACAGCATCCAAGGCTGCTGGCGTATCACCTGGTCCCTTTGACTATTTCAGCACTTACGTTTTTAATGAAGCATAAAGCTAAATAGTTTGGGAGAAGGGGGTTAGAGCTGGGCTTCATCTCAACAATTTCAAGCATATGTCTAGCTTCTGCTTGTTTGCAAGGACTTTCTAATACGTGACCACTTTTATGAAACTGGTAGTCAGTTATATATATATTGGGGGAGTCCCTGTTCCACTGCGGGTGTCCCTGTTCCCCCGAGCACTACCAGGAGTGACTAGAAATAATGGTCACAAGCTGGCAGAGGGTAAATTCAGATTAGACATCAGGAGGCGCTACTTCACTGTCAGGGTGGCTAGGATCTGGAACCAACTTCCAAGCGAAGTAGTTCTGGCTCCTACCCTGGGGGTCTTTAAGACAAGACTAGACAAGACAATCACCTTGCTGGAGTCGTTTGACCACAGTTCTCTTTCCTGCCATGGCAGGGGGTCGGACTTGATAATCTGCTCAGGTCCCTTCCGATCCTAATAACTATGAAACTATAAGCTTAGACTCCTGCAGGAAAAGGTATGTTATATCTTGTACTGAAAGCACAGTCTTATCAGTGAGTCTATAAAATATTCCAATAATGAGTGCAGCATACTAAACAATAAAGAACAGAAATAAAGTATCGAGAAAGGATATGCAAAAAGCCTAACAATTACATGTTTTTAAAGAAGTCCAAAAGGTATTATGAAAGATACCATATGAATGTTTGAAACTGGAAAAAGCATTCACAACAGTAGGTTAAAGAAAGGTCCTGCAGTCACAAGACTTTTAACAAAGCAAGATACAATGATAGTCAGTAACCTCAAGCATGAGGCAGTATGGCAAGGTCATTTTTGGACTAATGGGAGGATGAATACAGGAAAACATGAGGACAAGACAAAAGTAAAAAGAAGCTCTAAGCACCACTGTAATATAAGATGATTTAAGACAAGTCAAGAATATCTTCTCCCCACATTTCTTTTAAATGAGGTCTATTAACATTAAGCTGTTTTCGTTGTAACCAATATATTCTAAAAAGTACAGAAATAACAGAACATGCAACCAAAGTTCTTAGGTAAAAAAGTCCCTTTCAACATCTCTACATCTGCCTCATTCACAAGAGTAAAACTTGAAAATGTACTCAAAATACATTTTTAAACAAATGTATTTAAAATATTAACTAGATTTTAATAAACCAGACTCAACATACCTTTTTAACAGTTACTGAAAGACTCTTGTTTTGCACATACTTTTAAAAAACTAAGTAGACTCAGAAGCTATTTGCAGTGTACTAAGAAAATTAAGTAAGACTAGATAAGGTACAACAGACAAATAAATAAATAAAAAATGGCAGTCCATTAACCATCTCCATAAAACTAAGAAAAGGAATAGAGTTGACCTTTAACTACATTTTCTTAAAATATAATTGAAGAAACAATAAGGTTCTATAAGGACAGAGCGTACTATACTGCTTTGATAAACAAAAACTTTCTGGAAACCAAAGCAGTAGAGCTACGGTACCTCCCCTGTTCCCTCCTCAGCACTCTACAGAGCACCAAAAAAAGGCTAGGTCCAGTACTGCTTGAGCTTGTCCCACACCAATACTCATTAGTTGAAACCTCAGTCTGCCCAGGGTCAATGCCATTAGCATAGATAAGTGAGCTGCTTCTGTACATTTGTTTGATGAAGTGCCCTCATTTGGCTAACATAGCATTTTTTCTACTGCTTCCTATTTCACGTTATTTGCTAATTTGTGATGACTCTCCTGATCTTTGGTGCAGATTACTGTCAAAAATGGAGAACCATCCCCCCCCCAGTGTATGAAGCCCTCTACAAATCCCCTCTCCTACTCAAATTTGCAGAGCTAAATTCACCGATGAGTGCTCTGGCAGAGCAGTGCCACCATACCTCACCTCTCTCCTGCTTCACTGGTGTGAATAGGAGAAATTTTTGACTGATGACCTGCTGGATCATTTGAGAGTTGCTTGTACTTATACATGTGTATTTACTATAATTGAGGCTAATGGAAGAAAACCAAGGATTAAAAAGTGACTCTGTTTAATGGGAGAGAAATCATTCACTCATCTTCAAACCATGAGCAGTCCCTCTAAAAATCCTGACGTCCCATTTATTGTATATAGTAGATATTTTATGACATCCATGAAAGACATGGTTTTCCTCCATATGTGCATTAAAATACTATATCAGAAGCCTGCAACCTTCCAGCCAGTCCCCAATCTCTAGGACTAAGGACTAAGGACATATAAACTGGTTTACGTGATCAGGAACTGGTTTAAACCTGTAACAGAACAGAAGTTCAGTGCACATAAACCAGTTTCAACACGGCCGAAACTGGTTTAAGATAAACCTGGTGAATGTAGTAGTATCAGACTTAACTGAGGTCAAACTGGTTTATGACACTTCTGTCCCAGACCCCCTCTCAATTCAACTTAACTTACAGTCCTCCAACATCCCAAGATGCTGTCCAGCCCTGGGCTTTGCTCTCTGCTCCAATGAGCAGGGCTGGCCCCACTCCCAGCCATCAGCAAAGACTTTTCCATCCCCAGCAGCCAGAAGTGGGGTGCATTTCCCTGCCTCACCCCCTCCTCAGCTGGAGAATTGACCCAGCTCCCAGCTGGGGCTATGAAGTAAAGCCCCTACTGCTGGCTTCCCCAGTCTGCTTTAGTCCCGCCGGTAGGCGTTTTTCCACCCCCAGTCCCACCTCAGCTGGCCCACAGGCCAGGGAGGGGGCATGGCTGGGGAATCACCCAACTCCCCAGCTCAAGTGAGAGGGGTAAAGCCCCAACTGTGGACTCCCCCCGTCCCCCACTGGGGCATCCTCAGTTTGGCCTGGAGCCCATGGGAGAGCTGGTGCTCAGGCAGCAGAGGCCCCTGATGCACTCCTTGCACATCCACCCCCCCGTCAGAGTGCTGTCCCCCCGCCATGCCAGGACCCACTAGGCTGTGGGCCGCACTCACTGGGGAGCCCCCTGCTGCAGGACAGTCTGGGATAGCAGAGCTGAAGCCAGTGATGTGAGCCCCCTCCCTCCTCCTGTGTCAGTGGGGCTGCCGTCCTGCACCACAGCTTGGTGGGTGGAACAGGCACAGAGCCGCAGAGACAGTGCCAGGCAGGGCTGACGGGTAGCAGACGCTGGTTCTGGCCATGCAGAACTCACAGCAGGCAGGACAAACATAGAAGATGCAGGGAGGACTCGCACGACACCCACAGGGAGCTTGGGGTGGAGGCAGTGGGGCCTAGCTGCCGGGTGGGGACAAGGCACCAGGCAACTGCGATGTTTTGACCACATAGGCCAGCTCCAGCAAAGTGGCAGCACCATAGACCATGCTTACTCCACCACTTCTGGGATTGCAGCAGGGGTCTGGAATGGGGGTGGAAATAGGACGGGGAGGAGACAGCCATTTTTCCACCCCACTCCCTTTCTCAGCTGGCCTGCCAGCCAGAGAGCAAATATTACTGGGTGATCGGCTTGACTCCTGGCTGCAGGGAAGTCCACAGTCCCCACCTGAACTGGGACCCAGGGCGATCACCTGGCCACACCCTTCCCTGGCCAGTGGGCCAACTGAGGAGGGAATGGAGGGGAAAACGGCTCCCACTATGGTCTTCCCACACCCTGTGCCAGGCATAGCCTGGCTGAGGGTCCAGAGCCAGGCCAAGGAGGGCTATTTTCCCTCCATTCTCTCCTCAGCTGGCCTGCCGGCTGAGCAAGGGATATGGCTGGGTGATCGCTCCAGCTTTCAGCTCAGGTGGGGGCAGGCTTCCCCATGGCTAGGAGCCAGGCTGATCATCTGGTCATGATCCCTGTTCGGCTGGCAGGCCAGCTAAGGAGGGAGTGAGGGGAAAAATGGCCCCAGTAAGGTTTTCCCCATCCCTGTACCTGGCACAGCTCAGCTGGGGGTCCAGAGCTGGGGGGGGGAGGGAGGGGCGGGATTCCCCCCACTCCCTCCTCAGCTGGCCCACAGGCCAAGGAGCAGGTATGGCCAGGTGATCGGCCCAGCTTCTA
>NW_017729031.1:88560718-88564911 GCF_001723915.1 Gavialis gangeticus
TTCCCCCCACTCCCTCCTCAGCTGGCCCACTGGCCAAGGAGCAGGTATGGCCAGGTGATCGTCCCAGCTTCTAGCTCCAGCTGTTGGGGAGAAGAAGAAATGTCCCACTGGAGGTTCCCTCTTCCCCTCACACCAGGGAGACCCCAGCTGGGGGTCCAGTGCCAGACAGAGAGGAGGGTTTCCCCCACACCTCCTCCTCAGCCAGCCCAGACTGAGGAGAGGGCACAGCTGGGGCGACTGGCTCTTGGCACAGGCAAAGAGGGAGAAACCCCACTGTTGGCTTCCCTTCTTCCTATGCCCCAGCACTGGGGAGACCCCGGCTGAGGATCCAGTGGGGGTTCCCCCCACAGCTCCTCCTCAGCTGATTGAAGGCTAAAGAAGGGACATGTCTGGGGAAATCATGCATCTCTGGGTTCTCTGCACTGGCTGGCAGGCTGGGAGGCGTGTTCCTATGCTCCCTGGCTCCTGTGTTAGTTTACCTTCTTATCAGTTCAATTGAAGCAGTTTACAAAAACCTACAAAGATTGAATCACTTCAGCCTCAGGCTTTTTGACTGTCTGTACTTAGCCTAGAAGAAATAATATAAGCAATCCTGATTAAACTTGCAAAGGCATATTCTTCAATGTTCTCTGTTTCTGCTATTTGCATTAAAAGCAGTCACATTTTGCAACTTACTTCTACTGTTAAATTCTTATTTTACCTGGAAAAAAGTCCTGATTCTATTTAACCAACCTGGTACCATGGACAAATTTGGGGGAAAAATTTGGTTTAACTTCACCCCTCCCCATAGCCCTCTAACTTCTTTCTACCCACACCCTGCTCCCACACCTGCAGTGTGAAATGCACAGAACTTGTGGTTTAGAATCACTGTGTTAATTAGCAACATGTATGATTAACATCATTTAATAGAGATGTGTAGTGATCATAGCACAAAATTTTGCTCTCTGATAGTGCAAAAATGACTGTTAAGCTCCTTTTTCAAAAGAAAATGCCGTATAACTGATATTAAAAAATAAAACCAGAAAACCCAGCCTTTCTAGCAGCATAATGCAAGGATGAGAAAGGAACAAGGGGCCAAGATCATGCAAGGGAGAAAGAGAACTGGCTTATAGACAGTGGAATCAGAAGAAAAGAATGAAGCTGTTGTGTGGGAAGGGAAGCATCTTCTCTCTCAACTTGATACTTTTTTTCTAACCAGCTGAAGAGAACTTGCAACCAGTATTTAAACTGTTTGTAAGTCATCTCACACAAACACTCAAAATGCTTTGCTTTTGCATGTTTTCAGATTAAATTACACTGAAAAAAATCAGTGATTACAGACCGATACTGCTTATCTGTTTCCAAAATTGGCTTTCCTTTACAAAACAGTATTCAGAATAATAATTTAGCATTTGGTTTCTGGGCTAATGAAAGTGTGTGTAGGCTAGTAAAACAGGCCAAAGCAAATCCTTGAATTTGAGTCCTGTTGTGTAATGAGGAAGT
Source organism: Gavialis gangeticus (assembly GCF_001723915.1). NCBI lineage: Eukaryota > Metazoa > Chordata > Crocodylia > Gavialidae > Gavialis > Gavialis gangeticus. Next base: position 88,562,201 of record NW_017729031.1, read on the forward strand.
TTAATTAAGGCCACACATTACAGCTGTAAATGTTCTCTTATATAATAAGGTCTAAATGAAACTGAACCTAATCAAAGTTACAATTCCTTCATTAGCAAATTACAAACAAGAGCGCACAGCTGACACACCGGCTATGATTATCACAACTAATTGCCTCGTTGTTACAAACCAGCCTGAAACAGTGTTCAGATGTCCGTCTGCAATAGCAAATTAGGGCCACATCAGGCTATTTCTGCGATCACAAGGGGCTCTTGTACAGCGATCTGATTTACCCCTGTCGACTGGCAGCAAACGGCCCAATCAAAGCACTCTCTACAAAGGCAAGCTTTGAAGCCAGCACAGCCTAGAAACGCGCTCCATATGCAGGCCGGCAGTCTGCACTTCATTAGGCCTGTTGTCACATTTTCCCTCTTCTTATTCTAATGATCCTATTTTAATACACATAGGAACCTCTCCTAATTGATGTCAAGTGAGTGACTTCCACATTCATCACCAGAGCACATCAAACAAATCTTGGCGCATAGGACCAGCATCAGTGTTTAAGACCAGAGGTGTGTCTCCAACTACAGGAAAGCAAAAAAAATGCAGCATACCTGTTTAATTGGGATTGCACGGCCGCTTCCAATGCTATCTGTTCTGCTCTCCAGGACTTTCTTCTCTTTGTCTGGGTCGCTCCCTTTCCGAGACTGCAGAGCAAAAGAAAAGTTCACACTCCTAAGCACAGTGTTTCACACAGATGGAATGCTCTTTTAAAAAAAAATACATAAAAAAAAAATACTAGTTTAAGGTACAGTAAGAGATCTCAAAAATTTCAGCATACACAACTGTCCCACCAACCAAAGTGTCTTTCTAAAACGTGCCTCGCCCATTTGCATTAAAAAAAATATTTGGGATTTATTTTGAAGGACAGATATTTCAACTACTGAAGATGAGACAAAACCACATTATATATAAAGCCCAAACAGGAGAACACATATCTAAAGCCCCCTGTAATAGCTAAAAGGAATAAAAAGATTTCTAGCTTCCTATGTAGAAAATCTAATATATAAATCTATATATTTAATTAATGTCTGGATGGATTTAAAAACACTGTTAACTATTCAGCTGGGCAATTTTATGATGCACTCTTGCTGATATCAAGTTGCATATAATTTTTTTATTGCTTTTAGATGGTTAGAGATTAGGAACTTTAAAGTGAAGCTAGTAACTGATGTGGGAAAAATCTAAGTTGTACAGGCAAAGTTTAAAAGCATGAAGAATAATCCATTAAAGAATAGGCAAAAAATGGAGATTTAAGAGTCTAAATTGCTTTATCACTATGTTCTATAAATATCAGTAGCACCAATTGAAAAACTGTTCCAGGGGCTGGGGTTTGCAGTGTTTACTTCATGGCCATACAAAATTAAACACTAATTTAAGAAGTATTCCATATGCCTGTCCTTTATGGTGTGAGAATGTGCAAGCACAATGATTTCCTGACAGATTTATTTTATTATGAGAGAAAGATCCAAGAGTCGTCCTCCTTAATAACTGTGCTGACAAGTGACAACTTCACTCCATTACTTTTCAATGGGAACATTACTCACGCAATATTGAAAATGGGGAAACATTTTCATGTGCTTTTCAAATCGGAGATGATATATGAAATGAATACACTTGTGGTGTCCAGTGTCACAAAAGAAAGCTAAAAGCCAGAGCAGTGAGAGAAAATGCTTCTAATTTTCAATATATTTAAAAAGATACATCTGAAGAGACAATGAAAACTGGGGGCAATTTTGAATCACGTGAATGCTGGTACACATTTTTCATGTAGTATTAGGTGAAAGGACTAAAAAAAAGGCAAATTACTTAAACTTGCCCTGAGGTGTGTGTGTGGTGGCAGGGATGAGGAAGGAAGAGGACAAAAATTCTAAGCAACACATTTACCCAGCAGGAAATGATACTTTTCCTGGCTCTGCTGTGGGTACGTTCCTATCACTAGTTACTATGGTTCAAGGCTGTGGAATGACATGCCAGGGAATTAAACAAAGAACAACAACAAAAAAGCAAAACAAGTGGGAGGGATGAGACCTAGTGGCCAGGCCAGCTATTGTTCTTCTTTCTTCAAAACAGATTTCTAAAACTGAAAGTGCCACTTCCCAATAATAACACAAAAGACAACGCTTCAGTACTTGGAGGAGTTAAAGTGACAGATTAAGGGAATGGAATGAAGGTAGTCCCTTCTTTCTTCAAAAAAAGAAGCTGTTGCCATAAATACTTTTAAATTTGATTAGTTAAAAAACCCCTCAGTTTTTCTTTATGAACAGTAATGTGCAGCCTAAAGAATAAATAAAAAACAGCTGCTGTTCCCTTCTATTTTCATAAAAGCTGTTTCAGTAAGAATGTAATTAATTGAATACAAGGGGAAACAGTGAAATGCCTACAGTAAAGTACTGCCAAATATACATAGTATATAAACACAGGATTTTTTGCTAAACCACTTTGGTTATAAAAACACTAGAAATTACATGTAAATACAGATGCAAAACTTGCAAATGTACTTTTCAAACAGTCGGTGCTCCCTTAACAGTGACCTCTCTCATATACTGCCATATTTGAAATCAGAATTTGACAGTACAGATTCTATTAAATTCATTACAAATTGTTTGTCCTTTTCACATGATTCCTTTATTAAGGCTACCTTTTCTTCCTTTTTTTTTTTTTTTTTTTTT
>NW_017729031.1:88565084-88575065 GCF_001723915.1 Gavialis gangeticus
CCTTTTTTTCCTTTTTTTTTTTTTTTTTTTTTAAGAGGGAGCACAAAAATCCCCTAAACACCTGGACACACCTCACACACTGACATTCTCTTTGGTCCATTACTCCTTCAGATAAGCCAGAGTGGACGGAAGTGCAGCATAACCCTAATTTCAGCCTACTAAAACATTAGTCATTATACAGGATACACATTTTTGGAGCAGGATTTATTTTATAATCTATGTGTACATCATCTTCTGCAATGCAGATAATGCTAAATGAGGAAGGCAGAGCTTTACCTAAAACACAAATAGACAATAATGCAAAAGGATCTAAGTAGAAAAATAGCCAAATACATTTGCCTATAACTGCAAACAGTGATAGAAAAGTATTAATTTTAAATTCAAAGTCATTATCCCTTAAAACTGTACAATAATTCACTGATATATGATAGTTAAGTGCATAGAAGAAGTGAGATCCTACTGAACTACAGCCTTGTAATCAAAAATAGTTAAAACAGAATTAAGCATTCACTCTCTGCACATCCTCAAGCCTAACAGGAAGTCTACGAACAGGTGACTATCACCCACCAATACTATATACAACATGCTTGTATTAAGGTTACATCTAGTGATATAGTTTGCCCCCAAAGGACAAGTCAAATAATTTAACAGCTCCGGTATAGGAAGTTGATGCACAATAAAGCTATGAAAACCAGTTACTGCATCTATTACACATCATCCCCCCCACCCCAAAAAATCACAAATCTGTCCTCATTCCAAAAATATAAATAGGTATGAGGTTACATAATCCATTAGCTATTTAAAGCATTTACTACAGCATTTATTTTTTTCAAACGCCAACTGAAAGCTTCATGTAAACAAGGCAAAGAGAAAGAGTCTAAGACAGCATTCTTATACGTTTACAGGATTATCTGAATTTAGTAGCACATCCCAGCTCAAGATTAGAAGACAACTGGCACCCATTTATTCAATATTATTTCAGATTGCTATGTAGCTGACCTTACTTCCCGCTCACCTATACTTGTATACACAGTACTATTGTGCAATACACTAGGATACAATATTATACAGTAGACAACCATTGATCCTCTGGATTATGGTGTACACATAAGAGGTCTAAGTCAGGTGTCTGATGAATCTGCTTGTATGGAGTCCTGTGACCATCACGCCAAGATCTTCAACATGTATGCCTAGCCAAGAGTATGGAGGAGTGGAGTCTGCTCAAGACCTACCATTTGCCCTTTAGACCACTAAGACAGAGTCCAAAGGCCAGGCCAAGTCTAGACGTTCAGTGCCTCAATGGTTGTAGCTTCTGCCAGACAGCAACAGATAAGAACTGCTGCTGACTGCCTTATGCCTCAGTGAGGGTGCACTTCTGTCAGGGTGATGTCCCTTAGTCTTTCTCCAACCAAGGAGTACCCACAAGACAGTGGGAGGTAGGGTTTTGAAGTGTCTATACTTGCGTTACTCTAGAGGTTGCAACATTGTGGTGCTTTATAGGAGCTACACCACCACAAGCAGCCCTATCATGTTGCCACAAGGCCCTTCAGCCAGATGCAGTTTACAGTCATACCCAAGATCAACGATATTATACAGTACCTCATGAAATGATCTTCTACATATTAAAGACCAAATTAGTATCTGAAAAACTCTTTAAAATAGTTAAGATAGACCTTCATGTAAATTATTATACCACTGTGACGGTTTATACTTACGTCTTCCTAAGTAAGTGTTTCTACAATATTATGCAATACTGGTACAATGTCATAACAATGTTAAGAACTATTCAATACAACTAATATAGCAGCTCATACCAAGTTATTATTTTATTCAACACACTAATTTTAAAATTATATTTTTCATTTTGTAATTTTTTAAACCCTTCCTTCAACAAGGCTAATAATGTTGTTCTTTTGGGATAGTATTTTACATCTTACTTGCCAACTAAGGTTGATTTTAGATTTTTAGTAAACTGAATACAGAGCTGATTTTTCTTTTGTATAATGCTCTTTTTAAGATAGGCCAGAGTAATATTTAATATTTTTTCTATGCATGTCTTATTCCAATGTGAGAACATGACTTGTTTTCCAAATTATAGCTTCATATATAACCAACTGTTAAAAGTATTTTACAAATATTTAGAACAAGAGAAGGCTGGCAAGCTTTACCGAATAGCTCTGCAACCATTCTCAATTGTGACGGTTTCCAAATTTATTACCCTGCATTCAGTTTCTAAGATGACACTGACATCTAGTGGAGTTAATAATTCACAAGACCTCCCAAATTGAAGTCAAAACCCAAACCTAGCAAGCTTTCTGGTACCACTAATTTCCTGCCACTCTTCCTCCCTGCTTAAATTTAAGAAAAATCATTATTTTAACTGCTTGCAGAATGCTTTAGGACCTATCTACACTGAAACTTTTAACAAAGTTTGTCACAGGTTGTTGACACAAGTGGCACTAAAAATAGTTGGACCCACATTTTCCATGGTTAATACTCAGTAACTTTAACAGGCAGCAATTAGCATTTTGTACTTGTTAAAGGCCTAGCAATTCCATATCCTGCTAGTGTAGTTCTGTATATGTTCTTCATACTCTTCCTCATTGGGGCAGCACCAGGTATTTCAACAACACTAAAGATATAAGGTAGATGTGGATGTATAAACCTGGTTGGCACATGCCTATGAGGAAGAAAATTGGTTGCTAAATCAAAATCAACTCTGCAATGGTAAGTGTCTCAGGAGCATTTGGAGCTGGTTACACAGCTGCACACCTGTATTACAGAAAGCAAGGCAGGGTAACACCTTAAAGACTAACTGATTCAGAGAGGCATACGCTTTCTGAAGATGACAGCATCTGATGAAGTCAGGTATTGCCTATGAAAACTTACACATCCCTGAACCAGTTAGTCTTTAAAGTGCTACCCTGCCCTGCCTTCTACCTCAGTCCAGGCTAATACAGCTAGCTACCTTGATCTGCTTGCATTATAGATATGTATCATCATAATGGAATACTTAAAAGTCTTAAAAGTAACGTTAACAAAGATTTTCCAGATAACTTGAATAGTAACATAGAAACTGCTATACTAGATCAAATCTCTGTTTTATCTAATCTAGTATCCTGTCTCTTACATCAGTCAAAATGAGATGCTTCACCTCTGGATCTCTCAACTTTAAAGGCAGCAGAAAAGAAAACGGAATTGCATAAACAGGCCAGTAAAAAATACATTAGTTTTCTAGTACTACAAGGAATTTTCTTACAAGAAAAAAACTGCTGCTCTACACACTGACTACTTAAACTTACACAACTGAAGTAACTATTTTGTTTTTGGATCACGTGGACTACCTGCTCATTTTTCGCACTGATAACAAGTGGAAAGGAGATGAAACTGAAGAATTCAGGAAAATATAGGTAGGTCTGGGAATCTGACTCGCACACCTCTGCAACTAAAGCTGACAGGTTTAATTCACTGGGGCTTCAATGTTTCGCTAGTAAGTTATATTTCATGACAAGGAAGATCCCTGGACCTGCTAAGAAAGCTTCATTATGGGTAGCATTCTTAAGTCCCCAAACGAAAAAAACCCTCAGCAATCACAAACTTCTGCCTAAAAAAATTGAATGTTCTCAGTACCTCTGTTTAAGACTAGGCTAGTTTGACTCAGCAGGAAGGAAGTTTAATTTATATGTATGGACTGCAACTAAGAGCAATATTCTCTACCCTGGCTCACTCACCGTGAAGAGGTTGGATCGGCGTTTGGACTGTTTACGAACGGGCGTTGGAGTGTTGGTAGTGGGAGGAACATCAATCCGTAGCTCCTTCTGGCTGGTACTTGGAGTTGATGGGACAGAGGAGGAATAATCGCTTAAACTCCCTCCTCCATTACTGGTCTGCAATGATTAAAGTTAGTTTTAACAGTGATACACTGCTTTCAAGAAACCTACAATTCACAGCCTGATCTATTTAAGCCCAATAAACTGATGTCCTAGGCATATGAAAAAAGTGATGCCTACCCTAGAAGTCCTCAGTAGCATTGTTGTATACTGGCTGAGAATTCACTGACACTTCCAAGTTTTTTTTGGTTTTTTTGGGGGGGGGTTTTTTGGTAAAGAAACAACTATTCACATCACAGAAAAACTAGGCATATCTGCTGCTTTAACAAGCAGTTAAGACTTTTATTTAATTCATTATAGTATAACGCAAAATGAAAAGCAATACATTTTCATTAAATAGATACAGAAGCTTAGTTTTCTTGTCTGGAACATTTGGAGCCAAATTCAATCCCAATATGCAGAAACGGGTCTTTAGGTCAGTGGATTTATATCACCAATTAATTTCACCCTTAAAGACTTCAGTCCACACTTAGAGCTATTAAAATAATTTTTTTTAAAAAAGGAGACTAACTCAGTGTTATCAAGTAACTACTATATAAGGAACTGATTTACACTTCTGCTGAAGCCAGGGAATATTACTGTTATATTAAAACCCATACTTAAGGGATCCACTGATATTACACTGTGAGAAGGCCGCAAATAACCTCAAACTACGTCAAAGTCTCATATAAGGAATGACGCACACAGTCAACTCTGCAAAGCCATACATGCTGTGAAATGACCCAATCACTAAAGAACATCTTGTCCAGATAGGGAAGGATAGCAAGTTGTTTCAAAAGTAGAATATGTCCTAGTAAGCAACAGCAAAGTATCTTGCTGGTTATTAACAGGTTCAGAGAATCCAGATTGGAAACATTCAAAAAAAAAAAGTAATAGAAATGGAATCCCAAGCTGCACTTTTCAGGGAGACCAGGATAAGTTCTCTTATTGAAATAAAATATTGCAAATCAAGAGAAATTAAGAAGGCAGAGGGCAGGAAACAGAAATATCTGAGTGGCTAGAAAGCCAATAACTGAGATGACACCACTGAACGTAAAGGCATGAAATCAGATCACCTCCATTTAGTGCTTTCTCTTCCATACTGCTTCAAAATTCACAGGACATTCTCTCTGGAGTTCTAAACCTTGGCAAAGAGCATACCCTTGTTTTAACAGGACTTGGTAAAAGAGGAGCAATGTGATCTGCTTGGAAAGACCTCCATAGAAAATTCAGTTGCAGCATATTAAGCTCTGAAGGTCTGTGTAAAGGGGAGTATATTACCTTGGGGAACTGCCTTTTTCCTGAAAGGAATGAAGCAACAGGACAGTGAAGGATATTCTCACTATGTGACACTCCACATTGCCTTTTTAAAGTAAGGCTTCTCTATCGTTTTACAAAATAGACGAAACCCTTTAAGGAGGAAGCAACCACCTTTGTCTTGACGCCTGCTTTGGCATGCAACACCTATGCTGATGACTCACTGTAGAGACCACCCAACCGTAGAGTTTAGCAAGTTGTGGTGAAAAGAAGCTAGCTAGTATAAGGAGCTATCAAGTAGATGGGTGGACATCATATGTGCTCCCTGGAAGGCAGATTAAGACCAGAACCATGAACACCCTGCAAAAACCCAGGTATCTAGCCAAGCTGACTCCAAGTGAAACACCATTACCCTGAAAAATGACGCTCATCCACAGGACAGCATTCCCTGAGTTACTCTTCCCTTGTCCTGTTAAAACTTTTCATGTTTTGGGGTTCTTCTCCTGGTTTTGCCCTCTTCAAAATTACCTTCTATGCTAATCCAGAATAAAGAAAGAGCACGAGGGCCGAGATATAGACACTGTTTCCAAAAGATGCTAAATAGAAGTAGTCTGATTCATATCTATATATTCAGGGATGAGACGTCAGTTCTTTGCTTCCCAGTATGTAGCAAGATGTTTCTCACTTCATTTCTTTTTGATACGAAGAGAAGCAATAAAACAGTTATGAAATAACCTCTCAATACTTTTTAGACTAAACAATATCACAGGTGGTAAAACTGATTTACTGGGTCTGCATAAGTTAAAAAATAAGATTACTCAGGTGTACATAATTAGCTATTTCCTACCCTCAAGTGTCCAAGGTTTATGCTAATACAAGAAGTCATGGCCCCTAAAGTGCTTACAGTATAGAAAAACAAATGCACACAAAAATGAGAGGGTCAAAGTGTTGGCCACATATTCATTTTGCTATTTCCAACCCCCACCCTCCATTTCGATATATTAGTTATGCTCATTTGGTCCGCTAACCAGCCCATTATCAGATGGAAATTTACTGAAAGCAGAATGATAGACAAAGATTATCAGAAAGTATTATGAAATAGAAAGAATTACTAAAAAAAAAAATCAAATCAATTCAAAGAGCATTTTATGTAAATGATGTGCTGTGGAAGAAGCGAAGATGACTGTAAAGAAAGATGTACTAACATTACATCAATACTGGATACAGCGAGGACAAGACAGGAAGCACATATTTCAGAAACACAGCTCTGAATGAAGCAGAACTTTGAATAAAAACACTGAGTGTGAAAGTGAGAGCCAGTGGCTAAATTCAAAGAAGTGACTAGGTCAGAACATATGGCAAAGATGGTTTTGGCAGCTATGTTTTATAGAGACTGGATTGTGGAGCACAGAAAAAGGAGGTGGGAACTGATAGAATCAAGAGAATTTCTACCTACAGAAAGAGAAAAAACAGGGTTCACAAGTGTTGGCAAGGAAGCAACTGCAGGTACTGGACAAGGTGGATGTATATGAGGCAAAAAGGATGAATAAACAGCACTAAATTTTGCCTAGTTACAGGAAGGATGGTAGCAGTATGAACCAAAAAGACAAATATGAGGGCTAAAAAGAAGTTAGGAGACCAGTTCCATTTGTATTCAATTTAAGTTTAGTATCTCTCAAACCATCTTGTACAGTGTAATGCTGGACAAGTCACTCTATGGATACCTATAGCAAAGCAGATGCTTAAGCAATAGCCAGAGAACTAAATGGAAAGGCCAAAGATCATCATATGACCAAAACTGAGAATCAGCAATATGTCAAGAATGATCAAACATCCCCACAGTAAAGATCAGGTCAAAAGGGGACAGAGTACAGGTGCCAAAAAAGGACAAACCTTTCTACCTCCAATGGAAACCAACTGGATAGAATTCAAGATAGGGCTGGAAGACAAGCCCAAAGGAATGTTTGTAAAACACCATGTCATAAGCTGAAGGAAGAAAAAAATATGATAGGAGACACAAATGCAATTGAAGAGTCGCTTTCAGATTAGAACAGACCAGGGTACTCTTACGCTTTTATAGTAAAAAAGCCAGAAGAGAAAGAGGAATTGGGAAGTGGAGGGAAGCAAAAATAGCAGTGATGGAAAAGGGAAATCAGATAGGAGGATGGGAACAAGAAAGGTAAGATTGGAAATGGACAATGTGAAGGATGTCAAATTTTCTAACAAAGAAGGGGTGACAAAATGGTCAGGGTGCCAAAGAAAGGATTAATTGTGACGGATTTGGGTATACGAAAAAGGTGGAAAAGTCTTACAGAGAAGGAAGGGAGGAAAGGAGGGACATCTTTAAAGGAAGGAATCAAAGGTTAAAAATGATAACAAGGGATGAGCTACAGTTAGAAGTAAATAAAGGCAGTCGTCTTCCTTTTTTGCAACAAAAGAAATATTGTTACTTAAAAACTTGCAATTTTTGTTCTCTAAAGAGGTATTTTATAGTTTTATAGTTAGGTCTCACTTTCAGCTTCAGTGGGAGCAAGAAATCCTATTGATCTAAAATCTTAAACCTCTGTGTACTCCAATGAAACATCTTAAACTCACCTCAATCATGTATTAATATTTCTCCCTAAATACTCAAGTTATGTCACTTCAAGTGAGCAACAGTGGCTCCAAAAACCAGAAAATCTACAAGCATATGCACTGAAATATAAATAAAGCTATCCATCTAAATAAAGGAGGCAGAGAGGAATAATCTTTGTGGACGTATCTCAACAGAGAACAAGGGCAAAAATAGCTTTTCAGTATCTAATCTCATTGGATTTCTACTGTTAAAAGCAAAGATATCAAAGAATATCTAAAATAGCTTATTGGCCAAAAAAGGGGGACCCATTTTAATAAAGGACACAGGAAACAGAACTAAGTCTAGAAGGCTAAGAACTTCAGGCCACAATAAGAAGAACCTTGGTAAACATGCAAGGTAGTCAGTGTGGCTGGTTTGTGAACCTCTGGGGTACTGAAGCTGATAAATAAAGCTGAATGGTATGAGGCTCGACATGACTTAATTTGAAGTCTACCCAGACAGCAGCAATGAAAAATACAATCAGACAAGTACTTTGAAGTTATATGCTTGGAAACATCTGAACCTAATGCATTGTCAACTTAAACAAAAAACGTTGTGGGCTTCATAAGGCCTTTTCGTTACTTCAAATAAAATTACCTGAATGTTTTCATATCAAGATGCAGAACAGGAACTTGCTGGGATTAGCTTGCAAGTGCGAAAAAAATATTGGCAAAGAGAAAAGGTTCATTAGAGCCAGCTGAAGCCACCAATGATGGCAGGACCTGAAGAAAACTGCGGCAATGGCTGTTCTTCAGAATTGAACACAAGGTTTGCCTTAAGCTCTTTTATGCCATAAAATCAATTCAGTGCATGTGAAATTCTGTTTTTCACATAATAAACCTAAGTCAACAAGAGCACTTCTTAATCAGCTTGGGTTATGCTGCATTGACAATACTGCAGTAGGTGTGTCCACTTCTGAATAAACTCAAAAAAGGTTTGCTTTTTTTTAAAAAAGGTCCAGCTTACTTGTTCTTAACAGCAAACGCTGTTTAAGCTACTCAGGCAAATGGAGAGTTTTTTGTTTTGTTTTCTTTTTTTTATATACTGGGTCCATTATACACCAAAAGACTAATCTTTTCAAGTTTTAATAAAGTGGGTTTTGTGGGGGGGTAGGAATGGAGGTGGGGAAAGAGTTTTACTGTTTTCTTTTAGGGAACAAGAAGTAGGGGCTTTTCAAGAAGCTAGACGGATTTGAGACATCTCCCCAAATAGACTCCTTACCTAGATAGTTAGGTATAATCCTTGATGACAAGGGCTAGGAACAGACATTACACATAAACCAGTTTAAGTGATCAGAAACTGGTTTAAACATGTAACAGAACAGATGTTCAATGCACATAAACCAGTTTGAAAATGGCTGAAACTGGTTTGAGATAAACCTGGTTGAATGTAGTATCAGACTTAACTGATTTGAGTCAAACCGGTTTATACAATGTCTGTCCCAGACCCGTTGCTGGTTTAAGTTAAACCAGACTCCCCCAGCATTCTGGCACGCTCTCTGGGCGAGGCTCTGCTCTGCTCCAGAGCTGGGCTGGCCCCTCCCCTCTGCTCTCTAGCTAGAGCAGGGATGGGACATGGGGAGACACCGGGCAGCATGGCACTGTTAAGGCAAAGTGGGCATGGAATAGATTAATTCTTCCCTCCTTCCTCTCCTCTCCCACCGCAGCCGGGGTCTGCCTGTTTGCTGGGGAGCAGAGGGAGGGGGCTGTGGCGGTGGCCCCTGAGGCTGGCAGACTCCAGCTGCAAGGCAGAAGGGACCACGAAGGGATGGAGGGAGGAATTAACTCTTCTCCCTGCCCCCTTCACCTTAATTGGGCCTTGCCTGGATGGTTGTCCTGCGGGGTACAGAGTGGGGCTCTGTTCTGTGCTGGGGGGGAGGGGGAACTCTTCCCCCCTCCTCCTCCTCCCAGGGCAGGGAAGGGGGGCTCTGTGGGGCACTGGAGGCCTACTCCTCCCTGCCCCCCACATGGCTGGGGGGACTCTATGCAAGGCTACCCGACCCAGAGGGTTACAGCCACTACCCGCGCCCTGACTGGGTAGTGCCACACAGAGCACAGTGCCCTCCTTCACCCCATGGCAGGGGGTGGGACAAGCAGGGGGCTCTCCGGCCCTGGGCCAGGCAGCCTTGCTCTTCCCCAGGTGCCACAGGGTGGGGAGGGGAGTTCTGTTCCATGCTGGGGTGTACTCTTCCCCCTCCTCTTCCTTCCCTGCCCGCACCGCTGAGGGATGGGGGGGGGGGGC
>NW_017729031.1:88575634-88586523 GCF_001723915.1 Gavialis gangeticus
TGTGCAGGCTGCCCGGCCCCAGCCCTGGGGGACACTTTCTCCCCCCCATGGGGTGGGGGGGATCCTATTCAGTGCTGGGGGGGGCTCTTCACCCTCCTCCTACCCACCCCCCCTACTGCCACGGGGCAAGGAAGGGAGGCTCTTGCAGTGCTCCCTAGCCTTGTCTGCACCTGCTGGGGTGGCCCTGCTCCTGTGGCTGGCCCCACCAAGCGGTTGCCTTACCCGCGGGAGTGGGGCCACCCCCGCAGCTGAGGTTCTGTTACAACCGCTCCCTGTGCCCCAGTTGGGCCAGGCCAGACCGGGTCAGGGAGCACCACAAGAGCCTCCCCTGTCCACTCTGCAGCAGTGGGCATGGGGAGAGGAAGAGGGAGAAAGAGTTTACTTCCCAGCACTGAACAGAGCCCCCCTCCCCACTCTGCAGCAGGGGTGAGGAGAGAAGGGGAAGAGTCCCCATCTGCAGCTAGACAGTACTGCATGGAGCTCCCCCTCCCCACCCCTTGGTAGTGGGGGAGAAGCAGAGGGAAGAGCCTCCCGTGGGGCTGGGCAGCCTTGCAATGCACCCCACCCCACAGCAACAGAAGAGGATAAAGAGGGGAAGAGCCCCCACAGCATTGAACAGAGTCCCCCTCCCTGCCCCACAGCAGTGGGGGAGAAGGAGGAAAGGGAAGAGTTTCCCTCTGGGGCCAGGCAGCTGTGTGTGCTGTGATTGCTCCCAGCTGTCAGGGAGCTGCTGGGAGGGGCGCAGCTCTCCCCTCCTCCTCCTCCTCCTCCTTGTCCCCTACCCCACCCCCCACGCACAGCAGACACTCCCTCTTCCCCCACCTTCTAAACCCTGCTGGCCGGGGTGGGGGTTTAAACCCCACCTCAGTCTTACTCAGGCCGCCTAGGGCCTGGCTACGCCCCCCTCAGCTCAGCTTCCCTGTTGCAAGGAAGGGGCTGCTCTAGCGCCCCCAGGCTTCTGGCCTGAGCCACTGCAGGCATGTGCCAAATGTCTATCCACTTGCAAACCAGTTCACTCTCTGCAGGTTAGATTAACCTGCAAAGATTGAATCAATTCAGGCTCGGGCTTTTTGAACGCCTGCCCCTAAACAGGGAGAAAGACACTGGGTATTAAGATACATTCTGTTCTGAAGTGCTATATCTTTTTTGGACAAAATGGGGTTATTAAAATTCAACTGATCACCTCTCCTCCAAATACTTGTTAAAGCAACTATTGCCAGAGGTTCTGAAGAGAAAGCATAGATGAATTTACTTCCCGGTCTTATAAAGGTGGCTTGCTCAGTGATCTTTTCTTGATGCATAGAAGGAATAGACACTGGTGTGTTTGTTTATGACAATTAAATGAATCTAACCAAAGATCTAATTCCACAGACTTAAAATAACGAGCATTTATTTACTAACTATACAGGACACAAACCTATTAAAAGGAGGCTAAAAAGGATTCTGATAGAAGAAGGCAAGAATCCATTAATTGTTCTTCACATACCAACAAACAATACAGCTAAACATTAACTGATAAGGATAAAGCTTAATATAATTGGAAATGATGCAACCATGACAGACTTCAAATCTCCTGATATTAACTTAAAAAGGAACATTACCAAAAATGATATGGTAAACATAATATTGGAAAAAATAGCTAATAGTTTTCTCTATGAAATGGGCATTATATGAACAAGATGTTACAATACCTTAATTCCAGATTTGGCAAATAGCAAGGCCCATATTAAGGAACTAGTTGTGGAAAACCATCTGGAACCAAACTACTATATGATTTAGCTCAGTTAACTTTAAATTGCAGGGTGAAAAAAGGAAGCCTGTAGTGAGACTTCTGGACTTAGTGAGTTAACTTTGAGAAACTAAGGCTATAAGTTAAGAACCAATGGAATCTGAGAGCTAAATTACTTTGATTCAGAAGTGGCATGTAATTTAAATGAAGTACAAATACTACTGAAACAGCCAAAGCTTCTTTAACTATATAAATAAAAAGAATCAGGGGGAAAGAAGTGAAGCTCGTATATGCTGAAGGAGTGGAAGTAAGGACAACTTATGGCTCAAGTTCTGCATACATATTTTACTTCAGCCTTCAATAAGGATGAAGATGTAATTGAGGACCACAGTAAGATATCAGCCAGCAGTAAGGACTGTTATGGAAACTACTGGGTCTGATGTTTAGTTGCTTACTGTTATACAGTCAGGTAAAAGGAGGAAATGATTTCCATCCCAGAATACTTTAATAACTAGCACACTAAATAACAGTTTCTTTAGCATGGATTTTCAAAACATCTCTCAACTTGAGGATAATATTGTATATATGACTGGAGAACAACAAATGTACATATATTCAAAATGCAGAAAAAGCAACCCAGAGATTTATAGGTCCACCACCTGTACTTCAATATTACATAAGCTCTTAGAAGAGACACTGAAGGGAAGAATTATCAAATATAGAGAAATAAACAGAAAGTAGGACAAAACACAACATGGCTTTATCCAAGAAAAATTGTGTCAGACTAATCTAATATCCTGTGATAAGACTACTGACTTCTTGGGTAAGGACAGTACAGCGAACATCAATCACCTCCCCAAGAGGGCCATACGTGCAAATATTGATGTCCTCAGCCAGTACACTAACATCCCACACCATGAAACATGGCTGCCTTTCCAAAGTCCCTACAAGAATGTGGCGCAACACTGCACAAATCATCCACTTCGTCCTCACCCATAACAGCTTCACTTTCAATGATCAACACTTCCTCCACCCCATAGGCACAGCTATGGGCACAAAAGTTTTCACCCCAACATGTCAACTTCTTCACAACTACCTGGAGGAGAAACTTCTAGAAAACTGCACCATCAAACCTGCATTCAACTTGCATTATATAGATATTTTCATCACTGGGACTGAACACTTGGATTCACTTATTGGACTTCCATTAAAGATCTCACAAGTATCACCCCTTGATCAAAATTTCTCTCAAATACTCCTTACACTAACATCAACTTCCTACACACCGTAATCTATATCAGGGACAGCATTCTACAAAACCACCACATACAAAAAAAAGAAAAAGGACCACCATATTTAGGTTCACACGAGCAGCAATCATCCCAAACATACCAAAAAAAGCCATAAATCTTCAGTCAAACAATTAGCAGAACCTCAGAATTAGCAGCACCTTAGTGGCCTTCAGATACCAATACATCTGCTCTGAGAACACTTATGATGCCCACATGGCTACAACAAAGACACTCCAGTAGAGAATCAGACCAAATCTTTGAAAAAGCCACCCAAATACTCTGCAGTAACCTGCTACAATACAAAAAGACTTCCCTCACCCCACTCTGTCACCTACCACCTCACAATTGGAAGCAATCAGAAGAATCATCAAACGACTGCAGTCTATAGTTGACAAAGATAAGACCTTGAGAGAAATATTCCCAATTGCTCCAATCCTGGCTTTCAAACTACCTCCTAGCCTTACCCAAGCCTTACTCCTCATCAGAAGCAAACTCCTCACTGCTCAACAGACATCACATGGGACACAGCCTTGCCCTA
This sequence comes from Gavialis gangeticus, assembly GCF_001723915.1. NCBI lineage: Eukaryota > Metazoa > Chordata > Crocodylia > Gavialidae > Gavialis > Gavialis gangeticus. Next base: position 88,579,194 of record NW_017729031.1, read on the forward strand.
ACAATGCATTCTTAACCTGTTAACACATCTCTAATGCTACTGCAATAAAAACTCCCCCCCCCACCCAAGCCACAATAAACCCATCAGAATCAATGGATCCTACACATGCCTTTCCCTAAATGTGATCTAATGCACCAAATGCTCACATGGCAACTACATGGGTGAAACTAGACAGCAGCTATGTACCAGACTTAACTCCCACAGAAAAAATATAAAGGACAGAGACATACATACTTCAGTAGCAGCACATTTTTTTTTTTTTTAACAGAACAACCACTCCCTCCCTTTCAGACCGCACTATCCTTAGGCTCAAGGGGAATCTAACAAACATCTTTACATTGTGAGCTTGGGAACAAAAATTCATAAGCTGGATGGACACTAGGAAACAAGGACTGAACACCAATATTGATTTTATGACACACTAAGATACCTGATTCCTGAAATTCTTCCTACACATTATAGGTGATAATGAAACTCTCTTTTAATAGATCTTGATCTCCTAGTAACCAAGCTTCTTTTCTTCTGCTAATTGTTTCTCTGCTGCCCCTGGAAATTGCTCCCCTCCAATATCACAGCTCTACCCAGAGTTCTTCAATTTCTATACTTACTTTCCTCAGAAGACACGATGAAGAATGCCTTGCATTTGAAGGCTTATCTAACTTTATCCTAACCATGCAGTTGGTCCAATAAAAGGTATCACTGAAAAAATATCCTTGCATCCTTGACACTGTGGCCTCATGGGGAATTATTAACCAAACTGGAAAGGACAGGGATCAATAATACAATGATGAGACAGATGAAGAGATTTCTCAAAGGGAGATTATAATGGGTTATGCTGAACTGTGAGTTTGATCAGATGAGAGAGCAGTTACCAGCAGTGTTCTTCAGGGATCAGTCTTCGGGAACTATCATGTTAAACATTTCTGTTAGCAACCTGGACGTTAATGTAAGGGGTACAGCCAACTTGAAAAGAACTATATATTAGGAGGCTTATGTAAATTTTGTGGAGTATCTGAAGTTATCTGAAGTGCAAAGTCATGCTCTTAGAGAACAACAACAAGGACTGGCTAAAAAATGGACTCAGTAGTCTAGGGACTCAGAGGTCCCTTCCTGGCCTATGTTCCTAGCTAATTCTGCTTTATGATAGCATTTTCCTTATTAGTCAGATAAATGTGCCAGAAGAAATCCCTTGTGGCCTAAGCATGCTCCCACACTTGAAAGGCTTGTGTATACATATTGTACAATTCTACCATTCTTCACAGAAAACTTGATGGCCCACTCTTTTTCATCAGACCATTGACTAAATATATTGCACTTCAACTCTGAAGATTTCATAGACATTAGAGCTGGAAGGGACCTCAGAAGAATTAGTTATAGCCTGAAATACCCACTCCCACAAGTTTTAACCAGTTATTTTATACTACGCATCCAGAGTATTCAAGGAAAAGACGTACTTCCTTACTGCCATACCCTCACTGAACAACCCAGAATATAGTTTAAGGATAAAGTAAACCTATTTGAGAATAGGATTTGAGCCAGGTACCGAGCAAGACTACTCCTAAGGTTTCCCAGATGAACAACAAATGAATTCAAGTTGAAAACTCCTTTCACAAAGGTCCAAGTATTTTTTTCATCTTTTATGATTTACAGCTTGCAAGCTACACTACCCCTCTGGCAGAATTTTTTTTTATCCTTTCTTTCCCCAAAGATGGGAGATGGAGGAGGAGGAAGCAAGGGAAGGTGCACTTATCCCGAAGTCCTGAAAGTGGGTATGTGGTACCCCTATGAAAATCAAGACAGCCTGAAAAGAGTCCTGGCTAAAGCAGAGCTGGTGTAGCAACAAAGGAATAAGATATTTTGTTATAACATTTTATTAAGAGAATCTGATGGACGGTTTTGTCAACAGCTTCAACAGATATCCATGAACTGATGGGCATCACTGATCTAGGAGGAGAAATTAAAGGCTTCCAATGTCAGAAAAGCCCATAAACAGAGGTATCTGGTTAAAGAGTGCTTGAGGGAAGTCATGGAAAAAATAAACAGTTGCAGGTCACAACATTTCCAAATCAGTGTGACAAAAGCCAGTCCATAAAAATCACACAAGACTGATACATATGATAGTGCAGATAAAGTAACAGCAATATCTTGAGAACTAATATTTTTCTGGCACTTCAAAGATTTAGCAATAAACTAATAATAATCCCACACCTACAAAAATCTAGTAAGTACAGTGTTACTAAATAGTCCATAATGTTATTAAATGTTTTAACTTCTATTTCCCTTATTTTTATTTCTTCAGATTAGATGGTGCTGTTTTAAGCAGACAAAGGCACAGTGATCATTAAAGCTGACTACTTCCAATATGCCTAAATATTGCAACTAAATGATTTTATAGTCCTTGAAAATGGCACCCTACCAAAATCATGTGTGCTGCCCTTTGTTATGGTTCATCTGTAATGAGACTGCACAAAATCCCAGTTACAGTAAAATAAAACAAAAGTAGCCTTCACTTTTCTCAGTTTATATTGATAATTCAGTTTATGGGCATGTGTAGACAAAATGGAGGACCTAAATTGAAGCGGTGGGTTTTTAAAAACATTCCTTCAATTTAAGGCCGATTAAACCCCCGTGTCATGCACACACCCACTTCCCTGCCTCTCTGGTGGCAGGAAGGGGAGGGTGAGCTGCTGGCGGGTGAAGCAGTCCCTGGGCTGTGGAGGGCATGGTACTTCCCTCTACAGCAGTGACAGCCCTCCTACAGGCAGCGCCCAGTTTGGGCAGTCCTGGGGGACACTGAGGCATGGACAGAAGCACTGGGTCCCCACACAGCTCAGACAGACAGACAGGCTTAGGCTCACCACTGCTCTTCAGCGGAGTCTGCCTTCCCAGGCTGCCTGCAGGGTGTCTGCAGAGCCACGTTGCTGCATGGAGCCCAGTGCTTCGCTCCACGGCTGTAAGGACAGCAAACAAAAACTCCTTGGAATTTTAGTTTGCTGCGCCCCAAACCATTTAAGATGCATTACACCACCAAATTTCCTACAGTGAATGGAATTAATGCGCAATATGCTGCCGAGGCATGGAAACACTGACACCACTGAAGCAGTGCAAAAGCTTTAAAGTGCCATGTACACATGACCCTCGTTTCATATACACCCACCCTATGTATCTGAAAGATTTTGCACAATTTTGCGTTTGTATTTAATACGTGTTACCACCCTCCAATGCACCACAGGAAAGCATATACTTAAATCAAGCAGTAGGTTTCAATAAAAGATTACCAGAGCAAAAGTCACCTTGTACATGTTTGCATTTATTATTACACAGAAAACAAAAAGTTAGCCTAAATACAAGTAATGCCTTAGCTCTACTCCTGTAATAGGTGCCAAGATTTTATGGATCATATTTTGCAAATAGTATAACAACTTTTCCCCAGAATGTTAAATTTAAATATGGGGCAAATACTAGTACTATACAAGTATGGGATTAAAATTCTCTTATTTTTAAGTAGCTGCCAGGACTGTGTACATTAAAAATGTTTAAGGAAAATCAGTAATATACTTCCACTTCGACAGGAGCAGTTTTTCTTCTACTGAGTATTTGCTGGCTGTAAAATAATTTGCTGCTATGTAAATAATTTAGCAAAACATGCCTCTTTATGTCACTGAAGGTATATGGTTTCAACTGAGTAAAAGGGTGACAGACAATTAAAACTGAATGGTGTTACCAAATATAAGTTGCAAGTGTGCTAACTATCAAGATATACCAACTGCTGTTCAGCATACAATTAAACCAGGCCAATGACTAAACCCCTGTAAGCTAATTAACAAAGCTGTACAGCAAATCTTACTACTGTAATAATTTCTCTGCTCAGAGCAGCAGGCTGTGGAATATAACCAGCATGACCAAGGGTTGTTTTAAAACCAATTACAAACATACTGCTAGATATTAGAGTCCACAGTTAGCTTTTAAAGAAAGCAAACTGCTGACCAAGCAGCAAAAGATAATGGCTTTAAATAAACTAATACTTGATCATATTCTTTTAAAGGCAAACATTCTGTTCTGTACCTGGCTGATATGTACAGCAGAAACCTGGGCGGAACACACAGATGAGTGACTTGGAGAGTTTGGTAAAGATTTGCAGGGTCCTATTGAAAGCTGTTGTTTCTTCCTTGTTGCTACAATCTTCTGGGCAACTGAAAAATAAGAGATATGCATGTAAATGGAGACGTACAGACTTCAAACTATCACAGTTCTAAAGTGTACAGAACATAGACAAGACATAGGAAAAAGTCTCAGCTACCGAAACTTGACTCCTAAATTTTAAGTTTTATTTCACAAAAGTCTAAGTCAGTTGATATGGTAATTTTGGTTTTCTGTGGTGTGCTCATCACTGTATTTTATATTATATATATATATATCATTTGGATTTATTTTAGCCAATGGTCATTTAAAAGACAGCCTCCCACAAGTAACACGTTTACATTAGAAATTCTTACCCATTACTGACAATATTCAGTACTTCAATAGTGCCTGTACCAATAAAAACATCAGTGTAAAAATGGTGCTTTGAGCTAGGAAAAGGAGGTGACCCATGGGTGCAATACTACTCAATGGCCATGGATTTTTTTTTTTTATGCAGCTCGAAAGAGAGAATTCTGGAGAAATGTTGAAAAATTATGAAAACTCAAATGCAAAAGATGCTTACTACATAAACATTAACGTGTATGCCATATACTCAGGACCTATTTGTTCAGTAGTTCTAAAATGGGACTGTCGCATGAGAAAGTTTGTCTTGTCAGTACTCTAACCTTTTCTTATTTATTTTGTACAGGGAATATTTTGTTTGAAGGTGGAAAGTGAAGAATAAATGCTTATACTATATAGCTTTCAATACATCTCCATAATGATCTGGGGTTTTGTTATGATCAGGGATCCAGGTTTTCTCTTTGCAGAGTGCTGCAGGTGCACGCACAACCTGGATGCAGTCACCTTGTGCACTGAATCCAGCCTGTAGGCTGTAGTTTGTCCACCCCTGCTCTAAGGTCAGATACAGACATTACACTTTAATCAGTATAAGTAATCAGAAACTGGTCTATACCTGTAATAGAACAGGAGTATGACACACGTAGACTGGTTTAAGAATGGTGGAGCCGGGTCTAATATTTGCACCCCTGCCCCTCCCACCAAAGGACAAAAGTGTGTTCTGTTCACTACCAATCTAAACTACGCCACTTACAGAAAACTGTGCAAGTTAGACTGATTCTGCCTTGGGCTTTTTGAATGTCTGTTCCTAGCCCAAGAGAACTAGGGAGCAGAAAAAGAGTAGTCCTAAGGAGGACAGAGTGGAGTCCAAGGATGGACAGAGGGAATGGCAGTGGCACAATACAGAATGTGAACTGCCATTTGGGACTTTGGCACTCTGACCCTACCCCTCCCACTGCCCCTGAAGAAAACACCTCGTCTTTCCAAGAGCTGAACAAATGAGGGGTTCTTGGAGGCAGGGATCCTACGTATGGCTGGAAGCTAGGGACTGAGAAAAGCTAGGTTCTCAAAGTCAAAGGCTTGCCTTTCATGAAACCATGCCAGGGCTGACTTCCAGGGGTACTCTCAGAAGAGGGGGACTGGCTAAGGCTGTTTCCTTGGGGGATCCTGAGGTAGAGATTTCCCCCAAAAGAGACATGATCCATGACAGTTGTGAAAAAAGGTAAATATATAGCTTGTACAGGACAGCAAGGAAGAATGGCATGACGTTCATCTCAAATGAAGTGAACACAATTTAAAAACGATTCTTTTTTGCTTCCGTTAGAGACTTAGTGAATAACTGGAAACCTCTTTATGCTTCTAGTGTAAGAAAATCCAGTGACACAATGGGAGGAAGCCATGCTTGTGGGTCTCAAAACTTTCTGCCTCAAATCATAGCAATGCTGAACTCTACCCCTCCTCTACAAGCTGCAATGGTTAAATATTTTTGCGACAATTCTATTCACAGCTTATATAACAAGGGGATACAAGCATCTATTTATATTTATATTTAATATTTTGGCTCCCTTTATTTTTTACCCATCTGTTTCGCTTCTCTTAGCATTAATCCAAAAAAAGTAAAAAGACCAACTGCGGTGCCCTAATTTACAAAGATGATGAATATGAGCATTTCCTATACACTACAGCAAAGTCTATAGATATTTCTCACTTGCAAAAAATGAGGATTCTTAACCCATCTCAGTTAAGCCACTACCAGTGGCTAGAAACCAAAATTTAGAACACCACTTCCTTCTCTCCCCATAACACAGAGATGCACTTTCTCCATAGGAAATTAGCATAAGCTACTGGACAGGTTTAGTAAGAGGGAATGTTTTTTCATGAGGTCAGACAAGTATGTATTTACTTTTATGGAATATGATATTTCTTTCAGTGTTAAACATCCATCATTTAACTTTGCAGAAATAACACTGTACTATAATAATGTCTTCTGTTGGATGGTTTCCTTACATGTAGCAGTTTATTTGCAATCCTTTTCTAAGGGCATTTCAAAAGCACTCATTCAAGTGCTGTCCCATAATAGAAAGCTACGTTATCCTTCATTAAGAATATCACTATAACAGGGTCCTCGCTCCATGGGTGGCTGTACTGTCCCTAGAGTACCCTCTTAGCCCCCAGCCTCACTGCTCTCAGGCAAAACTCCCCTTCTCTCACCTGCCATGCCTTGTTGGTAATTCATTTTCAGAAAATGGGAAGCTGCCCCAGGGCTTCCCAAGCTTGACCTTGCCTTAAGGGCTAATTGCATGGCTCCATTCATCCCTAGATCATGCTCCAAGCCTCACATGTATCATCACTCACAACTGTTAATTCAATTGACCTGCTTTTCCCAAGCACTTTGCCTCTCTCTCAGTTACTCCTAAGTGTAGCTTTCCTACCCTGAGTCACATACTCTGTCCCTCTCAGGCTTTGGGCACCCAGCCCCTATCTGAGCACCTTGTGGGTTTCTCAGACCCTCTGGTCCCGCTTGTAGTCCTTCTCTGGGCTCCCAAACCTTCTAGTCCCTTCCCCAAACCTCCAGACTGCCACAGGCTGTACTCTCCACACTAACATTCAGGAGCTACAGCCATCTGGCCTAGGCAATGTTTCCTCAGTGGCCTCCAGGGCCCTACTTCCTACCCAGCTCAGGGCCTGAGTTTATCAGGGGTGGGCAATTATTTCAGCTGGAGGGCCATTTAACGAAGTCTGGTGAGCCACTGAAGGCTGCAACAGTAGCCCCACCCCCAATCACCATCTTGGAACCAGAAGTCCTGCCTCTAACCCCTGACCTTTCCCACCTCCTCTTGCCCCACAA
>NW_017729031.1:88591523-88592331 GCF_001723915.1 Gavialis gangeticus
GTAAGTCAGGGATAGAATTTATTGGCATATGTTGAGAAAAGAGCACATTTGGAGTACGCTGGGCAGACAGGTTTTGAAGATGTAAATTGTCATTGTAACAGAATTCCAAAAGAAGTGTCAAATGTCTGGTGGTGCTTTCAGTGAGGGCTTTGTTGTTGTTCTTCCTGCTTTGTCATGCATTGGGGGGGGAGGAGAGACATCCTGGAACTGTAAGAAAAACAAATCATGTACTAAGAAAATTAACCATCTACTATAACATACTTTAATTTTTTTTTTTTGAAAATTGTCCTGATTTATGTGTGTTTTCATAATGTATACAAAGGCAATTGCATAACAGCTCAGAATATAGTCTTATACATACTGTGTATGGGGGGGCGTAAGAGGACATATGTGTGCATGGTTGGGGAGTGTGTGTGTATGTATGTGGTGGGGTGCATGTGGGGTGTGGATATGGTGGGAGGGGTCCTTCAGGGGAAGGGTGGGGGACGTAGGGGTGGGTCCAGGGAGTGTGGAGGTGGGGGTGTGTGGGAGGGTGTGGGTATGTGTATGGGTATAGTGGGGGTGGGGTGCATGTGTGTGGACCTAGGCTTTGGATTTCCCAGAGTGTGACAGTCCTCAAGCCACATGTGGTGGCAGCGAGTGGGGCTAGCCCCATCCAGCCCTACAGTACTCCCACCCAAGTCCCTGGCTTCACATGGGGGCAGTGAGCAGGACCAGCTTGGCCTGGCCCGAGTGTGCATTTCCACACTCCCATCTGAGTCCCTGGCCACGTGTGGTGGCAGCATGGAGGTGCTGGCTTTCAGAGGGG
>NW_017729031.1:88592365-88595213 GCF_001723915.1 Gavialis gangeticus
CCCCCCCCCCCCCCCCCCCGGCCAGATGGAATCGCCTGGCAAGCTGGATCCAGCTCCTGGGCCATATTTTGCCTGCTCCTGGTTTATAACCTTTCTAAGCTCAGCCACCTTTTGGGTCATGTGGCTCCTGAATGCCTCCAGCCACATCTGCCACCTGCTAGCTCTTAGCATCCAGGCTCTTGCCACAGTCATGCATCCAGCTCAAATACATATGGGGTTTACCTGCCTCCAACTTCTAATGAAGGTAGTCATTTCTACTACTACGAGATTTAGGAACTTGAGATAAAGGACTGACATGGACAAACACCAACCACAAATCTCTAACACAGCAATCGTTCCTACCAGAGCCACAAACCAATAATCTTTTAGGCAAGAAATGTCAAGTTAATTTTGAAAGCTGATGAATAATAGCTAACTGTAGTCTTTCTTTACAGTGCTCTGGAACACTAGAATGGCTGGAAATTTGAGAGATTTGTTCCAGAGACTGACATTTTTTTCTGTAACATTTAAAAGAACAAGATCTGTTACAGTGAGTCCAGTAACATCAAAATTCGCTTGAATATAGATCCAGCCAGTAATAATTTTATAATTAAAAACAGAAGAGTCCAGTTTCAAAACTCAGCGTCTTCCTCTATAACTCTGAAGAGGGCCAGTACGGCATTTTAATTAATAATTTCACAGTAAAATAATATGTGTCACAAGCTAAATAGCTTGATTATGCCAAGTTCACATATAGTTATTACTAACATTTACTGTAACAGCTAATCAAACATACTATTTAGAAAAAATTGCATGACTTGGCCGTCATACAAGTACCTAACTCACAAGAGCTGACAGGTGCTTATGGCATGCAGGCATAACAAACCAAGGGAAAAAAACTCCACAAGACAGTGCTAGGCAGCAGGAGGTGGGAAATGGGGAACGATGCTCAGCAACAACAAAAGGGTAACAAAGACACTAGGAGAGAAGAAAACAGTTGAAACAGAAAAACAGACAAGAAGTTTTATTCATTGAGAGCTGAAGTTATTATGTGCACCACGAACTGTTAGCTAGAAAGTGTACATGTTTTAAAATATGGAAATCAACCATTAAGGAGAAAAGTATACATTTTAAAGTAAATTCAACCCTCACTTCAGGGACCTAAGTATATGTATAGCCCACATACATGCAAGTGTATTCTAAACAAGGATACACACATCAGTACTTTCTTGTGATGTCTGTAAAAACCAGTAAGCGAAAATGAAAATATACTACATCCAAAAACATGCAGATTCCTTTTTCTCCTCCATTATTCAATAGATTTACCTCAAAATCTGCAACTCCGTGAGTATTAACAAAACAGTGGGTTTTCCCATCCCTACATTAGAGACAATATTTTTCTACCTCATAACTGAGCAATGAGTTAGGAAAATATATTATATCTGGACTACACAGGAAGATTGGGATGGGATTGTGTTGTTGTCCCTTCACCAGAGTGAGTAGTAATTAAGACAGGAAAATGTTGCACTTTGGTTTGTCCTGGTCCATCTGGAAGGGAAACAAAAGGAGGGGAAATGGAGTATTGGCTGCAGGTGGCACAGCGTTTGAGATGGCTTTAAAGTTTTCATGATCCACCCAAGGTAATGAATCCTTAGTACCTGCCAATGATATATAACGCTAAATGGAGAATATAAGTAACATAACTGACCTATGGACCAATATAAAACAGGAATACAGGAGCAGAGGTAAGGGTTGTTATAACAAGCCACATAATATTATATGTTCCCATTTAGGTAAAACCTCAAACTGTGGAACATACTTGAATGTTTGCCTTTCTTCACTTAATTAAATTCATTTCTGTATTTAGGATTCTGATTTTACTTTAAATTCCCTGTTATACATGGATACAACAAACTCAGTCTAAGGGTTGCTTGTTTGTGCAAAAATTCTTTTTCAAATACCATACCCATTTTGCACATTTCTAAAAGCTCACCATATGCTAAGGCAAACAGGAAGCTTCTTGTATGAACATGGCCATTACACTGCAGGAGTTCTAGAAAAGAACTGACAAATGAATTTGCAGTTGTTAGTTCTGCCAACATCAGTAGGTATCATTTAAGGAAAATTACTACAAACACTGTTGGTCTAAGAAATAAAACAGAAACTTGCAGTAATTAAATTTAAGATTATTCAGGCTGTCTTGATCAGATAGGATAAAAAGTTATTTATGCAAATGAGATTATTTTTCTAGAATACATCATAACAGACAGATATTGTTTAGCTGTATTTGCATACTATTTCTTTTCAAATGAATATAATTTTAATGAGGAACTGGTTTGCAGCTTATGTTTTTCATATAAATGAATGATGGTATAACCGTGATTTAGTAAGAATACATGATATAAAAAATGGCTCATATATATGAAGCAGCAGCTTCATTAGTTACTTCCCACCTCCAATAGGCCCCTTATCATCCTGAAAGGATGTTATCAATTAATTTATCTTCCCCTAGCATATTGATCATAACCTTCATCAGCTAATCATGCTTAAATTACAGAGGAATATCGTAACACTCTGTCATTCCAGAACCATTGGTTTATTGATCTAGGGTCCTAGAAGCCATATATTAAAATATTTTTAAAATCATTATAAGAAGGTAAGTGAGCAAAGCTAAGGTCAGATTTTAACATTTGCAAAGGATTTGTCTTCATCACACATGATAAAGGCTTAAATTAAGACCAAAACTGAATTGAAAGTCACACAGATAAATGAAAGCCACCTTTCTGGAAAAATTTCTTCACTTAACACATTAATAGCAATGGCAAATATTTGCTTTATCCTTTAACTCTGCACTTGTATCTAATCAGTA
>NW_017729031.1:88600213-88605532 GCF_001723915.1 Gavialis gangeticus
TGCACTGAAAGTTTACATAGCGACGTTGCTACAGACGTACTAAATCATGGCACAGTAATTGCTCATACTGTGCCATACACACAGTACATGGTTAGATTTTGCCACTATGTTGCTGTAGTGGCACAGTAAAATTGGGAAGCATGCTGCTATGGTAACATAGCTGCTATACTGCCATAGCATGCCATATGGTGACATCGCTACATCGCCATAGGGCAATGTGTAGACATACCATACATGTGTGCCTGTCGGAAGCAAATTTGCTCCTGATGGGAGCAGTTCAGTGCAAGGTAGGGTTGTGCGAAATGGCACTGTTCCGTTTCAACTTCCGTTTCGATGGAACAACGTTTTGTTTCAAATTTTGTTTCGATTCAAAACCACTGTTCCGTTTCAACTACACAATATGGTAGTGTGCCCCAATGAGGCCTCATCCTCCCCTACAGCCTCAATCCAGTCCACCACTTTAAATGGCAGCAAGTATAAAACAAACCAATAAACAAACTGCTCGACTCATTTAAAATTATCATAAAGAAATATTTTATTCTGGATGTTTATACACTACTAACTATGAACCAATAACCATTTGCTGATAGTAATGTTATATAATATCATGCCTATTTTCCTTTCAATGATCAATAAAGCCCATACACTGAAGTACTTTTACATTTAAGAACTGAGGACTGATGCCACTAGGGCAGAGTGGAAAAAAAGTGGTTACAGAACTATTTTTCTAGTTCTTCTTATGTGCTCGTGCACATATCCACAATCTTTCACTTACACAGCAGCTAGACACAAAGGAATCAGTTTTCTTCTTAGAAAGCTAGATGTTTTAAGTTAAAAAGAATACACAAGACTCAGAAAGCCTGGGGGGGGGGGGACCTTTTCTGGACTTTCAAAGTTCTAAAAGTCCTCGCCTTCCTGAACATTTATTACAGACTTCCTAATATAAGTTAGTTTTTTCTGAAGTGTGTTCTTATATTTGCTTTCCTTTATCTGCTCTGAATCGGTGTCAGAACATGGAGCTGGGATTTAAAATGTTCTACTGTGACCTGTATTTAACAGTTTCTCTGAAGAAAGTTTCTTTGCAAAAAATAAGAAAGTTTTATTTCATAAGCACCATTTAAAACATAAGTTCTAATACACAAGAGGAAGTTGTGCAAGAGGGAAGTTTCTCTTACCTTATTTCAAAGCTGTCTGACTAGATAATACCCATGTTTGATTCACACTGATATTTCCATATCAACATCTTTAAACCTACTTCTTAGGTGGGGACTACACTCTGGCTGCATCTACAGGTACAATTACCCCAATGCAATAAACTTCAATCCAGTTTGCACCAGTCAGCTGCTCCCAGGAGCAGAATTTACATGTGCATCCAGGATCATAGCAATTCAAGCCAGGACAGAGCAGCCCCCCAGGCTAGGAGGGACCCTGGGAGGAGGTGGGGGGGGAGAGGAGGGGGAGGGTCAGCCCCGGGCTCCAGATGGCAGCATCAGGTGGTGGAGGGGCTGGCTGGGGTACCAGGGTACTACAGTGCAGGGCTAGGCAGCAGGCAACCATCACACTTTAGCACCCTTGTGCCAGCCCCAGCCCCAGTCACCTTTTACATGTGTACTTTGGCAGCGTAAACTACTCCACCATAGGATAGTACTCACCCCAGACACTACTATCCTACGTCAGAATTAATTAATTTATGGTGCCTTAATATGGGCACACATGTAGACAGTGATGCTTTACTGAGGAACTAATTAGTCAACTCCGCAATAAAACACATGTGTAGATGCACCTTCTGTGTAGCAGCACCCATGGCCTAAAAACACTGCTTGGGTTGCTTCAGTTCTGAACACCACGTCCCAATTCAGGCAACTCATAAAACTTTTGCCCTGGTTAAAGGTCCAAAGCTTCTAAAGGTTCAAAATCCAGATAAAGATTAAATAAACAAATTTCAAAACAACAACAAAGCTCATTTCTAGCAACACTACACTTTACATGCAGCCAAAAAAAGGCTGAGATCTCAAAGTAGTTAGAGTATTTACTTGAACTTTGAAGTATATATAACTGCAAAGCAAACTGACCATTTAGAAAAAGTTTTTCTTTTACAAGTACGCAACTATATATTTTTAACATAGACTAATTTAGTATTTGCCAAAGGCAGAAAAAATGTGCCCCTTACTGAAATGCCCTTCTGAACTGGCTGTCTCTCCTAATTTCCTTCTATTTTCTACCAGACCAACCCAAAGCCTCTGCAGCCTTTTAAATGAGAAATTACACCATATAAACACTCAAGAAACCACTTTTATTAATGTGTGTGTGCATGCACGCACACGTATTTTTATAATGTGTGTACACATCTATATATAATACATATTGTGTGCATGCAAAGCACTGGATACTCATCAGCTTCTATTGACCCACAAAAACAGATGATCCAAATCTGAAGATTTGGCTTCTATTCTGGTGATGAGTACATGCAAAATTTCTCTGACTACTCTTTTCCCTCATTCTAAATTACAAGCACCTTGAATATTTTTAATAGCAATAGTACATCAAGCATTTATCTCTATGATTATATGCTTCTCATATAGTGAGCCAGCGCGCATACAGTTTATGCTTTGATTTTTTGTAATAACTTTTTCTCCTCATATTAAATGCCAAAAAAATCACTGTTTACTTTGTTTCGATATGACATGCAAAATTCATCCCATGAAAAGTTGAAAATGACTAACTACTAATAATTAGTCACTCATGGATAATTAGTCATCACCACCAACCCCCTTACAGTGACAAACTAACCAGAGTTCATTGTATTTAATTTCAATTTTCTTGAGTGATCATGCTTCACTGGGGAGAAGCTGCATGTCAATATTGGAAAAAAATAAAGTGGAACACATATTTTCACGTTCACACCCACCAACTACCTATTGAGTATGAAGCTCAGACAAAAGGACCCAGTGATTTAACTGAATTTTGACTTGGACCATATTTTAATTTTAGGAATAAAAGAGAATTTTTGATAGTTGTGGATAATTAAAAACTAAAATTTAGAGAAATGTATCAATCTCTAAAACTTTACAGCATCACTATCATCTGCTGCCATACATATTTTATACTCTCTCCTAAACATGCCTGGGATGCACAATCTGAGCAAGGAATGTGTGTGAATAATATCTTCTAAAAGGTGAAATTGTGTAAATTTCTAACCTCCATAAGAATGCACTCCATTCATTTAAAGGCTTAACTTAAAACTGGAGTGTCCTAATAATTTAAAATACTTGATCAATTAAGGGAAAATTATGAATTTGTATGATAATTTGTATGTAATGTCCGTAAAACAGCTAAGCATTGTTGAAGAAAGAGGTAACTTGAGTTTCAAAAGCAAAATAAAGCACCACTGCTCTACTCCAGGATGTAGATGTAAGAAAAGAAGGTTAGCTGAGTACCAGAGATCTGAATTGAAGTTAAAAAGGTATATCAGGTCACCACCTCTCGCCAAAAACAGGAACTATGCCTCCATAATGAACATGTCCTTACTGTGCTCAATTTTTGAGCTAATCACGATTAGAAATTCTGTTGCCAGAGTAACAGCACTGACGGAGCTGTGTTTAATGTTTCAAAAAGCTGTTCGTTGTGTTAGCTTCTTGTGATGTTTTAAACTTCTTAGACATGGATCCATCTCTCAAGATAATCAGAACAGCTTCATTCAAAACAGTCATCCAGCTCCACCTTTTTAGTCTCAAAGGCTAGGGACAGATATTTAAAAAGTCTGAGCCTGAATTGATACAATCTTTGCAGGTTAGTCTAACCTGGCTAGGCTAAATCACTTTGTAACTGCACAGACATCCCAGAAATGCAGGCACATGCCTGCAGTGGCTCAGGCTAGAAGCTTGGGGGAGCGCTAGAGCAGCCCTCCCTTCCTTCCACATTACTGAGCTGGTGGGGGAGGGGGGTAGTGGCCAGGCCCCGGCAAGATGTTCTGATTAGCCCAGCAGGGAATTGATAACAGTGGTTATCACCCCTAACACAGTGTTTATCAACCCATTAAGAAAACAGGAGAGAGACATTACCAGGAAGAGGGACATTGATTCTGCCTGTTGATTCTACCTGTTGATTCAGCACAAACCATAATCAGTATGCCATCTGCTAGCTAATGTGAGACACCTCTCTGCAAGGCAGACAGGAGCGGGGAATTCCTGTTTAGCGGGGAGTGATGAAGGGGTGAGGGGGAGCGGCCCACAGACTCTGCAACTGCAGCCAGGGAGTAGAGGGGAGGGGTCATCCCTGCTGTGGAGCAGAGAGCCCCAGCCTGACCAGAGAGCATGCCAGGATGCTGGGGGAGTCTGATTTAATTTAAATCAGCAAGGGGTCTGGGACAAACATTGCATAATCCTGTTTCACCCAAATCAGTTAAGTCCGATACTACATTCATACAGGGTTATCGCAAACTGGTTTCATCCATTTTCAAACTGGTTTATGTGCACTGAACATCTGTTCTGTTACAGGTTTAAACCAGTTTCTGATCATTTAAATCAGCTTATATGTAATGTCTGTCCCCAGCCAAGAGTACAAAGATAAATCTAAACTGCACAAAACACTAGTGAAATGAAGTCTTGTCTAGTTTGGAATGATCAAATTTCTACTCATATCCAAAACTTGTCAAAAAGCAAAAGCTAGATCCTGGGTAATCATTTATGTGAAAACAACATAGCCATTTAACCCAAAATGCAATTATTAAATTTTCCATAGCACATTCTACACATCAATTTTGAAATAACAGGAAAAAAACACACTGACATGTAAAGTCCCTTGGCCAATCCAACACCATTCTTTTTTTTAAGGATACAAGTTGTACATATTTATGGGACTTGAGAACCAACAAGAGGAATTTCAATTCTGTTAATTTTGCTAAGAACGGTTTTAGAAATGCACAATAAGTTAGTAATCAAGGTCACTTTCTTATCTCAACAGTCAACACTTGGATTCATAAGCACTGAGCTCAATTCAATCCCTACTGGTTTGCATGACAGAACAGCAAAAAAGTTTTTCTACTGCATACTATCTCCAGGTACTTCTCAGGAAGGAATAGCTTCTGCAGTCAGAAGCCATCCTTTTAAATTGCTAGTAACACTACCAACATCTTAAAAATCAGGCAGATCATTTCCCAAATGATGTCTAATAAAACGCCTATGCACATAGTCAGTTTCAATAAACTTAATGCCAAGAATTTAAAAATGAGAAAAAAAAAACTGCCTTGCAGAAGCCCCAAAGCTCCTGCTGACGTAAGTGCCTCTACACAAACGCTCGTAGTATGGGTAACAAGCAGGA
>NW_017729031.1:88605543-88608774 GCF_001723915.1 Gavialis gangeticus
GGGTCCCTTCCGACCCTAGAAACTATGAAACTATGAAGTGGCTAATTATCTAAAAGATGATCAAGTTCTTTCTCAGTTCCATGACAAACTCCAGTTCTGTGCTCAAGCTTGCAAGAGTGAATACCATTTATAAGCACTGCTGATTTCGATGCTTTGATAATAGAAGATCCCCACCTACAAAACAAGGCGCAATGCTGTCATCTGCCCTCACTGCAGGTGGCATGATGTGAGATCCTTGAAGCTAACTGAACACCACATGCATTGTTTTGGGTCTATACAAAGGAAAAAGTTAAACAGTATCCAGCTATTAGAAAGGCTTGGTGGTAATTTTAAGAGAGAAATTTAAGATTACCCTGATAGTTACAAGAAGTCTGATCCTCAGTTTTTATGGCAACAGCTGCAAAGCAGGCCTGGCTTAGTTTCAGACAAGACTTTTAGCATCCCAGATACAAATGAAAACGTTTGTTTAATGCTTAGATTTGCAAGCTGGGCAATGAGTCTGAGAAACTTCAGAAAATTTGTTACCCTTTCCTTTTCTTATGTCTTCAACTGATGACCTTCCTGAACACTCTCCTCAGCCTAAATCAATTCAAATTCTCAGTTTGCTACAGCCACAGGTTTATTTCCCATCCATTATACACAGATATTCTTTAAAATATTTCAGGATATTCCAAGTAGAACCACAGAAAAACCTTTCCAAATGGCTTAATTTGAAACATTTCAAACAGCAAGTGCCAATTTCATTCATAAATTATTCCACAATACCAATTTTCAGCCTGATTTCAATTACCAACAATACTAGTATTTTACAAATCACTAAAACTAGTGCCCTTGCCCTGACTAAAAGCAATACATTTTTGGTGATGGAAGAAAAGAAGCTATGGAATAGAAAACAGTATCCAAGTAATGGACTAATGCAGAAATTTTCAACCTTTTTTTGGTGTACCCCCAGCAGGTCAGTCGAGAAGCAGGGAGTCCCCTACCCGGTCATCAACCAGGTGGTGGTGGGGCTGCATGCAATGGTGAAACCAGAAGCGCCGGCAGCAAAACCGGAAGCACCACCACTTCTCCATGCCACTGTCGCATACCACTTGGGGCCTTCCCAAGTATGCCCAGGGGTATGTGTACCCCCGGATGACAACCCCTGGACTAAAGGGAAGGTCACAAATTATACCAGTGAGTTAACTTATATTATGAATTAACCCCTGCAGAAGCTCCTATATCGAAATTATTCAACTGAGCTACATAAAAGGGGGAAAGCATGCATGGAAATTAAGCAGCCAGAATTAGAAAAACAGCAGCAAAATTATGATTTAGTAGATTTAGAAAAATGATACATAGGTACATTCTTACATCATAATTGCCTTTCTTCATCATGCCAACAGGCCCTGCTGATGACTATTTGTTAACTTCCTCTCCTGAGTGGCCATTACATACAACAATATACTGCTAGAACTGGGGATATATGGCTGGTTTACATCTTTATTGCAACTGTATTTTAGTTCAATATTCCATGTTTACAATAAATAAATGTTCAATAAAAAATAAATTTATTCTGCAATTACACATTATGAGCACAGCAGTAATAACTATAAGAATTGGCACTAAAACTAAAATGTTTGTGAAAAGGGAACATTAACATAAACATCCCCTCCTAAAATTGCTCTGCATGCCATTTCAAATGCAAGTCAATTTTGAGGCCAAACTGCTTTCATGCTATGCTTTTAAACAAGACCACACTCCTGTTTCAAGCATGTGTGGCATCCAGGCACAAGCTGTTATATAGAATGTAAAGTCAATTTAAATTAAATTATATGCAAGTAAGCCATCCAGTATTGCGTTCTAGAAATTGGGAGTGGATATAAAGAAGAAAAAGTAACTCAAAATTATTTCAAAGGAAAAGAAACTCAAAAAGTACCTTGGTTACTGAATTGGATGGGGAGAAAAAAAAGTTTTGTGATGAAGGCTATTCTTGACATTTGCAACCAGTAAATACTGCAAACATATCACAATAATTCAAGGGAATTTCTCTCAGGCTTTCTGTTGTATTTATGGTGAAAACTATCATTTCAGGTCAAAAGA
Organism: Gavialis gangeticus; assembly: GCF_001723915.1. Taxonomy (NCBI): domain Eukaryota; kingdom Metazoa; phylum Chordata; order Crocodylia; family Gavialidae; genus Gavialis; species Gavialis gangeticus. The sequence goes on from NW_017729031.1 coordinate 88,607,626, forward strand.
GAACATTTTTTTCTTAGGAGCTACGTGTAGCTGGTGAACTTTATGGGTAAGTAACCAAGGCATCAAGGTTAGCAAAGTAACCAAAATATCTACTTACCATTTATTACAGATATGTAGATAGGGAAACATTTTTGTAGGTGAAATCTTTTACTGGACCAACTTCATGGTTAGGATAGATTTTTAGATCAACCATGCAGCTTGCCCACTAAAAGATATTACTCACAAAAACTCACACCTCTCACATATTTCTTAGACCATCACAACTACAATATCATTTCAGCACTACCAAAACACAGAGATATGTAGATAATCACTTTAAGGTGTCAAACAAAATCATTCTAGGCCAGAAGATGAAAGCCCAATACAGGCTTTTTTATTTGGCTACATTATAGTTATTCACTGAACTTAGATGACTCTATTAAACCACATTCATCCCTGAATATAGGCTACACATACAAGGTACAAAGACTCATGTTTTGTGTTTAGAGTTTCCCTCCCTCACTCCTCTGCAGCACTTATCCAAAGGCAAGCAAAGAAAGGGCATAACTACCAATCTACATGATTCTTCCACATGGCAACACATCAAGAAACATTTTTCTTGGTCAATGTAAGGATAAAAGTTAAAACATCCATTATGATTTATTCATACAAAGGGATGTCCAACCTTGTAGAAAACAGAGGCCACTGTGCCTCTACTATGCCACAGTGTATGGGAACCAAGGCCACCTTGAGTCAGGGGTTCCCAGGTCCCATGATGAGCCATGCTGATCTGGCCTCCGGAGACCATGGTGGCAGCAGCATCCAGAGTAGTGGAAAGAATACTGCCCAAAAAGGAGCCTGTGAGCTGCAAATTTACCTGGCCAGAGCTCCAAGTACCCTGTGGTCCACAAATTGGACAGAATCATAGAATCACAGAAGTAGGGTTGGAAGAGACCTTGTAGATCTTTAAGTCCAACCCCCTGCCTGGGCACGAGAAAAACTGGGCTCAAATGACTCCAGCCAGATAGGCATCAAGCCTCTTCTTAAAGACCCCCACGGTAGGAGCCAGCACCACTTCCCTTGGAAGTTAGTTTCAGATCCTAGCTGCCCTACCTGTGAAGTAGTTCTTACGGATGTCTAATCTAAACCTACTCTCCAACAACTTGTGGC
>NW_017729031.1:88613774-88614389 GCF_001723915.1 Gavialis gangeticus
TGGACGCAAGTCCTAGCTCTATGTCCACCTTAGCTTTCCTGACAGCCCCCCTACAGGCCTGAGCAGAGGACATATACTCCTCTTTGGAGATAGCACCCCCCTTCCACTGGTTGTACGCTGCCTTTTGGCAATCAGGCATTCACATACAACCTTGGTGAGCCAGGGGGGCTTACGGGCACTCCTGCCCCCCTTGCTTCTTGTTGGGATGGTCACCCCTTGGGCCCTGAGTATCTTCTCCTTAAGGAACAACCACTCATCTTGGGCACTGAGTTCCCCTGCTCTCGAGAACCCCAGCGCCTCTCCCACTAATCTCAACTCATTGAAGTTGGTCTTCTTGAAGTCTAGGGCTACCGCCTTGCTGCAGGCCCTTGACACCCTGCGCTGGACAGCTCTGATCTTAGGCGTTATTTATGCTGATCACATTAACTTCCATCTCGGTATAAATTTTGCTGGTTCTAAAGTGTCCAATAAATGAAAAAAAAACCCAAAATTTCTTCACCACCACAGCAGAAACTGGGAAAAATCTGTATATGGTTGCTGGGGGAACTGGTAGTATACATTCCTTTTCAGTTGTGTCATAGATTCATAGATAGATTCATAGATTAAGGGTCGGAA
>NW_017729031.1:88619389-88634708 GCF_001723915.1 Gavialis gangeticus
GCCCGAGCTGAGTAGGTATAGGTGTCGTCTGCATTCCCTCTGATACACTCAAGTAACCCTCAAATTGCTTTTTGGATCTGTTTTCAAAAGGTTGCTGTCCATAAGCTGTGCCCACCAACATGTGTCTCAGTAGTTTGATCTGCCCCTCTGAACTGCCTCCTCTCTATGCATCAATTCCATGTAGGAAGACTAAACATATTTGGGAGTTGGACATTTCAGGGTTTTATTTTTGGCCAGCCAAAATCTAAATTTGTTGCAATTTCCCATTTTTCTAAAAACATAGTTCATACATCATTATTGAAATACTGGGTAGGTTGAATAATGTTGGGAAAGGCTTTTAAGATAGAACATACTAAGTTAGTACTGATTAAAATATATCTATTTGTTCTAAAATGAAGAATTCATTTCCTTGTATCATCCTATATGGGACAGAAATATATGTGATTTCTTCATATAGTCAATTTACAAATCTTTTATTAAATCTTACTTGCTTTTGTACACTTGGGTTCAGTATTAAAAAGTTTTATATGAAATACAGAATGTGTATTGTACATAAACATACACAGTAGGCTGCCTCCTCTCATTGTACACACCCATGTCTCCAAGATGAACATCTGCATGAAATCTAATTGCTACCTAAGATGACTACTGAAAACTTTCAAGTTTCTCCTAATATAACAGAGACTGAATTTTTAATCAGAGATGCAGTGCTTGTCTGTATTCTTTTTATCTCATTGTATTAAAACAAATTCATCTTCATTTATGTCACAGTTACCTCTTAGAATGTTAATTTGCTGGAAATGAAGCTATTGTTTAATTGCACCTATTAATTGGGAATTTAAATGCCGACTGTAATAAACAGTTACCTTCAGAATGGAACAATGTCAAGGCTGCTAACATTAATTTTGAAATGGAGAAAATTTTCAGGACAGTCAAATATATAAATATCAAACCAGAAGGGTATTTTCTCACCTCTCATGAAAGGCAACCAAATGGTGATATTTTGTATATGCTACCTATTTGGTATTTAATTGCGTAAGTTTTTCCCTGCTGTAGGAAAAAAAGACAGGTTGTTAAACTTTTCAAATATATGCACCATGACTTGATTGGATCATTTATACTGTGCTGTAACTGAAACCGAAACTATGAACTCTCGTCCATTACCAAAAAATGAGCCTGCTTGAGGTCAATATTACCCCAACCATCATTATATAAAACTTAAAAAAGACTTGTCCTGTTCCAGGAACAACGTAAGTTATTTAAGGTAGGTATTGTACTTGCTATCACTTCAAACTATCTTCTACTGTGTCAGTTGTTCTCTTCTCCTGAGGCACTATGGTATTTTCATGCACTGACTTCTCTTCCCTGGTGTGGGCCAGACACTAATGGAAAATGAACAGTGTTTCTTGTTCTGTAGTCAATTATAGTTTATCTTTTTTTATGCCAGAGTGTATTTTATTGGGTGAAATCTACATGCAGGTGCAAAAATGGTGATGCCACTGCATAACAGAAAATGTAAAATAAATAGCATATTCTCCTCAGTGGATTTAGTGCACATGTAGAATCAAAGAGACTTCAAAAAGACATCTAAACCAACCCCTTGGCTCAACGCAAGATCATCTGTGTCTAAACCATCCAAGACAAATATTTGTCTAACCTGCCCTTAGACACTTCCAATGACAAGTTCCATAGTTCTTCTAGATCATCTGTTCTGTACTTGACCACCATCATAGTTAAAAAGATCCTCCATCCAATCTAAATCTCCCTCACTGCAAATTTAAGCCCATTACTGTAGGTGCAGAGAACAGCTGGTCACCATCCCTTTAACACCATTTATATGTTTGAAAATGAAATCCAACCTTTGTTGGATATATATATGTTTTAAATGTATATAAATATTTGATATTTATATATTTAAAATTTTCAGGATAGTCAAATATATAAATATTCAATCTTTGTTTTCTCTTGTTCCATTTCTGCCAACATTTCCTCATGCCATGTTTTATAATCCTCCAATCGCTTTTGTTGTTCTCCTGTAGGCTATTCCCAATTTGTCCATATCATCCCAAAACTGTACACAAGTGAAGTCTTGCCAACCTATGGGATGCCAGCCATACCCTGGAGGACTGTCATATGAGCACAGAAAAATGCTAACAATCTTCAATAGGACACCTCGTAAGTAATGCATACCTCAACTCTAAGAGCTACTGTAACTGTTTCTAGTGGTAAAGATCTTTGGATTATGTGCTTTGTATTCCAGGTATGATGGACTGCATTTGAAAACATTTAATTTAGTTCAGATCTATGCTACTAACTTCAACAAGCTTGTATACATCTAGAAAGGATGAAAGGAAATGTAATCTGTGACCGACATACCTGCACTGGTGGACATGGCTAGAGTAGTAGCAGGTTTATGGACAAAACTGCCCACTTGCTAGTGTGGGGTTTCATGGATTTATATATTTCTTATTTTTGGCTTGCAGGGCAACTTCTCTCTATTGGTGAAAAGTTACCTTTCTACCATAAAACTGCATCCATAAAAAGATCCTGCCACTATTCTGATACAAATACTACACTCCTGCTGTATTGCACAGCATCAAGAAACGGTTTATACAGATAGCCAAAAGATTTAAATATTAACTTCCAGAGTGAAAAATCCAATCTGGATTTGAACAACTAAATCTATATTCTATGGTCAATTCCGCATACAACGCAAATCTATCCCGGAGTTACTTTAAGCACAGAAATCACAAAGTTCTTTAAACAGTCAAAAGAAAAATAATCAACTGAAAGACCTGCTAACAATTCTTTTTTAAACACCTACTATTTTATTTCTAATGCTTGAAATGCACAAAGTAACGATAGCAAGGTGGGACAGGATTTCAGACTTATCATCCTACGGAAAATTCAGGGATGAACTGTACCCAAGGAAGAACAATTCTCATTCTGCTAAACTTGAGTACTTAGATCCAAGCAGTTTATTAGGGTAATTCATAACCGACAGAGCTATGGATAACTAATGTAAACAAGCGACTACTGTAGGGTATGACATGGGTTTCCCATAATCTCTAGTAGTCATGACCTCTGCAACTCTAAGGCTACTTTTTCTTAGTGCATTTTTAAGTACTCATAAGAAGTATAAATTAAAACAGTACCTTCTTGGTGCATTACATTTTTCACTTATATGTCAGTCAAAAAATAGATTTCAGTATCTTGCTATTAAAGCTGAGTATTAGGGCAATTCATATTTTACCAAGCATAGAAATCTGGTTAAAAATAAGGCTGCGTGTTAAAACCCTCTAATCACTGCCAATCTAAATCTGTTCCACAAGTAAGAATATGATTAGCATTTCATATCATTTAGTCCCCTGCTTGATGCAAATTGTCTTCCAAGATAAGGTGAGTGAGTAGTCCAATAAATTGGCTATACAATCTGGGTAATGGCTGGCATCTAAAATATAAATGAGAAAAAATGAGCCCATTCTTTCTTTGTAACTTATCAAGCTGTCACGTGAAAAGAAAGAATTTTCTGAATACAAAAATGTTTTTGACACTGCACTTAAGGTAAAGATCTTTGCACCTGAATTCTTCTCAAACCATAATAAGAGTTCAGCTACTACTATTTTTCAAGTGGGAACAATACATAAAACACTTCTCCCTAATATAGATTGTTTTAATTTTAAAAAGTAGAAAATGCTAGGATTATGAAAATGAAAACAGACTGAGGTCAGTCAAAATGTTTTACCTTAAAGAAAACTAAACATAACATACTCAAGGTAACAAGAAATCCTGTGCAGTATTACGCTTTTTCAAAACTGAATAATTTAATTCAGGGATGGGCAATTATTTCAGGTGGACGGCCGCTTATTGAGTTTTGCCAAGCCATCAAACGGTCATAAACTACTACAAGACCATTTCAGGCTGGACATAAGGAAGAATTTCTTTACTGTCCAAACCCCCAAGGTCTGGAAAAGCCTGCCATCAGAGGTGGTTCAAGCTCCTACATTGAACACTTTCAAGAGCAAACTGGATGCTTATCTTGCTGGGATCCTATGACCCCAGCTGACTTCCTGCCCTTTGGGCGGGGGGGCTGGACTCTATGACCTTTCGAGGTCCCTTCCAGCCCTAATGTCTATGAAATCTATGAAATCAAGGGCCACATGACAGGCAGCCAGGGGCAGATAAATATTAATTTTCTAAATTTTGGGGAGGCCCCACAGACCGGATAGAATGGCCTGGCAGGCCGTATCCGGCTCGCAGGCCGCATTTTGCCCTCCCCTGATCTAATTCATTCCTACATAAATAACGTACTACATTACTATTTGCAACCATTTTACTATCTGGCATTTTATTTTAACTTTAAGTCCTAAAGTGGTTTGTGAAAGAACCAAGACCACCAAAACACTGCAATAATTTCTAAAGTTTGATAATCTAAAAAGGCTACGTAAGGTGAGGTGACACTGACAACTTTATTATCTATCAATGGAGAAGTTAGTTCAATGAATGTAAATCAAATTTACTTTGTTCACCTCATTTTAAATTCAGTTAAAACTTCCAGACAGATATACTACCATCTCTTTCTACCTGCAATGCAAAAATCTCATCATTACCAAAATCAGATCTGACAAGAAGAATAGTGGTAGTAAGTTCTTAAAATCCAACAAAAAACAATCTAAAATAGCCCTGTCATATTTCAAAACAATGTAATGATTCAGCAGCACACCCACTTACCATGGTATTCAGTGCATTTTATACTGTATATACAGGCAACCCTGGCTTAGCGCTCTTAATTGGTTCCAGAAAAACTGAGCGTTAAGTGGAACTGCGCTAAGCGAAACTCATTTCCCCATAGGAATTAATGTAAGTAGAGATTAATTGGTTACTGCCTGTCCCACCTCTGCCTCTCCCCGCTTCCGCGCCCGCCTGCAGGCACTCCAGCCCCATGTAGCAGCCTGGGCCTGTGCTCGGAATCAGAGGCTGCTGCACTGGGTCCTCCCCAGTGGGTGCACTCAGGCCAGGCAGGGCAGGGCAGGCAGCAACACTGAAAGCAAAGCTATGGAGGGGGGCTACACTGAATCCTGGGGTAGCTCTAGACCTCCCCCATAAGCACCCCTTCCAGTGCTGCTGATCACCCCAAATGCAGCCCCAGCCCAGCCCCCCACAACAGGAGGAGCCTGACACAGCCTCTGGCCCCAAGCACACAGTGGCAACCTGCCCTCATACGACACAGATTCAGGGGGCGCCACCGCCATGCCTCTCCCAGGGGGTGTGCACAGCGGTGGGAGCCACAGCCTGTCCCACCTGTGCTCCATCACAGCTGGGTAGCACTTGGCCTTGCCCCAGCCCCACTCCCTCCCTCACCACAGGGGTCTCAATCTGGCCCCTCTCACACTTCTTTCAATGGAAGGCATGACGGGCATGGAGTGGTGGTAGGTATGGGCTGGCCACTGTATGCTCGGAGCTTCCCGCCTTGCTGCCCTCCCCCTGAGGCCTCTGGGGCCCAGCAGGCATGACCTGGCATGGCAAAGCATAGTGGGGTGGGGAGGATAGGTGTCACCACTGGGAGCCCTGTGCCGCCAGGGCAAGGCACCCCGTGCCCGCCCAGCAGCAGCAAGGGGCACAACTTAGTACCATCACCCCTGCTGCTGCCAGGTGGGCACAGGGCACCTCGCCATGGTGGCACAGGGCTCCCAGCAGTGGCAAAAGCCTTCCTGCCTGGCCCCACTCTGCCCTGGTACACCAGCTCCTGCCCATTGGGTCACAGAGGCCCCACAGGGAGGGCAGCATGGTAGGAAGCCCTAAGCCCACAGTGGCCAGCCCATACCTGCCACCGCCCCATGCTCTTCATGTCTCCCCTTGGAAGGGTGTGCAGCGGCAGGGCACCAGCCCCACCCCACCTCCTGTGGACAAGCCTCCCTCGGCTCTGTCTCACTCCCTGCCCAGGCCCTGCAGCCACAAGTGGCTCCAGGCTCCAAGCCCCATGCACCACTGTGGCTGGGCAGTGGCCCCAGCCATAGCCCTGCCCAACACCCTCCCTCATTATGAGGGCCTCAATGCCCCCCTGCCCCAAGACTTACCTGTGGGGAGCTGCAGGAGCTGCTCTCCATGCTGCCTGGCTGCCATGTGCACATGTGAGTGGCCACATGAGCATGGCACCCCCTGCCTTACTGCCCTCCTCCCATTCCCCCCAGCCCCTTGCAGGCTGGTACTCTGACAGCCTGCAAGGGGAAACCTGCCTTTTCCTGTATTTTTCTCCTTTAAAGGAGAAAATCCAGGTTTTTCTCCTTCAAATGAGACAATCCAGGTTTTACTGCGTTTTCTGTGGTGCATGGAAAACCCAGATCCCTGCTTATCAGACCCAGCCTGTAAAGACCCAATTACATTGATTTAAATACCATAACAGAAGACCTGGGCTGGCCTCATGAGACAACAAAATCCACCTCAGAAACAATAATTTGCCACTGGGAAAATGTTTCTTTTTTCTTAAATCTGTTTAAATCTTACATTTTTCCTTAAATCCGGTAGCTTAACTTGTTAATAAGACAGATGCTGAAGTCTGTTGTGAAATAAATCCCTCCTTTGAAAATGTTCACCACAAATCAAAATATAGCTAGAAAGTCATCTAATCTATGCTAATGGCTAAACTCTACATTTGTCGGTTTGGGGCCTTTATGTGCTTTTAGCTATGATAAAAATTAGTAACCCACCAGAGTAAAAGCATCATATAGCATTTAGTATAAATCTTACAAAACATATAAGGCCTCTTGCACTTTAATCATTTGCTAACAGTTACAATAAGATTGTATTAAAAATTTAAACTGCCCTACTTAATGCAATTTACCTTCAAAGGTCCATTTCCAGAGAATGAATTCGAATGATATAAATGTCGAACACTTGATCAGATTTATTGCACCAAAGAATATTTCTCTTGATACAGATCTGACGAGTGAAGGCTAATGGCTTTAGTTTTATTACTTTTTAAGCACTTAATGGGAAAATTTAGACATTTTCACAAGACTAAGCTTCAGCGAGAATGGTACATTTACAAAATGACAGGCAGAGAAGAGAGCTATGCAATTCCTTTAGCAATGACCAATTCAACAAAGTGATTAAGAAGCAGACTAGTGTTAAGCATTTATCTGGACAACTCTGCACAGCAACTAAGTATTTGTGTCTACCTATTCAATATATACAGGCAATGCAGTGAGGTCAGCCTACAGACCACAGGTTAAAAACCAGGCTTAACAGATACAAGAACACAGTCAACCACAAGATGCTTCTGCGGAGAAGACAGATTAATTAAAAGTGACTTTTATGTAAAAAATTGAAACTTCTTTTTAAAAGTTAAATGTATGAACACACAATCAAGCAAATGGGGCTGTTAGAGAGCAACATGATAATCACCCATAACAGTTACCCAAGCATTGATAAGTACCAACAATTACTACCCCCTAGTTTCTACTGCCAGCATGAAAACCATCTTCCGAATGTTGTGAAGTAAATTCAAAGTTTTCCATATCTTCAAAAAATTTAATTTAAACTGGGAAACAGCTATGGGCTCTCAGATTACAATTAATGTCTACATACCTATCCTATCAGTCATTAGGACCACACATTTTCCATATATTTCTCATTAGTTACACCAATGCACATCCTAAATATAAGCATACCTTTCCTTAACACTGTAAATTACTATGCGTAAGACAAGCAATCATATCTGCTATTAGAAATAGCATAGATGATGCAAACAAGTTGCAAGCTAAGCATATACACATGCTAAACTTATAATCTCTCTCTTTTTCTTAAGTGCATCCATATCAGACTCATCTCCTGGAGTTTTTGTATTTGGCTGGAAACTAAAATTGACCTGTATTATGCATAAAATCCAATCTTCTATAGAAAAATGTTTCTTCTGCCTCACCCGGTAATGTTCCTTGCCGTTATCTGTACCTAACCTTTTAGTTTTTTTAAAGCTTTAGGACCAAAATAATTTTAACTCTAGAAACTGTTTTCCCACTAATCTTTTAAAAAACTGCATAGATGCATTTGAATAGGCAGTACAGAAACTATACCTGTGGGAAGATTTTTATCTAAGGAAGCAGTAGCCTATGTGTATTTAACAAGTGACAAGTAAAGCAGCAATCTTAGGAACTGACACTAAAACAGCTGAAAATGTATATTCAGTGCATTAACAGAAGCAGAAGCTTGCTAATGTGTAAGGTATGCACTTGTCTCAGTATGCCAGCTTTGCAATAGCAGCTCTCCTTTTTGTCCCTTTCCCCATGACAAACCCAATAAAAGCTCCCTAAATTATGGCCAACTACCTTTACTCCAAGTGCTAAGAAGGGAAGCTGCTCTCTGCTTAGCCAATACCAATGTTGTACTAACTGGCTGCACAAAGGTAGCCAAGTCTCCTCCTCCTAGGAGACTGAATGAATGATCATTCTAATGTGATGTGTTATGTATGGTTCAACAGGGCAAACCCTGGATTCAAAAACTGGCAGCCAAGGAACTCTCTCAAACTCCCATCATTAGTGCTTGTCATATTTATTCAACTCCTGAGCACAGAAAAGCACAAATGATTCACAAGCAGCATGCTCAACTGTGAGACTGCAACAGCAATATGCCAGTGCTTGATGACACACTAGTAAACAGCTTTCAGTTTTCCCATCACATCTGCTTTATGCCTAGTTATATTAATTGTTTATTTCAAATTAACATAAATGGAACACAGTGACTGTTTCCCAAAATTAGAAGACACAGTTCCTGCTCATTTTTTCAAAAGCTGACAATGGAGCTAAAATTGAGGGTTTTTTTACATTTTGGATGTTACAGCAGTGCCACCTGGTGGATAAAAAATAAATTAAACGCAATATTTCTCTGGTTTCAAGGGACTGAGAGATCTCTCTGACCCAACATTAACTGGGAAGTGAAAACTAATTTTCTTTTGTACAGATACCACTGGAAATCACATGTGTCAATTAAGACCTCAATCTTGCAAACACACAAGTGCTAAACTTCAAGCACATTGATTAGTGGAACTACTCCAGTGAGGTAACACATAAATAAATAAATAAATACATAAAAGGGTATGAAAGTTCTTACAGGAACAAACCTAAAATGATAATCCCCATCAGATGCGTATAAAAACACATGTACGCACACACATTTAAAACGAGTCAATGTTAAAGATCAAATTTTACTCGTAATACCAGACATCCCCCTAAAAAGAGGGCAGACTGTAACTGTGGATGGCTTGCTGGTGCAAGTGTAAGGAAAAAACGACTTCTGCTTGAATCTGCAGAAGTAGGAAAGGGTCCAAACATCAGTAAAGCAAAGTGCTTCATTCAACTGACAGAATAAAAAGAATCAAGGGCTAAGTTAAAAATGCTTACCAAATAACACTTGACACAAGTTAAGTACTATCATAGTAGGCATATGCCAGCTCTTAGAGTTACTGCAATGCATTGTAATTAATCCTTCACCAGAAAATTATTCCAGGTATTCTGGGTATTACAGTGACAATCAATTATTTTCTACCGGGTTTGTTTTGATTTGTTTTAATCTTTCAGACCTCCAGATGCCACAAAATGGGTGGAAACCATATTTCATAGTGAACAATTTGTAAAGCACTTGAAGGTTTCCTTTGTCATTATATTTGGCACTGCCAAACCTAAACATGTAGGTAAGAAGTGACATGTGAAACAGTGGCCGCACAGAAACTATATATAAAGGGTAAACCAATTCTTAAGAATAGTTTGAGAATTATGCAGCATTAAAGGAAGAATCAGCACACTGCTTGTCAAACTAGGTCTTAACATGCTTTACTAACTTGAAGTATATGCAGGGAACAACTCACTAAATCACCTTGTTGGGCTGTCTGTGTTGTTGCTCCAAGCACCTGTTAGGCTCTACAATGACAGCTCAAATAAACACACAGCAACTATAAAGTGAATATAAGTTTACTGTAGCCTTTATTCATAAAATCAACCAGGTGATCAGACTGGCAGAAAATGCAGGGCTAAACATAAATCTGAAGTGCAGTTTTATTTTCCCTTTTTTTTTATATATCAGAAGCACTTAAAATCAACCCTGAATCATAGCATATTAAGATTTGTTGATTAAAGATCTTTGAAATTAGTTTTCTATGTTTATTATACCAGTTTTTGGTTGTACCACCCTATATGCTTTCCTCATAATCACTCATGTTTGGTTCCATGCACTTCTCAATTTACTGACTAGTGAATTTAGTCAATTCCATGTATATACTGGTTTTATCCATCTCGAGATGTTCTTGAACAGATCCTAAATGTTCGGATGCTCTTGGCTGCCTTTCAGGGGGTACTGTTCTACATGCTTTCCTCACAATCAAGCACATTTGGTGCCATGCACCATTACAATTTATTAATAAACAAATTCAGTTATGGCATTCCTTTTGCTTCTATGGTTTCAGGTCTGCTCCTACCATCCTCTATCTCAGGATATTCTTGAACACATCCCAAATGTTACAATGCACCCACTGTCTTTTATATAATTTCATACCTACAAATATTTAACTCCTGACATGTTGGGTGACCCATACTCTGCTTTCAGCAGGCATTTCACCAAAACTTGTTTGGCTGCGCCCATTATGTGCACCATTTTCAACGCTGGATAATTGTCCAAGTTCAGTGAAGTGTCAATTAATCCTTTTCACTGGCTCATCCAGCTTCTTTCTGAACACTTACACGATGCAATTATTACACAATACAAACCCAGAAACATTATGCCTGAAAAAGTTATCAAAATAATATGAGAATGATCAAAGTAAACCCAATCTGAAAAATATTTGTTTATTACTCTTTATATCAATTTCTTTAACCTTGATTTTTGCAGTTAACTTAAGCTGCTGTCAAATATCCTGTTCAGCACAAAATACTGTACTAATGCTATATGGAAATCAAAAGTTTTACCAAAGAGTATACTTAGCTTGGTGCCACAAATACAACAGACATACGCAGGCACATTTTACGAAGTTTCCTAACAGATGCGTTGATGACAACAAGAAATGGATAGAATAGCTAGTTCGAGTGCCAAAGTTATTTGTTTAGCAGACACATTTCAAATGTTTGTACCTTAATGGGATTGGATGCCCTTAACTGTACCCACCTGAGGAACACAGAACTGACCGACACCTGTTAAAATATAAACTTACATTTAAGGGTAACTGTGCCGTTTTGTTTTTAAATCGGTGACCATAACTCTTTCCCTATGGAGGCTGCTCCTATTGTAAAAGTAAACTGTTAATATCCTAATTAAAATAACTTCCAGAATTCTAATTAAACCCCAATTTCAATATTCATTATAATTATCCAAGAAAGAAAGAAAAATGAAGAGATTCTTTTCTTAATGACAACAAAAAAGAAGCCAGTTTTGTATCAGTAAATCTCCATTGTGAAAACCTAGGCTAAATTCTGTTAAACGTATAAAGATGCCACCAAAGCAACATTATTTCAAATGGAATTATGTAGAAAAGCAACCATAGGCAAAAATTGTCTTTTTTTCCAAAAACTGCTTTTAAACAATTTTTCAAATAAAACTTGATGTTTAAAACATGGAATCATACAAATTACAATAGGTTTTATCATTTATTAAGCTATTAGATGCACCTGACAGAAATTTGACTTGAGAGCCAAAGTGATTTTTATCTTTAAAAAATCTGATTAGCTCCATCAAAGCATATTTAAGATTACAGAGCACTCAGGAAACTGACAAACATGTAAAAATGAAATGCGCTTCAGAATTAAGAGTCAAGAAATTCAAAGTGAAGGAATGGGAAATATACTGTAAGGAGTTTTGAGAAAATTTTACATCAACATGAAATTAAGCCATGAAACACTTTCAATAGATCATTCACATTGTGTACAGGTATTTTACCTTGATGTCCACTTCATGCTCTTAAGAAGTAATTGTTCTTACATATTTAATTCATAGTGTATGAATACACTATAATTCATTTAACCGACTCCTGTAAAACTGTCAGAATCTAAGCACTGAAATGATATTTTGGTGATGTTCACAGTTGGCAGCTGATAGTCAAGCATGTTAATCTTTTAGCAATGATAGCAGGGCTTTATGCCTGTGTTGTGCAAAAACCATCAGCATGTCAGCTCTTTTGCAAATTTTATTACAGACCTGTTGTTTTAGTATTACTAAGTCAATGAATATAGAGTTGAAATAGGAATTTGTGAAGCTCATGCACTGTTAAAAGTCATTCTACACTTAAAAAAACCCCCAAAAACAAAAACAGAGGATTACAAAGTTGCAACACTGGCACAGAGAGGACACATTCAAGACAATTAAAAAGATAAGAACTTCAAATACTATTTCCTATTATTCTAATTGTTGATGACATGTTAACATCTACCCCCAAAAACCGTTGCAAGCTTTTAAGAAGAGGTACTATAAAATATTTACGTTAGAGTTCTCTTGGGACTTCAAATAGAAGCTTCACCAAAAATGTTAGATTAAAGGTTACTGAATATGGAAAGATGCAGAATTTATACCCCACCGGGCCTAAGGACAGATATACAAGAAGCCTGAGCCTGAACTGATTTAATCTTTGCAGGTTAGTCTAACTGGTTTGTAACTGTCCAGACATCCCCCTGGACTGAAGAAATGCAGGCACATGCCTGCAGTGACTAAGACTAGAAGTGGGGGGTGAGGGGAGCGGCGCTAGAGCAGCCCTTTCTTCCCTTCCACAATGCTGAACTGAGGCGGGTGTGTGGTCAGGTGCCAGCAGGATGCTCTGGTTAGGGAGGGGTTTGCCCCAGCCTCCTGAGTAGCCCAGCAGGGAGTTGATAAAAGAGCATTTATCAGCCCATCAGAAAACAAAAGCCTCTCTCATTAGTTCAAGCTCTTCTTAAACAACTTTTTCCAAGGAAGGAATGGAGGGACATTACCGGCTGACCTGTTGATTATCTCCAAAAAGCCCAAGGCAGACACTGTCCTGTCTGCCTTACACAGACACCTCTCAGCATTAGCTATCATACCAGGTGCTGGCCATGGTCTGTGCTGTGGGTGGGAAGGAGAGGGGGATCCCTGCTTGCAAAGCATCTGGGATGCTGGGGGACTCTGGTTTAAGTTAAGCCAGGAAAGAGTCTGGGACAGACACTTCATAAATCAGTTTGACCCAAATCAGTTAAGTCTGATTCTACATTCATCCAGGTTTATCTCAAAGCCGTTTTGAAACTGGTTTACGTGCACTGAACATCTGTTCTGTTACAGGTTTAATCTATGTTCTGATCACTTAAACCAGTTTGTGTGTAACAGCTGTCCCTAGCCTAAAACAGAAATAGTAAAAAGGCAATGGGAGGGTACCCCCTTCCAATACATGCAGCAAACAAACAGAAGATTAGAAGCCCTGAAAATAAGACAACTGGAAGCAAAGGAAAGGATGTCCATGTGACAAAGGAACGTAAAGAACTATTTAAAACAGCATATGCTTTGGTAAAGGCCTTTCTAGCCTTTATCTAACCTTGTGGTTAACTCAACCAGCCTCGATTACAGCATCATTAGCAACAACAAAAGAAGGGCTAACTGATCTAGCCAGCAGCTTATCACAAAAAGAGAACTCCATTTCCAAGAGATACACCCCTTGCAATTGAACATTCTGTGTGTTAATACGTTCATACTGCTTCTAAAGTAACTTGCTAAGCAATATTCAATAAGGAAACTGCAGTTCAGAAAACTCTGCACTGAAATGAAACTTGGAATTTAAATTTTCTCTTTCCAGTCTTCTCCACTGGTACAACAAGGAACTTCTGCAGAGAAAACAAAGCATCTGGGTAGTTTTCATAACTTCACGTATCTCAAACTGACACAAGAGCTGCTTATTTCCATTCTATTCAGAACAGAATTCTGGAAGTTCTGACAAAGTAAAAATTAGAAGCACCGGCATATTTTAATATAGCGCTAACAAAGCAGCAAAACTGAAGTGACTCATGCAGCAGTCACAGTGACGCAGTGACGCAGCAGACACATATGGAGCAGTGGAAATGTAAATATGGTCCATTTTCCATCATCCCCACCCCCCTTTTTTAAAATAATGCATCTCAGCCATAATAGCATTATAACCTAAAGCAGTGTTTATTCAGAAGCTTATACCCAGCTTATATCTACCTATGATTTTACTACATGTCTGTATAGCACAAAAACTGAGTCAGGTCTGTAGGTACCATAGTAATATGAGTGCTAAGTAATACCATTTTAAATAAGTTGGAGGCAGGTAAAAACAGAACTAATGATGCTAATCCACGGATGGGCAAAATATGGCCCATGGGCCAAATCTAGCCCACCAACTGATCATATCCAGCCTGCAGGTGAGCAGCCACCAACTCACAGGATCTGGCCCATGGGTGGCAGACAACAGGCAGCCAGCAGCTCCAGCCATGGGTACAGCTAGGCAGGTGAGGCCATTTCCACTGCGCTGGGTAGGTGGGCATGACAGCTTCTGCCCAGTACTGCCATGGTGGCATCAGTTGTGGAGCCAAGCAGATTCTGCTCGATGCCAATGTCCATCCAGGGCTGCTTCCACCACACCAGGCAGTAGCATAAGCTGTAGACAGCAGGTTCTGGGTTGGGGATTAGGGCATGCACGGGGAGAGAGAGAGAGAAGTTGTGGGGAGAGGGAGAGAGGATGGAGCATTCTACAGCTCCAGGGAGAGAGAGAAAAAAAGATGTGGCCCTTGAGAAGACACCAAAACCATTTAAGTGGTCCTCCGGTCAATATAATTGCCCACTCCTGCACTAACCCCAAATCAAGTGAATGAATATGCAAATTGCTTGCTCAGGCTGCTGACAGATGTTAAGGCAGTCATGAGACTGGAGCCAGAGGAATTGCATGCCCTGTTCCTCATATTGTGCAACTTGTCATGCCACATGTGCATGGCAGGTTGCAGTATTCTGGGAATGGAATTCCTTGGACCCCAACTGTGTGACTGCCAGCATGTATAAAGCACCGCATCAGAAACAGGGTCACATCCAGCAGAGGAAAAAGAAGCTTCCTGCTCCCCAGCAGCACATGCCATACATACGCTGCAGCTGAGGAGTCAGAAGCTCCCCCCTCCCCATATGATACTTCCATGGGACTTTGGTAACTTAAAAAAGCAGATGTGCACCTGGAGCTCCCAGATGCATGCCTGGTTTTTAAAGGTTCAGGACACCATAAGCCCAACTTTGGGAAGCATTTCCCTGATGTCAAGCTAAGGGTATTCTGAACATTTAAAAATCAAGCCTGAATGCCCACCCCACCCCCCTTTCTTTTTTTTTTTTTTTTTTT
>NW_017729031.1:88634793-88636231 GCF_001723915.1 Gavialis gangeticus
TTTTTTTTTTTTTTTTTTTTTTTAACTTTTTTGTATGCCATGAGCCTGGCATCCCCCACTGCTCATTCTGAGCACCTTTAACCCAAACACATACAGCAAAGGATGGGGGAGATCCCACATCACAAGCTGGGCACCTCTTTAAATGGGTGAAACTCCCCCACATCCCTAGGTACATACCCATTTGAAGACCTGAGAACTGGGGCTGCCTCTGGGGAGAGAGCAGGTGACAGGTGGTCTCAGGGCCTGGATCTGCCAACATCCCATACCCATGGACTGGGTAGCAGGGTAGCTTTGTCCCATACCCTAGGGATGCCTGATACAGGATCCTGATACTAAACTGAGTGTCAGGATCTGACACAAGACAGATCCCCAGTCCCAGTTAAGACTCAGGGTTGTACCCAATCGACATCCTGAGGATGAGGCAGGGGAAGCCATGTCCAAACCCCAAAGCTTCCCAAGACCCAATTCCAATGCCCACCTGAGTGTTAGGATTGGGCATGGGGCAGGAGGGGTTCATGTTCAATTTAAGGTGTAATGCACACCAGCTGTCATCATGTTACACATCATATGTGGAATATCTTTGTGGCTCATTTCTTACTTCATCCTGCCTTAAACTTACAGAATGTTTGACGTGTTACTATATATGGCATGACTTGCACACTAACTGCACCATAAACATATCATACTTACTTGAATATAAGATAACCCTGAACATAAGAAAACCCGCAAATAGAGTCTATATATGGAAAATTGACACATTTGTTATAATTTTCCAGGTATAGAATCTAATTATTGGAGATTTGTCTTGAATTTGTCCCCCCCTCACACTGCTGCAGTAGGGAAAAAAAATCTGAAAAGTCAGATAGAACCCTTGCCCTTTGCCATCTCCCTTCCTCCCCCCACTAACTTCTTCCCAGTGCAGTCCCTTCTCCCGCTCCTTACTAACAGATGCTGCTCTCCTCGAGGACATGGAAGTAAAGAAAATTTGAAAACACTGACCTTGAAATAAACATACCTGTAGCGATTTCCACATAGTACCCATTGACTTAATTCATTTACAATTGATGTATTTTACCTTTTTTGAAACTGCTGCAAGTTTTAGCACAGGTACTCCATTAACACACTTTTAAGCAGCACTTTTGTACCTACTTATATATAATACAAACTTTTTTTTTAAATTGCATCTCTTGGGCCAAATCAGACACACAGTTCTGAATTCTATTAACTGAGGAGAGCTCAGTCATTCAAGTCTGTATGGTGCTCCTACAGGCAAGTATTCTACCTCCCAGATTCTTTAGGCTGCAGCTTCAGATACTCTCAAATCCATGGCAGGCATCCTATGTGGAAGTCCAAGCCCAGAGCCCTTGGAGTTCAGATGCCCCCTAGTCTTGCTTGCCCACAGCTAAAAAGCCAAAGGAGCAAGCTAGGGGGAAAGCCT
>NW_017729031.1:88641231-88642599 GCF_001723915.1 Gavialis gangeticus
TTTTTTTTTAAATTGCATCTCTTGGGCCAAATCAGACACACAGTTCTGAATTCTATTAACTGAGGAGAGCTCAGTCATTCAAGTCTGTATGGTGCTCCTACAGGCAAGTATTCTACCTCCCAGATTCTTTAGGCTGCAGCTTCAGATACTCTCAAATCCATGGCAGGCATCCTATGTGGAAGTCCAAGCCCAGAGCCCTTGGAGTTCAGATGCCCCCTAGTCTTGCTTGCCCACAGCTAAAAAGCCAAAGGAGCAAGCTAGGGGGAAAGCCTAAGAGCAATCCCCCATTACCATAAATTGTGCAGCCAAAATGCTCGCATTTGAAGGCAGTTGTAGACTCTCATAGGTGTTAGCCTGCCCGCAGTGCAAGGCATAAGGCTTCACTCTCTAACTAGACCATGTCATTCAAGGCTACGAAAAAGGTATGTCCTCTGCCACATAAGTGAAACCACCTGGGCCAAAAAGCACCTCATGGCATCTCCTTAGTTGTTAGTCCAAAGCTAAAAGGCTCATGGTTTACCATATAGAGCATATGCTGGGCCCCAGAGAAGTCAACTGCATTTCAAGCCATGGTGACCCCACAGCTCAGCACCACTCAGTAAGTGTGTATACTCCAGATAACCCACACAAAGGATCCATGTACTACTTAGCCCCCAATCAGGGCTGGAACTGGGTGTTCTTGTCACAAGCCTTGGAATCCTCCAAAAATGTATATGTAACATTGGAATCACTGAAAGTGGGAAAGAAAGGCACAGCTCAGCTGTGGGAGTGAATAGAAGTAGAAATGTATGTAATATAGTGGCTAACCATGACTTTAAAAGATTCAGAGCTGAGAGGCAGTGTTCTCAATCGGCGCTACTATCCCTCTTATTTAGACAGACTGCACTAACTTAATCTTGGTAGGTTCCCATCAGCATCTTGGTTTTTTTTTTTTTTACTAAGATCAAACATTTTTGGCACCAAAGGGAGGGTATCAGGGCTGGCTCTGGCCTGGTATTGCAGTATCTTCAGGCAAGGCCTGGTGCCAGTTCTGTGTGGAAGGAATACCCGCCTAGTTTTTTAAGGGACGAAAAGAAAAAAAGATCCCATCAATATATTTGCCTAACATGGACCATGTGTTTTCTAGTCATGCTCACTGTTAGCTGCATTTAATCAACTTCATAATTGGTTTCCATTGCTGAGTACATGCTGCTTTTGGCAGCAGTTTAATGATAGACAATCTATTTAATGAGGTTTACTTGTATGTGAAAGTAAGATGAGGGGCTCCCCCTGACCATGGTGATTGGGGGGAAAGAACTCTCATCTTTGAATCTGAGTAAATATGGTAATGTTTCATAGTTTCTAGGGTCGGAAGGGACCTGAGCAAAT
>NW_017729031.1:88642610-88643306 GCF_001723915.1 Gavialis gangeticus
TGCAGTTGGCCTTCCTAGCCGCCTCCCCACATTGCCGATGTGTGCCAGGGCCCTCAGTTACACATGAAAGTGTTAGGCCTCAAAAGGTCCCAGCTTCCCTAGGAACTCAGAAGCTCTTCTATTAGAACATGCCTTCTTCTACTGTAGTTCAATAACTGGTGCAGCCCCTGGGGACTACAGCACCCTCCCAGTGTTACCCAAGGAACACACAGGTACCAGCCTCTTAGAATTTGGATAGTCCTGATTCAGACTACACCTGTCTGCCTTGACCCACCATACTTCTCTCACTCATTTCTTTTCCTTGTTCCTGATATGTCTTTGAGTCCCATTCCTGCTCTCTCCCCAACACATGCTCGTTCCAGCTAAAAGCTCTACTCGCCTTAATAACTAAGCATGACTAAAATTAAATAGAAGAGAAAAAATACCAGGTACAGCAGTCATATGACATTTCTAACATTTGCATTCACTTCCTCCCAATTTTTTTTCTGCCTTATACTGATTTTAAGGTATGGCCCAAATCTGACTGAGCTGGGGGGTGGCAGGGAGAGGGAGCATGGTCCAGTCTTGATCATGCAGTGGGAGAGAGAGGAGTTGTGGCCTGGGCCCGACTGTGCAGCAGGGAGGAGAGGAAGTATGCCCCAGCCCTGATTGAGCTGCAGTAGGGAAAGTGGGTATGGCCCAGCCCCAAACAAGCAG
>NW_017729031.1:88648306-88650601 GCF_001723915.1 Gavialis gangeticus
GAGCTGCAGTAGGGAAAGTGGGTATGGCCCAGCCCCAAACAAGCAATGGGGAGATGGGGTGTGGCCCAACCCCATTTAAGCCATGGGGAGGGGCCCCAGGCTGGAGGTTGAGCACCTCAGATCCAGTCCATGTCCCTGAGCAGGGACAAATATCCACTCCTGATCACGAAAACAGGCAAAGAACATATTAAACAAAAGCTATAAAAACAGAGATGTAGCTAGTTCTTAGTTCATACACTAGTTGGCAAACAGACAAAATTGGATAACTGATGATGTGTTGCTGGACATCCTGAGCTTTTGTGGTGTGTTGTTATGCTTCTGCTTTCAGCAGCCTCAGATTGCAGCAGTAACTCATTTCTTGGTTCTCAGGATGCATATTGCAGACCAAGTATATTACTTCTTACTGGGAAACGGACCTCTACTGAGTACAGAATTTAACATGAATAGTCACGCTGAGTAAATATATCCACACACATTGCTTAATTGTAACAAGGCATGGTTTCAATGTAGTCAGTGAAATCACATACTTTGTAATAGAGTTGTGAGAGAATTCGATGCATATACACCATATTAATTCAGGGTGTTTTTATGAAGCTGCTGCATCACCCACTGCTTCAGTAGATGTGGAATCAGCCATATACTATGAGCATTTCTTTCAGATACTGGAAGCTTATTTATGTAAGTGGTTCCCATACAAATATTAACACTTTAGGACAATGGATTGACTTGATAACTTTCTCAGCATTCCTTTAAACAGCTATGATTTGAATGAACTGAATTTCTATGGAAACATGTAAGATAAGTAAGATATGAATGTAAGATATTAGTAACAGCATTTAAATACCCCTGAGAAACTCAGAAACAAAGGAAGCTTGCAGCCAGGATTGAAAGGACAAAATTTTGTCCCATAAGAGAATCTATGGGTTGAAGAAGCAAACAGGAAGGAAGGAAGCTGGCTGTAAAGGGAGACTTACTAAGATAAGAAGTCATGAGCTGCAGGCAGATAGATGATCCAGAACACTGCAAAGAACTGAGCAAATCCAGGAAATTCTTCAGAGTGGTGAGGAAAATGAATCAGGGAAGGTGTATTACCTTGAAATGCATATTTCTTGTGTTCTCTGGAATGGATTTTGGAACTTTTTGAAAGTCTGTGTTTCAACAATGCTTTTAAATGTCTGTGTTCAATTGTATGCCCCTGGAGAAATAAACTGTAAACAAAAGTGCCTGCAAAACTGGAGTTCTGGAAAGGAAATGTTTAATCAGCTGGCATGTCTGTGGGAAACATCAACATAACTACTGGCAGCCTAGGTCAGCTGGACCATAAGGTTCTCCTTCCATGAAAGGCTGTGTAAATTGTCTGTTCCCATGAAGCATGCCAGAAAAACAAAAGGTGGCAAGGGCAAGAGCATACCCAGACCACCAGAAACGTAAAAGCATACAAGTCAGCACTGTAAGACCCAAATAAATGGCCCACCAAGTGTCAAAAAATGAAAGCTGAGATGTCAATACTTTAAATTCAACTTCTGATTGTTCTAGCAAAAATATCCAACCACCAAGTATCTATTAGGGCTGTGCGAAATTTCAGCAGCCTTTTTGTTTTAGAGGTGTTTCGGCCCGTTTCGGGGCCCAAAACACCAAATTCAAAGCGAAATCAAAGGCTCCAAAATATAGGCAGCAGAGTCCCCCAAGGCTCTGTCCTTTTCAGCAGCCTTTTCGTTTGGAGGTTTCTCAGACCATTTCAGTGCCCAAAACACCAAATCCAAAATGAAACCAAAGGCTCTGAAACATAGGCAGCGGAGTCCCCTAAGGCTCTGTCCTAAGACCAGTACTATTTAATATCTTCATTAATGAGGTGGATGAGGGAGCAGAAAGCACCCTGTCCAAGTTTGCTAATGACACCAAACTATGCAGGGGGAGACACAAACTAGACAGCAGGGAGTGAATCCAGACTGATTTGGACAGGCTAGGGAAATGCGCTGAACAGAATAGGATGCAGTTTAACAAGATAAGTGCCATATGCTGCACCTGGGGAGGAAGAATCATCAACACTCCTGTAGCCTGGGAGGCACCACTTTAAGTAGCACAGTTAAGGAAAGGAATCTTGGAGTCGTAGTCGACTCCAAAATGAATGTGAGACACCAGTGTGATGAGCTAACCACACTCTTTCTTACATAAGGAGGTGCATCACAAGCAGGTCTAGGGAGGTGATACTTCCCCTCTATGTGGCATGGGTCAGGCTGCAGCTGGAGTACTGCATCCAGTTTTGGGCACGGCACTTGAGGAGGGATGTGGCTG
>NW_017729031.1:88650752-88656687 GCF_001723915.1 Gavialis gangeticus
ACTTAAAAAAAAAAAAAAAACAACTCACCCCACCCCCCCACCATGTACTCACAGGCTGCAGCAGCAGCAATTGGGGCCTCTGGGCGCTTGTGGCAGAGCCCCCCCATGCAGCACTGGGCAGCAGGGTTCAGTGGGGATCCCTCCCCCACCCATGGCAGGTGTTGCATTGCGTGGGTGCAGTATGGCTCAGCAAGGCACCGCGCACTGTCTGGGAGCTGGGACAGCTCTAGCAGTCAGCCAGAGCCCGGCAAAACTCAGCCCCAGTGGCCCCAGCTCCCAGACAGCGCACAGTGCTGCACCCGTGCCATGGAGCAACTACCGTGGGGGCGCCAGGCGGGGGGGGAGGGGCAATCCCTACTGCCCCACAATGCTCTGCCATGAGCCCTCAGAGGTCCTGATTGCCACTGCTGCAGCCAGCGAGTGAGGGACTGAGCAGGGCAGCCATGGGGGCTTCTCCCACAGCTCTGCCTGCCTGGGGACAGGCAGGCACAGCCAGAGGCGTGGGAGAACCCCGCTAATCTGAATCAGTGCTAAAACAGTGTCAAAACTCCAAAACAGATTCAGCCAAATTAAAACAGAAAAGTGATCTGAAACACTGAAATGAATCACTGTCCTCTGAAACAGCCAAATCTAGAACTGAAATGAAGCACTGCCGTTTCACACAGCCCTAGTATCTATTATTGCTAACAGATACCCAAACAGAGGTGTGGGTTGAGTAGATTTTTTTTTAATTTGTCAGCTAGTATTAGTGAGGCAGAAAAATTTAAATAAATGACTAAATAAATCCACTCTCCCCAGATGTTATAAGTGACCTCTAGAAAACAAAAATGAGTAACAACCATTCCCCGTAAGCAAACATCCAACTGATTCTCACAAAATCCACCATGCCAGACACTCTGCCGCCTCCTTTCCCTAATGAAGGGTCCAGTTTTCCCTTAATTATCTCTGTAATTAAATATTAATTTAAAATTCTATAGCAGCACGAGCATTCCATATCTAAAGACAGTACTAGTTGAGAATGCATTATTTTATTGAATGTAAGAGCAAAATAAATAATGCAAGATATACTGCACTGATTTTTACTTTTAATATTTAATTTCATAAAAGCCTCTGATTTCTTTCTAACAGGTTTAGATCATCTCAATGTGCTGTAAAATTCAGAATGCTAGGTCATCGTGCCACAGAATACCTAGCATGCTGTCATGCTATTAATGAGTCCCTCTGGCCAATTTATGAGCAGTCTTAGCCGATTATGAAGATAATTGTACCTAGTCTTCAGAATGAAAGAGTTGTTGCAATATAGGACCTCCAGCACTGTCTCTTTACAACAGAAAAAATGAGGACAGATTCTCGAGCTGTAACTAGAATATTAACGGGTAGATATATTTCATTTTTAGAACACCCAACATTGTAATATCATAAAGTTATCTGTTAAACACATACCTGTGACTGTTTTTACTTCACTCACTGCAGGTATTGAGAGATCTTATGCAGTTCTCAATAGCAGAACTGCACCATTTAACCTTTCTATTCTATCCCTCCCTCATTCCTTTTTCCCAAGGAGTTAAAACTTTTCCCTCCCCCACCCTTCTACTTCTGTGTACTGCTGATCTAGTAACTTCACATATTTTATGGAGTGTGTCTTATTGCAGGCCTAAATGGTCTCTTAAACCAGTGTGTTAGTTTTATTATGTCTGTATTCTCAAAAGTAATGGGGGTAGGGGAAGAGGAAGTTGCATAAAAGCAATCCTTGAATACTGCTACACTGCCCCCTAGTGACCTTTCCTTAAAGATTCCTACATGTTTTATTAGAGTTTATGACAAAATGCAAAGGTTTGCTGACAAAAAAATATTCTATATTCCATACAAGACAATAATTAATTAAGCAAATTGAACACTTGATAAATTTCTGTTTCTTCTCAGCATTCCAACCTAGTAAATAAAACACACATTTAATAGATACAGGTATTTTTCCTCAAAAACACTTAAGGAGCTTAGATTCAGAAATGTAAAGCAGAAAGGACTTATGGATTTTCTTACACACACGAACACACACACACTCTTATCTGTTAAGTGACATTATTTAATCATTTATATTATGGGTTGGCAATATAAAGAGCTTGGAGCCAGCCCACAAAGATGTCTGGTCTGTACTCTGTGAACAGAGCATGGCTTCTCCGTGAACAGAGCACAGCTTCCCAGCTGTACAACCCACTATATGTTTTATTAACAGCACACCAATCTCCTCCAGGTGCCACAGCTATCCCTACTCCATGCATGCAAATGGCTGCTCTCTCTCCCCCCTGCAGCTTTTGTTTAGTGGTACCCCCAATGAAATAACCACCAAAATTGTTTCTCACCACAGCTGATAGTAGCATGTTTTTCAGCTGAGGCTTCATGGGGGAGAGACAGGGAGCAATCTTCTGCGCAAAGAAGAGAGTGCTAGAGCAGTCAAAGGGTGATCAGAGGCCCACGGCACCAGATGGCTTGAAAGCTACAGCCCACCTTAGTAAAAAGTTGTTGACCACTGATTTACACTTTAAAATGGCATGTAGGTAAAGAGGATATGCAGCAGCTAATTCAGAATGCCTGCTTTCCAAATAAAATTAACAGAGGAAATGACACATGCATTTATAACTTGTCTATTACACAAGCATTTTCTATAAACAGCAACTGTACATAATGTAATTCTAGAAATACTAGTTAGCAAACAGTTTGTGATTGTCATTAAAGCAGCGATCTTTATTTAGCCTGACGTTTCTGCCTGTATCTTTATACTGATGTTTACAGTAAAAAAAGATGTTACTTAATCGTAACTGGAATTTAAGATTCTTATTTGCAGGAACACTCCACTCCTAAATCTTTGACTGGAGCTTTTTTGATTTAACCCAAGCAGGACTTATAGAGTGCACTTCCAGCCAAGGCCTCAGAGCCAAGGGGATAATGGTTGTTGTGCACTCACTGCTTCTGTGTCTTCTTAACCCATGGGGCAGGCAATTATTTCAGGAGGAGGACCGCTTAAGGAGTTTTGGTGAGCTGTCAAGGGCTGCAAGGGTAGCCCTGCCCCTTGACAAGGGCCCCGCCCCTGGTCACCATCTTGGGACAGGAAGTCCCATTCCCTAACCCCTGACCTTTGGCACTGGAAGTTCCTCCCTCCCCTTGCCCCCAGAAGTACCCCTTTTCTGAAGGGGGTTTGCCATCTTGGAACAGAAAAAAAACAAAACAAATTATACTAAAAATCAAACATCCACAATAACACATTTTAATTTATTTAAAAACCTATTTTTGTCCTGATTTGTGTGTGTTTGTGTTGTGTATATAGAAGTGATTGCATAGCAGCACAAAATGAAGTCTTACTCTTGTATATTGCAAGGGGTGTGGCATTTGCCAGGGAATATGGGCAGATATAGGGTTTGTGGGGGCATATGGGTGTGTACATGTGGGTGGGCGAGTATGGGGGGGTTTATGAGGATGCGTGTGGGTGCATGTGGGGTTTGTGGTGGGCTGTGGGGTGTATGGAGGGCAAGGGTGGTTGGGGGTGCATGTTTGGGTGCATGCATGGAGAGGGTCCAGAGGAGGGCCACTCGTATGGTTGAGGGCCTCCGTGGCCAGCCCTATGAGGAGAGGCTGAGGGACCTGAATCTCTTCAGTCTCCGCAAGAGGAGACTGAGGGGGGATCTTGTGGCTGCCTACAACCTTATCAGGGGCCAGCAGCAGGGACTCGGGGAAAGTCTGTTCACCAGGGCCCCCCCCTTGGAGTCACCAGGAACAATAGCCACAAGCTGAGGGAGGACAGGTTTAGGTTAGATATTAGAAAGAACTACTTCACTGTAAGGGTGGCCAGAGCCTGGAATAGGCTTCCCAGAGAGGTGGTGCTCTCACCTTCCCTGGAAATCTTCAAGAGGAGACTGGGTAGGCACCTGGCTGGGGTCTTATGACCCCTGCCACCCCCAGTGCTCCTTCCTGCCCATGGCAGGGAGTTGGACTAGATGATCTGTCTAGGTCCCTTCCGACTCATTGATTCTATGCATGTGGTGGGGTATGTGCGTGTAGCAGTTACCAGGGCTCTCCTCAGAGGTATGTGAGTATATGTGTGGGGGATGGGTGCAGTGTTTGTGGGGTGTGTGATTGTGTGGGGGGGAGAGCATGGTTGTGGGGGAGCACTTGAAGGTATGGTGGGATGTGCATGGGAGCCCCCTGAGCATGCCCCCCTAAGCATGTCAACACCTGCCCCTGCCCCACAACAGCCTGGGCCTGTGTGCCCTGCAGCACCTCCCCTGCATTGCTAACAGTGCACAGCCCTAGTGCACCCCGTGCCTACTCCACACTGCCTGGCTATGGCATGTCCTGCCTCCCCCTGGACATGCAGCAGGGCTGGGGCAGCTCTTTCTGGCTGCCACCGCTGCTGGCTACAGCCCTGTGGTACTGGTAGGGACCTGTGAGCGCTGCCCCAACCTGGCACGGCCCGCTCCTGCTCTGGACTCGTTTGTCCAGACTCAGCAGCAGCCTGGCAGAAACTGTTGCTCCGTGTGGGAGAAGAGTGGCCCCTCCCTCTTGCAGCTGCCCAGAGCCCATGCTGCACTGGACTGTCCTGCAGCTCTGCTGCCATCACCATCACCTCTGGGCTGCCCAGCGCGACATCAGTGACAGTGCAGAGCAACTGCAGGGTAGCCTGGGCAGTGGTGATGCAGGTCAGCCTGGTGCGGTGCAAGTTCCAGGTGGCTGCACCAAGAACTGCCCAGAAGTGGTGAAGGGGAGGGGCCACTTTTCCCCAATGCCAAGCAACAGTTTTTGCCTGGCAGCCACCACTGCTGCCACTGCTGAGCCTGGACAAGCAAGTCCAGAGCAGGTATGGGGCGCATTGGGTAGGGGCTTTGCATGCGAGTCTCCACCAGTACCACAAGGCCAGCAGCTGGAAGAAGCCACCATAGCCTGGGCTGCTTAGAAAGGCAGTCCAGCCACAGAGCCACCCTGGCCCTGCTGCATGCCCAGTGGGCAGGATACACCATGGCTAGCTGGTGCCTGGGCCAGGTGGAACCAAGGGACCCGCTGTGGGCTGGACAAAGCCCCCTCCACAGGCCAGATCCAGCCCACAGGCCGAATTTAGCCCACCTCTGTCTTAACCATAGAACATTAGGATCCTGATTCTAAGAAACAGAAGGAGAGTAGGGCACAAATGTATGTCAAGAAGTCGTCACTGGTAATTTACTTTTCTTCTTTGGGTAATGGTCACATAAGTCCTGGGTATCACCATAAACTGTATCTGACTGGAGGGCTTGGTGGTAATGTGGAGGGGCTACTTGTGGCAGGGTAGCTCCTATAAAATATTACAACGTTTCAATCTCTAGAGTAAGGTGAGTACAGGCACCTCAAAACCCTAGCCCCTACTGCCTTGTGGGTACTCCTTGGATGGAGAAAGGCTAAGGGAAATCATTCTGACAGAAACACCCTTGCTGAAGCATTAGGCTGTCAGCAGCAGCTCTAATCTGCTCCTCTCTGGTAAAAGATACAGTCATCAAGACACTAAATGTCTGGACTCAGTCTGGCCTTTGGACTCTGTCTGTCTCAGTGGTCTAAAAAGGGGGATAATAGGTCTAGGGCAGCCTCCACTCCTCCATACTCTTACTTAGGCATATGGAAGGTCTTAGTATGATGGTCACATGGACCTCTTGCATGCATGATCCAGAGGATTGATGGCTGCCAAGAATGGTCCCATATACATTCTAATTTGTGGCAGATTCTACATCCCTGCCCACACATATCTGGAGGTGGGTCGGAATTTCTTAGTTGAACAACTACACTGCTAGACGCAGTATTTACTCTACAAGTGCAAGATAAAAGTTTTGCTCCAAGTAGGCACATTGCTACTTGGAGTAAACTTTGCACTTATGGAAACATTGTCAAGGGAGGTTACATAGGCAGCCTGAGCTCTGAT
>NW_017729031.1:88661687-88669618 GCF_001723915.1 Gavialis gangeticus
CCAACCTGATTTGCCTTCTATGATGAGGTGACTGGCTCTGTGGATGTGGGGAGACTGGTGGATGGGGTTTACCTTGATTTTTAGCAAGGCTTTTGATGTGGTCTTCTACAACATTCTTGCAAGCAAGCTAAGGCTGGATGAATAGACTGTAAGGTGAATAGAAAAGTAGCTGGAGCTCTGATGGAAGGGAGAGAGAGGCTCCACCCTGGCACTCTCGCATCAACTTCATGTAACTTGATAGCCCAGAGTGGGGTAGTCTCTTTCTTTACATCTTTTAGGTACAGCTACTAAGACATGTTGGTCATATGTAAGACAACAATTTGTTATTAAGCAAACGTGGAGGATTTCCCTCAAGAGGGATGAGACTTGGGGAAGTTTACTGGTGATGACTCGGATGGAATTTGGTGAGCACATTAGTGAAGAACATCCTGTGGGTCCAAATGACTATTTTATCTAGATTAAAGGTGCTGCAGGAAAGATTTGCCATGAAGGTTGATTCTCCTTGCAACGGTAACCACTACCAAGAATCACCAACAATTCCAGGGATTGTTATTCACTATTGGCTCAAAAATCGGTCACATAAGGGCCATAGTTTCATAGTTGGTAGGGTTGGAAGGGACCTAAGCAGATCATCTAGTTCAACCCCTACCATGGGCAGGAAAGGATGCTGGGGTCAAATGGCCATAAGGACCTGATTTGGGTCTTATAGAAGAACATAGTCCCTAACAAAAAATAACACTTCAGCTTGGTCCTTGAGTCAAAACCTACTGGGTTTGAAATGGTTTATCAGCCATCAACAGAGAATGGCAATAACTATTGTAGCTGCTAGATGCACATGGGCTCACAAGCCAGGCACAGTCCAGATTATACACTTTGGTCTCATCCCTCCAGAGTCTCTGCTGTATCTGGATCATTGTAATCAAACCTAAGATTGCAATGTCTTGCATTCAAAGCTTGTCTAACTTCATCCCAACTATATTGTTGGTCCAATAAAAGATATCATCTTAAGAAATTCTTGCTTTCGCATAATTTCTGGATCCTTATAGCTACAACTTCACTCTTATGCTACCACTGCTGGAAGGGAAAGATGAAGGGCATATACTTTGTAAGCAGCGTTCGGATCTACTAAGTGAGATGGACACCAGAAACATTTAAATTATCAACTACTGTGCTTAGAGGACATCACCCTGAAGAATACACTGTCTTTAACCAGGCCTGTGGAAGTCTGGCACAGAGTGAGATCCAAGTGCAAGAAGCCCTGCAGCTAAGTACAAAAGCAGGTTTTTATATGTATGCCATAGGAGACCCAGCTCTAATCTGCTCTGAATTACCTACCTCCAGAAGGTAAGCCCTTGCTGGTACTTGGTCCAGGGCAGCACCAATTAAGTTCAGTGTCTGTGTCAGAATCACAGCAGTCTTTTAGCATTGGTAAGAAGGCCCAACAAATCAACGAGTGTCACTATCATCTGCAGATCCTCTCAAGTTTCCTCTTGTGGTCTCCCTTATTTGCCAGTCATCAAAACACTGGTAAATCACTATTCCTTGTTTTCTGAGGTGCTTATATACCATCAAGAAAATGTTGATGAAGATCCACAGGGTCAGGAAAAGACCATGAGGGTCATACACATATAGTGGTCCTGTCTCATCACAAAAAACAAAGATATTACCAGTATGAAAGGTCATATGAAAACATGAGTTCTGTAACTCAAGAGAAGTGGGTCCATAACCCCCTTTGCAAATGACAAAATAATAGATGGTACAGTGGTCATCTTGAACTTTATTTCGTGGAAAAATGCGTTTTGCTTTCTTAGATCTATGTGCCCTTCCTTACTGGAATCACTAAACAACCCCTTTCCTTTGTGATGGAGAACCGCCTCCTGTAGCAGACTGTCATGAAATGGATTCCTTGAAAGGATTAGGAAGTGGGATTTGAAGTCAGTTTAACAGTATAACTGCTGTTCACTACTAAAGGATTCAAAAGTCTGAGGTTATCCCAGTCTACACATGATAAAGCCACAAATGCTCCAGAAAGAGAGGAATCTTGAGGGGCTGTCCATGACTTGCCTAGCTTCATGATGAGATGTAGAAAGGAAGGCAGGACTATTTAAATCTCTGAAATCTTTCTCTTGCTGGGAAGCTCTCAATGACTAAACAGTTCTAATGAAGCAGCAGCTGTAAATACATGAGCACTGGTAATCTGCACTGTACAGCAACATAGTAATGGTGATTATAGATTGAGGTTGCAAGGTTGTAAAAAGTAGATGTCTGGTGACCATGGGTGAGCTTCCTCAGGTAGGCCAGAGCCCTGTAACAAAGATAGCCTCCTCATAAGACTCTTGGTAGCCAATGATCAGAAAGTTGTCCTCACAGTATCTAGTATCACTTATGCCATGGAAGTCACCTAGCCCTCGGAAAGAAAGTTAAGAGCTCTGTCAAGTAAGAAGGTCAGTTTTACTGATTCAGCTAGCTAACTATGAAACTTTAAAACCATATCTTACAAATAGCACTTGCTACTTAGGAATTCAGAAATGGAAACTTGCACAAAAATAAGCCTTTTTAAAAAATGGTCCATGCATTTTGGTTGCTTAGCCTTAGGTACTCAGACTTTTCATTGGCTGTTCCTACTAGAGATGAGGGAGCAGGAAGTATAAACAAAGACTGAACCTTTTAGATAGGACCCTATATTTTATGTCCACATACTTATATACTGAAGAGCAGAGGCAAGTGTGTGGTCACAGGGCTTTTCTAGCTCAAGAATGGCATAATTCATCAGGAATGCAAATTCTGACAGTCCAGGATTGTTTCAGAGAGTGAGAATGAGAACTCAATAAAAAGCTCCTTTGAACCTTCTGGCACTGATACGTATGTTGGGGAGACAGGCTTGATCAAGGATTAAGGATGCATGGAACCTGAATTATCAGAAAAGGAGGTTGCTGATAAATGTGAAGATGGATAGACTCAGTTGATGGTCATAATCAGTGGGAAGTTCAAACTCCCAGAAACAAAAGGTCAGGAGGGAAAAGGTGAGAAAGGCCCAAGTACATCATGATAGGGGATTATGTGTAATAGTGATACATGACTCTCCCAAACCAAAATACTTGGAATGGGCATCCAATGCCAGCATCCCCCCTGACAAGAGGAAGAATTTCTGAAACTGAGAAACAGACAAAGCCTCCACAAAAAGCCAGAAGTTTGTGAAATTCTCTGAGTCCTGAACAAAGCTGAGGAACCAAGACAGTTGTGACCCATGGCACATAAGAAAAACTTGTGATCAAAAAGGAGGGAGGCAGTGTGTCAAACTCACAACTTTGTGCAGAAAGGGGTGCCCTCAACCCTGAAGTTAAGAAGAGAAGAGCAAACATCAATGTCAAGAGAAGGAAGATAGCTAGATTTCAACAGAAAAAGTTGCAAAGGCAGCCCAATAAAGTGTTTCATCCCAGCTAGGTAGTTGAAAGGAACTAAGCAACAGGGAAGTGTACATAGCCCTTTATCCCTTCGGTGTAGGGAAAAGACAAGGGTAGGCTAAAACATATTCTAGAGGTACTGCTAAGGCAAAAGTCTCTAGTCAAAAGCTCAAGAGACTGAGTATACCACAGGCAAGAATGCATATGTGAACAATTATTCAGAGAACTGTTGATTGCTTGCATACACCAATCCATCAATGCTTAGCATATATGTACATGACAAAAAAGTTTAAGAAAAATGTTTTTTTCATAGAAAACAAGCAGCTCCTTAAAATATGTACCAATAGAACAAAAAACCCCTTCTTGACAGCTCCCCCCCCCCCGCACCCTTTTTGTACATTACTTTTTCCTTCTGAGTATTGGCAGAGACCTAGTAGGTGTGGCAAGGCTCAGAGCAAGCCAGAAAGCTGAAGTGGCTTTCTATAGGAGAAACCTAGAAACTACATCTACATATCAATTAAGCTGAGTATCACAAAAGAAAACAAAAGAACTAAAATATCCACTTCAAAGACTGTAAATATATCCTAGTGCTAATATAACTTACTTACTGTCCCCAGTAGCCATTGATCCTTACTACTTCACATTGCATTTTTATGTATTTCTCACAGTGCATGTTTTATATTTAATCTGTCTCATCTTTACCATGGCATTTTGTACTTTGTATTTTATACTTTTAAACCCTTAAGGAATGTACTCCCTGTAGAGTTAAGTTACACCCTGGACCTTTGTTAAAAACTGCATTGAAATTGTAATTGTAAAGTGAAAAAAGCTGTTATATTGGGCTGGTCCCTTGAGTGAATGTGAGTATGTATGATGATCAGTAGATAATTAAATGACAAAGCAAGAACTTCTGGCTGTTAATTGACAATAGAGGAACTTACCATTACAAAAAACTCTACAAGCCATTTTAGGCTAATCAAGCCAAGGAACTGATTCCTGGAACTGAGCACCCACTCTATTGACTATCCCTGTAACCCATGGAAATACAGCCACTGAGTCACTCAAGTCAAGGGTGGACTCCCCAAATTGTACTACTGGCAGGCAGAGACCCCTGTGACTGACAGTTGTCATGTGCTACTCAAGACTCATGTGGGACAACGACCTCTGGATTGGGCAGCCAAGATGATGCTGGGGGATCACACAAGTCTGCCAGAAAGGGATAAAAGGCAGTGAAGCATGACCCTCAGTGGCACCCTCCCATCCAACACCTGACCTACCAAGACAAAAGGACAAGCAGGCGATCCCCTTCTGGAGAAGACATCTCTTCGAAGGAAGCTGATCATCGAAAGCAGACTCCAGGGCCTTGGATACGTAGATATACTAACACCAGTGCTCCCACAATCACTACAGCAGCTACTATACACATGGGTTTGAATGAGTGAGTGTGTGTGCGCGCGCCCACTAAGGTGAGCGGTACCCCTCATAACTCAAAGTTTGCATTTATATTTTTATTAGTAACTTCACATCCCATACAATAAACTAGAATTTATGATGATCCTGAGAGTTGGTCCTTTGTAGCCAACACCAGGACAGTCTGGTGCTCTAGGTCAAAGTTTGGCAACCTACAGCCTACAGCCCAAATCCAGCCTGCAAAACTGTTGGATTCAGCCTGAGGAGCAGAGGCTTCCACAGCCAGAGGCTTTGCTCATGTTATGCTATGCCATAGCCAAGTACTTCACCCCTGCTACACCAGGTGGCAGAAGAAAGTGGTGGTGACCTGATCCGCCTGTCAGCCTGTCTTCAACTGAAGCTGGAACATTCATTCCATCCTGACACTGCAGAACATGGTCGACTCCACTTTAGGTTAGAAATAAACCAAAGGTTTTTATTTCTTTTTTTTAAATACACCACTCACATTTGCAAGTGATTTGAGCCAAAGCGTTTATTTTGCAGTGCTGCTGCTATGCACTATGAATCATCATTTAAATAGACCTATATTGTCCACTTTTGACTAGACTAGCTAATGAGTAATCAGGGCATGTCACTCCAAATGCTGCTCTGTAGCCATAAGCATTCTACTGAAAGGTCACAGCTGTACATTACTGAAATTGCAGTAATTATAAGAGCCAGAGGACCTGCTCCCTGGCTTCACGTGGCACTTTTGGTCTACATTGCTCCAGCCTGATTTCAAAATTGAGGAACCCTTTAAGCCATATCTAGTATAGAGAGGGTATATTGCCTCTCCCTAAAATCCGTCAGTGTAAATAGGACTAAGGCTTTATTTTCCACCCATTAAGCTGATTTACATTTCTTAATTAATATACATTGATAAAAACTAGCTCAACAATACTGATAGCAAATGACAGTCTTCCTGTATAACCCAAGTACACACAAACTATTGTGTCATCTTTGTCCTTTAAAGGGATGAGTTAATTCTTTAAAATATCTTTTTACTCACACAGTTGGGTTGTTACTAGACCAAGCGAGAATTGTAAGCAAAACAATCATTTTCATGTCCAGTACACATTTTCAGAAGTCTAACAATTTCGTTTTCAAATTTCATCAACCTGGCACAACAAAGGGTAGCAACACCACAACGTGAGCAAAAGATACACTTTATAAACTGGCATCAATTTTTTCTTGCTATGTGAAGGCTTTGCCAATGTATTTTAGTGAAACTGGCTGTTACAAAAGTGGCTAGAATAGGAAAAATCCAAGATTCAGGAAAGGAGGTGAGATGTTGCACAAAGTTCAATCAAATACCCTCTCCAATACACAGCTAAACACATTCTTCTGAGGGTCTTTTACCATTTTCCTTGTTTGGTTTGGTGCATGCTCTAAACTAGCTTAAAATGTCAAAAAATCACAGTTATTAGTAGGATACAATTTGCAGCCATGCTATCTACAGCAATGAGGATAATTAAATAGACTGAAAGACTCCACTCCACTGACAGCTTATTTCCAGTCTGCACTAATTTATTTAGTGGAACCTTAACAACAACATAGCAGACAACACTGAAGTTGTAGCAATCCTTTATCTGACAAGGCTTATTGTTAACTTACCTCTATACATAATGGCAAGGCCTGAATTATGTATCACTGCTACCAAACCAAACAATCTATACTAACCAAGCAATTTGTTCTAGGAAAAAAAACCATAGCTTAGTAATTAAGAAACATGAACCAACTTTGTACTTCAACACTAACTATACTATAACAGCATTTAACCTATATGAACAATGATACAATGTAGAACAATGATTTTTTTTGTGTCTAGATTCAGTTGTGCTCACGGAAATACACACTGAATTAGTTTCAATAACTGATTAACTACAAAACCAAAACTAAATTAACTACAATATAGTCTTCAGGCTAAAAACAAATTCACATTAAAAACTCAAGTTTGTAGTCAGATATTCAAACAAAAATGTTACATAGCTAGGTAACATTTTGACATGTTTCTCCATGGGTGTCTGATGCAAAGGTTACATACAGAAAGGTTATATATGGGTCAGAGAGCATCTGAACATAAAAAAAGAAACCAAAGATATGCAATTACTACTACATCCTGAACAAATATAAAAGCAATTTTTATGCATTAATGGTACATCAAGCTAATTCAAGAAGGCTCAAGTCATTAGAGAGACATCCTGGGGCAGAACACAGTCAGTATAATACTATGCTGACAAGAAATATTAAAATAATGGTTTCACTGTCATTGATAAATTCTATTTTGATGAATAACAACTGAGAACTACATGCTAATGAAGAAATCTAAAAACATCCAGACTGATAGGGATTAAAAGAAACCTTTGGATAACTGTTCTGCCACCAAAACACAAGTGCAGTAGAAAATATGACTTTAGGAACTTTAATTTTGGACCCACTTCTGGTACTCACAGTAATTCCATGGGAGGCGGTATAGAAGAATATTAAAAGCAGGCACTCATATGACACGTCCATTAAAGAAAAATCAATTTAAAACTTAAAGAATGACCAAAAACAGATGATCCAACAAAAATAAGCTCCCAATAAAAAGTATACAGAAGAATGTTTGACCATATGCAAAGTCCCCCCAAGCTGATTTCCCACTGCCAGCTTTTATCCCTGCCAGGTGGCGTTCCTTGCTAACATCATTGGGCCATGCTGGCCCCAGCCACAGAGAAAAGCAGCTGGTGGAACCACGTGGGCGTTCCGCCCCTCTGTGGCTCGGCTGGCCTGGCTGTGTCTGGGGGAGGTAAGTTTGCCCTGTTCTCAGGGCTTTCCTTTTCGTTGTCGTGGCGGGTTATCCCCACCGCGACCCATGCCATGGAAGGAGTCTCCTGCCCCTTCCTTATCATCCCCCCGGGACACCAAGTTTCTACACAATCAGGTGAAATCTTCCTTGAATTAGCTATTTCACAATCAGCGTAAGCAACACATACGAAACAAACTCCAACCAAAATTTTAAAATCATAGAATCATGAGTCGGAAGGGACCTGGACAGATCATCTAGTGCGACCCCCTGCCATGGGCAGGAAGGAGCAC
>NW_017729031.1:88670084-88671079 GCF_001723915.1 Gavialis gangeticus
CAATGACACCAGCCAGTTCCCTCAGCACCCGCGGATGAAGGTCATCCAGGCCCACCAACTTGGACACATCTAAGCCCTCCAGGTAATCCTTAACTAGGTCTGAACTAACAGTCAGGGGACTCGCACCCTTCCTGGGCCTCTCTCCGCTATCACCCGAGAGCACCCCATTGTCAGCAGACAGGAACACAGAGGCAAAGAACTTGTTGAAGAGTTCTGCCTTCTCTCGCGCGTCCGTCACCAACTGCCCTGCCCTGCCCTGCCCTGCCCTGCCTTGTAGGGGTTCAATGTTACCCCAAGACTTCTTCTTCCTACCTATATACTTGAAAAAGGACTTTTTGTTATTCTTGAGTCTTCGTGACTCAAGACAAAATCTCGAGTCATGAAGACATGTCCATATTCATAACTGGATAAAAAAGCATTACCTTTTACTACCACAGCATGTCTTCATTTATCCCATCTACTTCTTTCTGTTTTTATACACAATTACAAATTCAGTCTTTAAAATTTGACAGCTCTTTAGGGAATGGATCTGAAAACATTGTAACAATAATACTGAATGCTATTTGGTTTTGAGGAATGATGAACTGTTGGAGAGTCAAGCAATTTCTGAGGTCTTATCCTGCTCGTCCCCTCACTTCACAGGCTCTCATGGGCAGAATCTCTTCAAGTGCTGATTCTACAGGTAGTTAAGCATATGCCTTATTTTAAGCCCCTAAACAGTCACAATGAAGAAGCAGGGGTAGGCAGGGATTCCAGAACCTGGCTGAACTAAGGATTCAGTTTCCTCATAAATGATCCCTCATCTTCACCTCTTGGCAAAACTGGCCAATTGTGGTCTTGGGTCCACCACGATCTGCTGGCTGGAGAACTGGCTCCGTGGTCGGACCCAGAGGGTGGTAACTGATGGAAGTCAATCATCACGGTGCCCTGTGACCAGTGGGGTCCCGCAAGGCTCTGTTCTTGGACCCATATTGTTCAACATCTTCATTAATGAT
>NW_017729031.1:88671140-88682166 GCF_001723915.1 Gavialis gangeticus
ATCCAGGCTGACCTAGACAGGCTCAGCAAATGGACGGACGAGAACCTCATGGCGTTTAACACTGAAAAATGCAAGGTTCTCCACCATGGGAGGAAAAACCTGCAGCATTCTTATAGGCTTGACAGTGTTATGCTGGCTAGCACTACAAAAGAAAGAGACTTGGGGGTCATCACTGACCACAAGATGAACATGAGCCTGCAATGCAATGCTGTGGCTAGTAAAGTGACCAAAATGCTGGCTTGCATCCATAGATGCTTCTCAAGTAAATCCTGGGCCATCATTCTCCCCTTGTACTTGGCCTTGGTGAGGCCGCAGCTGGAGTACTGCATCCAGTTTTGGGCTCCACAATTCAAAAAGGATGTGGAGAAGCTTGAGAGAGTCCAGAGAAGAGCCATGCGCATGACCAGAGGTCAGGAAAATAGACCTTACGACGACAGGCTGAGAGCCATGGGACTCTTCAGCCTGGAAAAGCGCAAGCTCAGGGGTGATCTGATGGCCACCTATAAGTTTATCAGTGGTGACCACCAGTACCTAGGGGAATGTTTGCTCACCAGAGCGCCCCACGGGATAATGAGGTCGAACAGTTATAAACTACTGCAAGACCATTTCAGGCTGGACATAAGGATTTCTTTACTGTCCGAGCCCCCAAGCTCTGGAACAGCCTGTCATTGGAGGTTGTTCATGCACGTACATTGAACACCTTCAAGAGCAAACTGGATGCTTATCTTGCTGGGATCCTATGACCCCAGCTGACTTCCTGCCCTTTGGGCAGGGGGCTGGACTTGATGATCTTCCAAGGTCCCTTCCAGCCTTAATGTCTATGAAATCTTGGGCAGTACTGTAAAATAGCATTAAACTTAGCATACAAAAATCAACATCAAGAAACTAATATCTTCTGTATTTGCCATCTCCCCACTAATAAGTAATCACTTAAATGAGCAATCTCTTATGACTTGCTGGTACAGTCATAATGATACTATAGGTGTCTTCAGTGAATTAGATCAGGAATAAGTATATTCAGTATCACCCCTTGCCAGCATATAAGTTAAAACACTTAAAATACTGAACTTTTCAAAAAATCTTTATTTGACTGTTAAGTATGGTTTCAGTAACCATTTTTCAGTTCTTTGACTAGCAAGGTAAAAGGGGCAAATTTGCAAAACTAGGTATGATATTTCTTATAAATCACAGATTGGCTTAACAGCTGAAAATAATTGTATCCTCCCTCAGTCATCACTTAAGGCAAAGCACTGAAATACAGTAATGATCCTTTTATTTAGTTTTCAGTGAACTATAATTATGTTTGCCCTACAGGATCCCTTAGAAAGAGCAACCATACCATATCTTAAATATAAATTCAATCTGGCACTTCCTAGAGGTATAAATCATAGGTAAATTATTTTGAATCTTTCTCAACATTTCCCCAAGGATGTGTAATTCAGCTCAACAGTCAATTTCTGATTCCAGTTTGGATCATTTGCCATCCACTGTGGTCATGAAAACAAAGTGACCACTTCTGTCATTGAAATCAATGAGAGAACTATCTTCATTTGGAGCACAATGCACAACTGGGCTGCATCCAGACATGCGTGGACATTTGGTTCCCCAGGGAAAAGTAGTGGTGGTGCACCTTGTGCTCCTGCTAATTGTCCCTGGGGAACGCCTGTGCCACACATGCTCTGGTGCGCAGCAAGTTACACCAGGTTTGGAGGGGGAGGGAGGGGGGAAGACCAGCATTGGGCTGGGGCCACTACCCTTATCTAGGGTCCTGGGGGCCTCCCAGGGCTGCAGCAGTAGCTGTCCTGCCTTGCAGAGCCTGACTGGCAGTGGAGTGCAGCTCCAGCCAGCCAGGCTCTGGCTCTGGGCGGCTCCACCGCAGGCTCCATCTCATGCAATACTGCTTTATTTTTGACCCCTGGAAATCCAGGGGTCAAAAAAACCCTGTGTGCTGTTCCCTTGCAGTATGGAGAACAACTGAATGTGCAGTATGTGGTGCCACACTGCACGGCTGCATTTGTCTCAATCCAGCCCAGTAAACTAACTGCATGCCAGAGAGAAATACAGAGTTGCTCAAGACATGTAATGAAAAATGAACTTCAAGTAAAGCCAAAACAAAGGAATTTAAAGGTTTGTCTTATCTAATCAAGACTTCAGGAAATCATTTTTGATTCAGGGAATTTCTAGAGTACACAGTGTGGATTTTTTAGCACTTGTGTTAATAAAATCTGTCCCAAATGTTCAGAAAGTTATTTAAAGGTGTATTAGCTGAAGCACCATGAAGTAGATGAATAGAACATCTCATTTGTAATTTAATCTTGGACAATCCACTTCAGTATTTGAATTTCAGTGGGTCAGTTACTTGTATTTTTGATTGGAGTCTTTTGCATGTACACCACATAGATACTTAGTAACACAACAAAATCTCTCCTGTAACTACAGAAGGGCAGTTCCTGAAGGGAAAAATAGCAGAGAAAGTAGAAACATTCAAAAAAATTACCTGTACCATGTTACCGGACCAAACCTCATAATCTGAACAATCCGTCACTACCGATCATGATTTTTTGAAAGGTTTTTTGAAAGGTAGATCATTTCTACTAGCAGAGGACAGTTTAGAATAAAGAAGACAGCTAGAGAGACCTCTCCTTTAAGATGCCCTCTCTATTTTTTGGCTGTTAGAATTTACAGAACAAGATCGGCAAACTTCAGCAGATCTCACCCTCCAAAGCTGCAAGCCTAACCCCCTCATTTGTTGCCGATGCATTTAAAAGGCCTGGGCTCTGTTGAGAACTCCTAAAGGAGCTGGTCATTGCTAATCCTGTCAATTTTCCAGTACAGGCATGCACAATCAGAAATACTGATGGTAGCCAAGTTCCAGCTAATTATTTTTTTTTTTTAAGAAAAAACAGAACAAGTACTGTAGGGAACAGTTTTTGTAAGGGGGTTAACACAATGATTTGGTTATCACAGCAATAAAATACACGCCTCAAACAAACAAAATATAGAACTTCCACTAGGGGGACCACAAAGACCAGTTTCATAAGCAGAATACTTTTAGCACTGTATTTTTCCCTGAGGAACACATAGGAGCTCTTTTCAAGAACAGTCAAACTTTCTAAGTATAGGAGTTATAGTAGTTAACTGCATTAGTCAATCAAGCCATATTTGCTCTTTTTTTCATACTTTCTGCCCCGATAATTTTGAACACTTTCCACGAATGACCCCCTTCATCCTCTCTCAAATTCCTCAAGACATGCTTGCAATTCTGATGAGCATACAAAGCTGCCACCTGGTACAGACCACATGGATGCTATGTAATTTCTAATCCTGATTTTATGAGCCTTAATTTTATCAATAAATATTCTTCTCTCTCCCACCAACATAAGTGTTTAGTGGCATCTTCTGTCATATCATTAGACCTATTTAGACATATTTAGTTGCATCTTTATGTTATATATCTATTTATGTGGTAATTATATGTAACAGATCAATTGCAGTTGCACATAAGAACAGAGACAAAACAATGTTCTGTATATGTACAGTGCTAAGAAAACCACCACCACAATTACTCATTGGGATCTGCAGGTATGAAAATAAACAATAATAACAAAAACAACAGCTTGTTTTTTTTTATTTTTGACCAAAACTGAGATTAAATCTTTCCATGGATGTGAGCTACGTAACAGACACTTGTTAAACTCC
Organism: Gavialis gangeticus; assembly: GCF_001723915.1. Taxonomy (NCBI): domain Eukaryota; kingdom Metazoa; phylum Chordata; order Crocodylia; family Gavialidae; genus Gavialis; species Gavialis gangeticus. The sequence continues at coordinate 88,674,840 of NW_017729031.1, forward strand.
AAGAATTCACAGATTATGGTATTTTGTGAAATGCTGTGTAAGAAATTAAATGATCTTTACCATCTTGAAAGACCCTTTCCACATTCAGCCCATAAGTAGCACAGGTTTCATAGTAAGTGCATCTCTTCAAATCATTTGACAGCTTCCTTGCTCTGACATCATCAATGACACGAGGATTACTGGAACTTATAGCATCTGTAGTAGCAGTAGGAAAAAAAACCCACCATTAGCAATTGCCCTTCTCCATATCTTTAAGCAACACTATATTATATTTAACAAAAAAGTAATCATATCAAGCCCAACAAGTAATCCAAGAATATATGAAATCTTCATCCAGCAGTCTGCACAGTTTATATAAATATATAAAAGGAATTGTAGTTTGTGCACAACCTGAAATGACATCACATGCTCATTCTAAAATGCATCAAATACCATACAGCATTATTTTATTGCTTCTGACAGCTATACATACTTTTATATGAAAACTACCATTGTTTTAATGAGAAATAATATATAACAGTTTATGTTCTATTCTCTCCCACTGACATAAGCGTTTAGTTATATCGTTAGTCATAGCTTTAGATACAAATACATCCTTAGATATATTTAACAGGCCTGTGTGAAGTAGTTAGTATTCACTTCGGATTCGGCCGATTCAGGGGACAGTGTTTTGATTTGGTGATTCAAATCACTGTCCTGAATCAATATGGCTGAATCTGATTCAGAGATTTGGCCACTGCCAAGCTGCCGAATCAAACAGGCCCCATCCTCCGCCAGCCCTCCCAGCCCCATCAATGGCTGTCCCGCCCAGCCCCAGCTCTTAAAAAAAAAAAAAGCTCTGCACACACTGGCTGCTGCCAGGCCAGGGAGGAGAGGGGGGAACCAGAGATCCCCGCTGCACCCCACTGCCCCGCACTGCATGGGGGGCTCTGCCACGAGCCCCCATCCCCTACCCACTATCCAGCCCAATCAATGGCTGCCTTGCCCAGCGCACCAGCCCCCCCTTTTTTTTTTTTAAGGTGTAGACTCACCAGTGGCTGCCAGGGGGGGGGGAGGCAATCCCTACTGCCCCACACTACACAGGAGGGGGAGGGGGCCTCTGGAAGAGCCCCCATGCAGCGCAGGGTAGTGGGGGGCAGCCTGGATCACCACCCCACCTGGCAGAAGCCAGTGAATGCAGGGCTTTTTTTTAAGAACCAAGATGCTGGGGCCAGGTGGGGCAGCCATTGACAGGGCTGGGGCAGCGGGCGGGGGTTGGAGGCTGCTCAGGGGGCTGTGGGAGCAGGCAAGGGATGGGGCCTGACAGGGGTCCTCCCATGGTCCCTTTCCCCCTCCTCCAGCCCTCCCCCAGCCCGCCCCTCACTTACCAGCACGGAGTCTGGGTCCAGCTCCCTGTGGTGGCAAGCAGAGACCGCCCGCATCTCTGAATCTCTCTGAATCTTTTCCAATTCAATTCAGAGAGCTTCAAATCGATTCGGACATTTCTGTTGGTCTCATGATTCAATTCAGATTTGGAGATTCGGCCACCAAATCGAGCCAAATCTCCCCCAAATTGAATCAGCACCCAAAACTTTGCACAGCCCTAATATTTGGTTTCATCTTTATGGGGTGGGGGTTTTGTGCGGGAATAAATCAAAGCTTCTAGGTATTTATGACTTCTAAGTTTTGATGGAAATTGCAAGTGCTCAATAAATAACTTTCAGTAAATTATCTTTAATTTATAGAAAATATCTTCCCCCTGAAGTGTTAAAGTTCTGTGGTTTTCCTCTGAATTCAACTACTACACGTTCAAGAAAATATCTACAGAAGTCATAGCACAGTTATCAATCACTGTTAGGAAGTATATCTCAGAGAAACACAGATAGGTGGAATCTTATTAATGAATCTCACTCAAAATCTTTTCTACTATATTCTATATGTAATTATAACCCAAAACCATGTCTTAGGTTACAACTACATATGGAACACAATTACAATAATTAAAGTAGTTAAAGAAAATTTGAAGTAATTAGAAATAATTATTTCATCAGGGATTTGATATGCTTGAACTCTAATGAAAAATGTATCTTCCATATTTATGCTTTCATACTACTGGAATTCACCAGGCAACCTCATACAATATTTTGTAATTAGATAAGAAATTGGAAACTAAATTTTACTTGAAGATAACAGAGATTCATCTAGCTTACTGGACGGAAAACAGTAATTGTGTCTAGTTACAGGTGAATTCATAAAATACAGCCAATGACCCTGAAATCATAAAATGACTCTGAATACCTAACTCTCATTATTATGCACTACTCCATACCTGGTAGGTTACAGATTAAATTTATTTTAAAAATATTCATGGATAGTTGGGTATACAAAACAGTAGTAAAATAAATATTGTGTCATCTCCTATTGTAACACAGAGGCCTAAGTGGATGAAGGTTATGTTTGCACATGCAACCTTGAACTACCATGTTTCACAACTTGCATGTTTAATCATGAAACATAAAATGACAGCTCCATGTAACTGTACTATATAGTATTGCCCATTTCTTGCACAAAAACAAAAAAAGTCATTACGGATCAAGAATTAGCCTCCAATGAATTCCAAAATATACACTGTAAGTTCCATAACTCTCCCCTAATGCCCAGCACATGGTTTTTGTCCACAAGAGTGCTCCTTAACTCCTACATACTTTTTTATTTTCAGCAGTGTGCTGTTTTAAACATTACACATCCTACAAACACTTGAGTTAACTTTGCATTTCATTTACCTGAGCGTATGTCCTGAAGGTGAATTCAGGGGCCCAGCGGTATGTTAAATGGAGTTTTCACCTACACCACTTGACAATTTTTTTTCTCTCATCTCCTTGGAGGGAAATACAGTTGCCCTCTCCACAATGCAATGAATTTCTCAGAAACTTTGGCTCGCTCATGCTGCCCAGATTCCCTTTGGCTTGCTCTGAAGTCCTGATCTGAAACTCACTACTCACTAAAAAGACTTTGCCTGATTGTTGGAGTTTGGTTATAAAAAACCCAACAATGAGCTTAGGAAAACAAACCTATACACACTTAGAAGATAATTTAGATGGGCCAGATTAATTAGAACCATCTTTTCTTCTAGGATAAGATCATGCACAGCTCTTCAGAAACCCAGTTCTCAAAATTCATATATCACCTAAGGACTGATCTACACTATATTCCCTTAATGTTGCCTTCTTATTTCAAAAGAGGCTAAACAATTTGTGCTTTAACCAGAACACTCTCCTGTAAGAGAACAATTCAAGACAGTTTCAAGGGACACAAAGGATTGCAAAGCAAATTGTTCTACCTATAATTAAGGGATATTCACTGAATATCCAAATACACCCAAACTGACAATACGTTTTGCTACTGACACCCCATGAATTTAACCTTTTTAACATAATAATAGGAAGTCACTGAGAGGATGGTACTTGCTGGTACCATCATAAGCAATACTTAATCAGTTATCATGCTTTCACTTCAAAGGTAAGATATCAGATTGCTTCTATAGTTGACTACACTTGATCTTATACCATAAACCACTTGTACACCAGGATTTCCCAGTAATTGAAAGTGTTATTGCTCAGCTACCACTACTACTTTGCTTAGTGCTCAGCATTCAGAGAAATGCGAATTGACTAGGCAGTGCTTGGCATTCATGTCTCAAGTATATAATTTAAAAACTTGCAAATATTATGCATTTTGGTTGCCAATGTACCAGCTCAAATATATTATTTATATTTTGCTATTTCCTATCTAAATCAAGCAATTTAAACAACTGTGTTGGGAATGAAGTTCAGATATTTTTTTTAAAAACCAGCAGAGGGTGCTAAAGGCATTTGGCCAACAATGAACCTAAAATTAGCAAAATCAACCAACAGATCATCTTTTTTGGCTCTCAATTAGAATTCAGTACTGTAATCTAGATTGCACTTTTCCTTGAGGAATTAGGAAAGAAAGCACCCCTCTATTTTCCACCCTCTTTCAAAAGGCAAAAGTTCCAGTTTAGTGTGCAGGAGAAAGTCACTGACCCTCATAGGGACATAACACTTAGAAGCATCTTCCCAGTGAACTAGTTACAATTAATACGATTGCCAGCAGTAAGAGAGAGACACCTGCCACCATAAAATTTTGGGGAAAGGGAACCAACTCCTCCTCTGCCCCGCAACTTTCAACTTGAGTGGCAGTCACTTGAAGAAGCATGTGTCATTTACCCTTCCCAGTGCTGCACTGGAAAATTTCTATACAAACTCAGACAAGTTCATGGAAAGAGAGGGCACTGTTGAGTAGTAATTTTAGGTGGCTTCTGGAGCTCTTAACCCCTGAACTGGATGCACATTAACACCTTTAAGTGTCTTAAAGCACTCATTATTTGGCTTAAAATTACGCCACTCCTGGGCAAGATTATCTTTAATCCATGTAAATTTGTTCCCAAGATGTGGCTACTCCCTATACCAATTTTACGCAAGTTAAAGTCATCCCGCATCCCAGAATGCAGTGGGGCCCATCTCAAGTCAGGATGAGCTGGGACACTGGACTGCAGTGGGGCTGGGCATGGTGCCTTACCCCCTAGATGTATTAAACAGAGTGAGTGGCACAGTCCTGGAATAACCACCGGCCATGGTGCCTCCCGCCAACACCTGAATTGGCTCACTGCTCCCCCTGGACAGAGCAACCCCCACAACTGTGGAACTCACTTGCTCTGCCCAGAGGGAGCAGCAAGCTAGTCTGAGTTCTGGCTGGCAGGGGCAGTGAATGCCGCAGCCCTGGGTTCAGAGCCCCACCACCCCAGGCTCCCCCTGAAGCCGCACCCTCCACCAACAAGCAAAGTGGCGGCAGGAGACCCAGCCCCTGCTAGACAGCCCAGCCCGCACTCTCCCTACTCCACCAGCTCTCAGGCTCCAGCTTGGGCACTGCACTGCTGCGCTACTGCAAGCAGAGTCCAAAACTGCCAGCTCCCTGCTGCCCCAGGGAAGCAGCAACAGCAGCAGCTTGGCTCTGCTCTCAGGTCTGGCTCCTCCCAAAGAAAGGAGGAGGAGTGACCAGAGTGGAGGCTTTTTCCAAAATCAGTAAAACTTTATTCTATTTCCATTCTTCACCATTAACAGAAAACTCAGAGACAGCAATGTTAATTCCCTTGAACCAGCTTCCAAGGGAAGTGGTGCTAGCTCCTACCTTAGGGGTCTTCAAAAGGAGGCCTGATAACTACCTAGCTGGGGTCATATGAGCTTAAACTTACCAAGGGTTATATAACCCCAGTATTCATTCCTGCCCAGGGCAGGGGGTCAGACTTGATGATCTGCTTAGGTCCCTTCCGACCCTACATCTAAGAATCTATGGACCTATTTGTACAAAGATAATCCGTCTCCAGATAAAAACCTTAAATTGAGAATAGAGTGAACATGAGGGAACCCCCCCCCAAAAAAGAAAAAAATCCAACATGCACAATACTGCCCCCTATTCAAAGAAAATAAATTTTGATCTTTTTGGTTAAAGAAATACTTTGATCAAATCAGTTTCTTACTTGATAAAGTATGGCTGGGAATATGGTGATCAGTGGGCAGGACAAAAAAATAAAATAATTAACACACAGAGGCAGCAATTATTTCACCTGAATGAAAGTCTCAATATGGGTCCAGGGCTGTGGCACTTACTGCTCCCACCAGGTAGAGCCTGGATTGGCTTGCTGCTCCCACTGGCCAGAGGAAATGAGCTCCAAAGCCATGGCGCTTGCTTTGGCTGGCAGGAACAGCATGCCAGTCCTGCCCCTGTTCAACAAGCCTCTACTGGCAAATCACAGCTGTGCAGGTAAAGGCTAGTCAGAGATGGTTTTTCTCTTTAAAATGAAACTACTTCACCAAGTCAATCAACACTAATCTGATTAATATTAATCCGGCTTACAGCATAAGGTATAACAAGGACCAAAGACATCTACAGTGATGTACATTATAGTTCTGCTCAGTTTCACTGATCCCACATACACATTTAAAAAAAATAAAAGTGCAATTTTGAAGTTGACATTGGCCCATTCAGCAATCTGTTTCTGGTTTTTACTACGCTAGGATTTTTCATGTCGTCTACTTCCCTGTTTTTATCTGTCATCTGCTTCCGCCTTAATGCTCTGTTACTATTTTTTGCCATGTGCCTTCTCCCTACTTCCCCTGCTTCACACATCACTCTCTGTCCCCAGCCTCTCAAAATCCAAGCCAAGAAAACACTATCAGCACTAAATCACCTCTAAACTCTCTCACACTAGTGCAAGCTAAAAGTAAAGACATCTGAAATTGCACCTGCAATAGTTATGCTGATTGGGGCAGTGGGAGAGGAATCAACATGACAAATTCATCACATTTATCTTTTCCCTCTGCTCCCAAACAGAAACTTTTCAATACAACTGAACAGCAGCGCAGATGCTGGTGGTCCTGAAATGGTTCACAGCTACAAAATCCCATAGTCCTTTCATAACTTAAAACTGTAGATGGTTTATGGCAGTGGTACTCAACTTCTTCAGCTGGCAGGCCAGAAAGGCAATGGCCAATCCCTCTGTGGCCTGAATCCAGCAGGGCCACACCTGGTCACACCCAGAGCAGAAAGGGGCAGCCCGGCCTCAGTCCACCTACATGGTAGAAGGAGACTTGGGCCAAGCCAAAACTTGGACCCTCGGGGGAGGAGGCGGCATAGACTGGCCCCACAGGAGAAAAGGGGCATGGCCCAGCCCTACCTGGCTGGGTGGAAGCAAGTGGGTATGGTCTGGGGTCACAAAGAGAAGGGAGCGTAGTCCAGCACCAACCCAGATGTCTGGAGGGAAGGGGGCATGGCCTGGCTCTATTCTGGCCATGCACAGGTGCAGAGAGGGGCTTGCGATTTGGCAGGGCTTGCAATCCTGCCACTGCTCCCCTGCTGCCAAATATCCCAAGCTATGGGGAGCCCCATGGGCTGGATTCCAAGGTTCTGCAGGTTGCATTTGGCCCATAGCTGGAAGTTGAGCACCCCTGTTCTATGGCTATGATTCTACAAGATCACTCTTTTTCCAGGGAAAGATTTAAGTACTATTACGGGAGGTTTTCTGAGGTTCACACTCTGGTACCTGTGCCACTGGTTGCCTACCCCTGCTGTAGCACATTTAAAAATTTTTAAAAAAGAGAACTAAGTCTTACCTAAAGTATTTATACCAAAGGTCAGGCCTGTCCTACTGGTAGTCCACAGGCCACATACAACCCACAAAGGGTTAAACATGCAGCCCCCCCCCCCCCCCCCCAAAACCCCACCACCCCACCTCCTTCCCACCCCCCAATGGTCATGCCCCCCCCCCCCC
>NW_017729031.1:88682295-88686760 GCF_001723915.1 Gavialis gangeticus
CCCCCCCCCCCCCCCCCCCAAATTCCCCACTGGCCCATCACTCTCCTGCTCCCAGAGTCTCCAGTCTCCCCTCCCCACCACCTCCAAATTCCTGCCTCTGTCCCTAAGGCTCAGAATAACCCCACATGGTGCAGTGGGAGGGGGGCAGAGGACAAGGGAGCATGTAACTTGTGAAAACATGGAATATGTTGGACTTTAGCAACCAAGTGACTGCAAATACTAATTTTGACAAACAAGCTGATACAAAAGTAAGCGGATCTAATTAAATATTTTTTTAAAAGTTGTCATAACAAAATTATCCTTTTAAAATACACTTTAAGATAGGTAGCTAACCAAAGAGAATGAACTATAAAAGACAGGAAGTGAGGAACTTATAACTGTCTAGAGAAATTATAATCAAGTTTACTTACCCTGGGTTCCCACTAGTACCATTGGGATTTCACTAGTGTTACGATAGTTGGCCATACGACTATAGTAGTGGTAAACAGTCTGGAAACTAATTTCATCTTCCAAGCTGAAGACAAATATAACTGCATCCACCCACATGGCAAACTGCAGAAAATAAGGGAGGGGGAAAGACATTTGGTGAAAAAATGAAGAATATAAACAATGAGTTTATCTTGTACTGATAAAGCTGAGGGGCTGAGGGGGAGAACGATCCATTAGAGAAATTTTATTATCAATGCTAATAAAAATATGTTTGATTTTTATATTTGTGGTGAGTTTGGTGCTTGTTAAGGTGTAGATTAACATTTATAATAATGGCTTAGATAAGGCAGAGTCTCCCAAACATCTTTACCTCCCTAATATATGCTACAAAAATTATTATGGGCCTAAGAGGTAAGGTTTTTAAGAAAAGGCTGCAACAGCTAGGGTTATTTTGTCTGGAAAGAGAAGACTGGTGGTAGGGCAGGGGGAGGGTTAATAACAGTCTTCAAATACCTAAGGGCAATTATACAGGGGAAAAAGATGGGGGTTTTTTTGTTTTTGTTTTTGTTTTTTGTTTTATGGCCACAGGGGACAGGATTAGGAGCAATGGACTCAAGCTATAGCAAAGGAAATTTAGGTTGGAGATCAGGAGGAACCTTCTGACTGGAACTTTGACCATGTTCAAGCATTGGTACAGGTTACCTAGAGAAGCTGTAGGATCTCCAAACCTTGGAAATTTTCAAGAGCAGGCTGGACTGACACTCGGCTCAGATGGTTTAATCAGGGATGACCCTACCTATAAGGCACAGGGCTGGACTACATGAGGTCCCTTTCAGCCCTACTTTCCTATGATCCTATGTAAATATAGTCCTAATCTCTTTCAAAGAATTAATTTTGTTATACAATATACAGAGGTTATTGAAACAACCAGTTACTTCTCTTTTTTCCTTTTACCTGTGCATATTGATACCTTAGGTAAAGAAAGCATAAAAACAGAGTTAACTAACTTCACTAACTAGTGATTTGCACTAACTTCAAAATAATATCAAAATCCCACAAATTATTTTTTTTTTTATAAAATTTAAACCAAAATTGTCAACTACCAAAATTTACAACTGTCCTAACCGAATAAGTAATAAAATTAATGTCATGTTTTATAGTCTGAAAAGTAAGCTAGTTCTCCCTGGTACCGCCAAATTGATGAAAGTTTGAAACATGTATACATAGGCATGGTTCAGGAGTATGTTTTGATGTATTTAAGGGGAAAACAAACCATCAGAAAATCTCTCTCATCACAGATGAGAAACTGGCTAAGGGAGAAATCTCTTAAACCATATGCGACCAACCTGTGACATGGGTGCCACAAGTGACACAGGCAACCTGTGTGCATGACATGCAGCAGATCACAGTAGAGACAATGGCAAATAGAGCAGGAAGCAGAAAGCAAAGCAGCAGATCAGGCAGGGAGCATATGGCTGAAGGCAGAAAGCAGAGCAGCAGATCAGGCAGGATAGGGGATTGGAGTGGCACTTGGGGAGGGTGCAGGGTTACTTTGTAGCATACCTGCCAAAAAGGTTGGTCCCTCCTGCCGTAAGTCAATAAATGAAGGCCTTCATTCCTATTGCACATTTTATATTAATGAAAAGCTTACCAACTCCCACCATAACCATGATGTAACAATGTGCATCTTATTAAGTTTATTTCCAGAGTGTTTAGAGACTCAACATAAAGACTACAGTCTATACACACCTAGAAAGATGCAGACTCTGCTGCAAAGGATTTACAATTAAGCAGACAAGACAAAAATGTGGAGGGAAACAGGCATAAGAGTGAACTGATACAGCAGTCACTGGCAGAGTTCAGAACAATATCAAGGTCTCCCAAGTCCCAGTGAAGTGCCCTTTTCGCTTTCTTTAAAAAAATGGGTTACTATAAACCAATGAATATGTTGCACAATATTTCTGCCCCGAGTTTATGCTCATTAGTATCTGAGTATTGCCAGCTCTTGAGGTTATATTTCTATTCTTTCAACACTTCACATTTTTCAGCGCCTACTTCTAAAGTCGTGAGATTATGCAAGTACTTCAGATCTTATTTCTTAAAAATTCCAAAATTCTAAAAGCTCAAATTACAGACAAAAAATAAGAAATCTACATTTCAGTTTTGCAACTTGATTATTTTTTAATATATGACAGCAATACTGGGTTTTTTTTATATATTTCTTTCCATCTAATCCATTTGTGACCATGGGAAAAAATAGTAATGAAATGTTATTTATGCTAGGTATAATAAAAAAAAATTAAACATACAAAATTGTGGGAATCTAAATTCTTCAGACTTGAATATACAATCATGCACTAGAATCTACTGTATTTTGTTTGGAACTTATTTGTAGCACGGATATTCTTATAAAGCACCGTTTTTTAAGCTTTTCTTCAGAAGATGCCTCATTCAGTAAGAAATGTGTAAGTATACTTGTGCCTGGAAATTGTTCCTTTCTTAAGGTTAAATGTTTCTGTAGAATGTTAAGACTTCTCCCCCACTCCCTCCCAACAGACAATACTGCAGTGGTATTCCATCTACTACAGGTTATAAGGATTTCCAAAAAATATGGGACCATTTAAAATAGTTCCTTCTGGTTACAAAATACTTTATTTCTGACAGTTAGTTATTTCTCAGAGTGAATTTAATGTCTGTGAGAATTGCTAGGTTGACTTGACAGCACCAAAAATGTAGATTCTTTGGAAAGCAGTACAAGCAGTGGCAAATTCAACTTTATCCCACTTCCTTACCACGCCTGCTTCAAAATCATCTGGGTTAGAAATCAAGGCCCCTCATGCATGCATGTGGTGCTGCTGTTTATTAGGTGAACACCTGTCCAAGTAGACAATCCAACCATGCCAGTAGCTGATGAATCAAAGACTCTGAATGGAATGGATAGCAAGTACCACCAAAAAACTATGATCATGGTGTAATAATTGTATTTTATCAGAAAAAGCTGCTATATTTCTGTAACTAAACTATAAGAACTAAAATCAAAGTTGAAGATGAAAGGTAAAGGTGACATAAACGCAACTGATATGCTTTGAAGAGGAGGAAAGTCACAGCACCACCAGATGACTTAACATCCTTCACTAAGGCTATGTACATGCATGCAAATGATCTGGGAGAATTCTCCCAGGCTTGTTCTCCTAGTAGATGCACCTGAACAACTATTTGAATCCTGAACCCCTGAGGAGCAGACAGCATGCAGTGGTGACACTGTGCAGCCAGGGGACCCCTGTGCACACATCTCAGGGTGCTCTGTAGGCTCCCTCTGTCTGTCCAGAGACAGATGGCAGCAGTAGACAGGACAGTCCTTGGCTGACCCAGAACACTCAGTCCAACTGTATCTCTCGGCAGTACAATGTAGGATTGAAAAGGAGATGCGTCCTGCTCCCTGCTTGGCAGGAGCAGTAGAGTTCAGTGAGCAATACACCATCTCCCTGGGGAAGCTGGGATGGGAAGGGGGTTCCCCAGGTTTTCGTCCCTTCTGTCATGCTCTGGGAGAAAAATCTGCAACATTTATACACTTGTGGCTTCTACTGGGAGAGCAGTGGCTCTCCCAAGATAAAAGTAAATGTCTGTATGTGGCCTAGGTCTACATTCTTAAAAATGAGCTAATTTAAAAATTGTTTATATATGCTGAAAATAGAAAGTAAAAATTTCTGTGGAGTTTATTCCATAATTGCTAACTTTAAGACTCTTCAATTCCTAATTCCTTCTGCAGAATCTTCTACTGGACTGGCGGGAGGGCACTGGACCAGCACACCAGATTCAAGAACCTCTGTTCCTTTTTTCCTTCAGAGAAATGAAATGCTGACATTGAAATAAGCCCAAACAGCACTCTCAGAAAGCTGTAGATATCTTCTTCCCTTTGGTCACTCTTTCTTGCTAAGACACTCTCAGTTTTCTGCCTCTTGTCATATCACCATGCCCTCCCAGTAAAAAGTGTATTCCTACCTAGAAAGCTTTTTTTTTTTTTTTTTTTGGGAGA
>NW_017729031.1:88686932-88709975 GCF_001723915.1 Gavialis gangeticus
TTTTTTTTTTTTGGGGGGGGGGGGGGGGAGGACTTTTAACCTCATGAAATAGCAGTGAAAGGTTTTTGTTTTTTTCTTCAGAGGATGCTTCACTTTCATTAAGAATTTTGTTAATATACTTGTGCCTGGAAATAGTACATTTTATTTTGGGACTTACTCATCTGAAAGTTAAAAAAAATCAAGACCTTTGAAAAGGAATACACTACCAATCTTACATTCAGTTCTGAAGGTTACCTATAAATACATATTTTCTGTCTACAAAATACTGAATAGCAAACAATACCAAGAAAATACAGGAAGCTGGGGTTTTTTCCCCCTTGGTACGTAAATATTAGTTAGCTTATTGTGGGCCCATACCCATTTTGAAGTGTTTATATATTATTCTTATAAACACTCTTTACATAATGGCCAGCCAGCAGAATTAATTGTCTTATGCAATTTATACATGCCTCAAGAGTTAAGCAGCCTAGCTCAACCTCATACCTCCCAGGCTCCAACCTGTATTATATAAACTCATCTTCTGCTTTAGTCTCTGTGGCCACTTTTATACATGCTCTGGAAGTAGGGGCTGGGGGGGAGGAGGGGGGTGGTACTTTCATTTAAAGTGTTGTTGTGTCCCATGTATTATTATGTGTATGTATTAGTAGTGTCTCGTATATTAGTGTTTGACAAGCTGTAGTTCAAACAACCCCAGCACCATTTGGAAGCACAGGAACACTAATACACGAGACACGAAGGCTGGCTGGAGCACAGTAATTACCATGATTAATCGACTCTGCTCCACAGCATGTTTACAGGTATCCCTTCATTCCTCTGCCTTCCCTCCCATCTTTGTCCACACTTCTTCCCCTACTTTAATCCTCCCATCACTAATAAGCAATAGTGGGGCACTGAAACACAAGCTGCTGTTGCTGGCACCTCTCCATTCAGCTGTTTGGCCTCAGAGCAGTTCTGGCTGCTTGTTGCTTGAAGTTGTTCCATCACTGAACAGCTGAGTGGACTGAGTCCAGCAGCAGCTGATGCACCAGAGAAACCTTGCTAATAGCCATGTGAACAGCAAATGAAGAGAGCAGTCTGTTCTCTGAGATCTAGAACCCCTGTACATCACTGGGTCCTCAACATCTTTGCTCATGGAACGGCCACATGAGTACACATTTATAAGTAACATTTACTGTTTTCATATTGCACCATAGTAAAGTAAGGTAACCAGAAAAAAAATGAATATGCTATATCTTCTCCCAAGAACAGCAAATCCTGTGCCCAGTGGAGAAACTGCTTTCCATAAGGAAACAAATTAAAAAGGACACATAAGCCAATTTAGAAATATATTGCAATACAATTAATTACACCCTACTGAAGACTGGAAAATCAGACATTACCACTATGAAGAAATAAGGGGAAAGCAATGAAGAAAAGGTGAAATGAAGGAGAACGACAAAATTAAAAGCAAATACACATCTGCTGTGTTCACTTTACAAAAGGATTTAAATGAAATTAAAAATTGAATATATAATATCAATCTTGCCAGGGAAGAGACAGCTTTGAAGTGAACCGTCAAAGAAAATAAGTCCATGTTGTATACAATATTTCTTTGTCAGGAAGTAATTTATAACCCAACTACAAGTACAGTGTATTCTTCTTCAGTGTACAGCCTTGGGTCTTTAAAAATAAAATTTACACTTACCCAAATATAACACAAACAATACTAATTAAAAAGAGGAACAGTCTGTCCCAATATTTTTCCACCTTGTTATGCATAACGCTGTTGATGGGACATATTCAGTCAGGTCTGCTTTAGCAGTCTTGAAATTGATGGCTCCTAGCAAGTTTCACCAGTTATGGAAGTAAAAAGCTTACAATTAAGTTACCAAGCATACAGTAGGGCCAAAGAGTTCCTATGCACTTAATTTATACATTTAAACAGTGAGTGGGCTGGAGACCAGAGTTTTTTAAAATACAAACAAGAGGAAAAGAAATTGGAGTAGTTTCTTGTTACGTAGTTAAACAAATTATGCACTCAAATATGTAACCAAGTAAGAACACTAAAACACATTTCTCATCTGAAATGCATTTATGGTTATTAGTGCCCCTAGAAAACCCATTAGCAATTGGTGCATGGATTCAGAAGACAAAAAGTCTTAATATGCTCAAGCACATGAAAAAAATGTCACCCCAAAAGTAGGCATGACATCTGCATGTACATCTTGCCATTAAGGAAGGCAAGGGCAAACTGTGTATGTTAGTCACTTGTTCAAAGCGTGACATTAGCTGCCTTCTTTGAGGCTCTTCACATCAGATGTCAGACTGCCGCCCGGCAATATGCTACTGCCTTCTTGAAAGAGTAACTAGCACATTCCCTCTTTTGCTAGAAGTTATTTAATCAATTACATTTACATTCTTAAAGTCATTTAAAATTAACCTGGTAAGAAATCATTAAGCATTGTCCTGAAATTGGCTTGATTTTGGGGTGTTTTTTAAATTAATTTTTAATTCCGACATATAATCCAGTTCAATAGAGCTCTATACAGAATGCTCACCTGTGCCTCTGGAGGGCCCCCTTCATCTCTAATCAGCAGCAGATAGCTTTGTCCATCAACTACAATCTCTTTCTTGAATCTCCCACCTGTCACACAAAGTAACTCATTACAGAAGAGAAAAAGTAAACACACAAACAAACAAAGGCTTCACTTGTGGAAAAAGCTTTTCTAAGATCTTAGATATGCATAATGCATTGTGTATTAATTATACACATAGCTCTTATCTATAATGTTTCAATGATATAAGCCTTACTGAATAAAGTTAAATAAAATACATTTTTAGGGACAGAAAAAATGTTAGGGATTCTAATATATACACTGCCAAGAAACCCCTTTTACATATTGTAGCAATTTAAAACATAACAAGACTAAATGTCTAATTTTCCAATAATTATAACCTTTTCTTGAAAAAAATTCTGTGAAACAAATCTATAAAAGCAATGCTACTCTGGACAGTTACATACTGTAATGGTTGCCCCTGTTATTGTAATATGTGAACTAACTTAAGATTTTTATGCCCTTTTTTCCTCAAGAGAAGCCCAGTTCTTGAAACTAAACATGTAATGTTATGAAAATGGTATTTCTATATTCACAGGTCACACTTAGGGAAAGAATGCTGTAAAATACTAGACACGTTAGACAAAAACTACAACGGTGATACCTCTGTGCAGATGTACATGAGAAAAATGCTGTACAAGTTACTAACAAGATGGATTGGAGACTTATTTGGGTTAGAAATAACAGAGTGTAAGTTATAGACCTCAACCAAAGCAGGAATTCTATCTGGGCCTCAGAGGAATATTTTGAAGGGAGAGAAACTATTTAGCCCTTGTAAAGACCCAGGCACTGGCCCTAAACACTGACCTCCTCTTTAATACTCTCAGACTAAGATGTGACACACAGCTGCACTGTGTACTGCCTCATCAATACCCTGTCAATGACTTGCAAGCCTGACTGGGAGAGAGGGATGGGTAATAGAGATTACCCTTCCCTTGGGAAGAAGGACAGTTCAAACACCATGCTGTTTCTCATGCGAGACTCCAGATAGTGACAAATAACATTCAGAATTTCTGGTGTGACTGAGCCTAAAATGGGATTAGCAAACTTGGTCCACTTAAGGCCTCAGGACAGATTTATATTCACAGAAGTGAAAGCACTCCTATCTTACCGCCTAAGCCACATGAGCCCTCAGCCCTCTATGCATGAAGTTGTCCAATTAAACATGCATCTGAGCTCAGGCAAAAGACAGTATTAGGTCAGTAGATGCAGTGACTAATTTTTTTTTTTTAATTTACACTATATTCCATGAATCCTTCTTCTAATCTTATTTTCACAATTTCTCAACTAAAAATTACGTCACAAATTTGTAATGCTAGGAAAACTGAAAGAGACTTAAAACAGTTTATATGAAAGTTGAGTACTCTATTAAAATTTCTGGATAGGAAAACAAGTTTTCAAGTGCATCATTTCTTAAACAGCAAAAAAAGATGAGGACTGGGAAATAACAGAATTTCCCCTTTTTATTTCTGTTATCCTACTGCACATAGCTAGGACCAACTACAGAGCAAGAACATTTTTGTTATCTTGATCACAGGTTGGATTGAGCCCATGGCTCCCAAGGTCGACTGCCACATAAAAATCTTTTTAAGTCCACTGTTAATAGAATTTCCAAAACAAAAGGTAAATGTATGAAAAAAGCAGACCATCTTAGATGGTTGAATTAGATCACTGAATTCCCATTAAATATCTCTTTATTTCCTTCGTAAAATAATTTAATTGGCCAAAATCACTTAATCCTCTTAAGGTAATAATACAGTAATAAAATGTTAAAGTGCTCAAACTATACTCTTCCAGGGAAAACATAAATTGTTTTACACAACAGAAAGAAAAAAAAAAAATCAGTATTATCAGAGGAGTGATGATTTCCAAAAACTGCTGCAAAAACCCTTAGTTTTTGATAGTGCCATTTTTTTAAAAGAACATTGGAACTTTAAACTCATCAATTACTCATCAGTGAAAGGAACGGCCTTTTAAAACAAATAGTATGTGTCTGAGTAAAAAAGTTACTCAGACCCAGTGGACATCAGTGCTTTTTCTTCATACAAACTTTAAAAGCAAAATAGTTCTGAAGACAAAAAAAGAGTATGAATAAACAGAATTAAAAAACAAGGTACCTTGCATATATAATACAGTGGCATAAGTACTATCTGCATAAGTATGTAACCTAGCAACAACCAAGTGGCTGTAGTACACTAGCATTGACCTGTAAAAACCAAGTATCATTTAAAAGACTGAAGAGCCTGGTTTGGGGTAGGAGAGAATTGGAAACAAATATATAATTTATGCAATTATTTTCTCATCATTCCTTTTCCCCTCAAATGAGATATTGCCATGTACTAAGCTGCTGTCCTACTTCTAACACATATGCCATAAATTTAAAGTGCAATGACATTACAACACAGTTTGTATTATTATATTCCCATCTTGTATGTATACCCATGCATCAATTCATGAGTCACATTACACTCTAAAGAACAGCACTAAGGTGAATCTCTCTCTCAATCTGTCTCTGTACCATATCCAAACAGGATGTTGGTGACCATGGTCTTCCACAGATCACTTCTTTTTGAGGCATACCGAATTTCCAGTGTCGACACATTCATCCATTAAATAAATTCTTGACATAAGTTAACCTCCGTCTTCCACGATCTCTTCTTCCTTCAGTCTTTCCAGTTTTTACCACGCTTTCAATTTCCTCTTTCCTCATAATGTGTCAGAGAAACTCCAGCTGTCTCTTTCCAATGTTAATCAGCAGCTTCCTCCTGCAGCCTGCTCTTCACAAAATATCTTCATTTGAAGTGCGACTTATCCAGCATATCTTCAAGATGCAGCTTAAGAGCCACATGTCAAGTACTTCAACTCTCTTGTCCATATCGGGCGATATCGTCCAACATTCTGATGCAAACATGAGGACTGGTATAACAGCAATCCAAAACTTAACTTCGTCCCAATAGAAATTTTACTATTTGTTAGTATCTTTTTCATTTTCAGAAATGAGTCTTTTGCCATCCCTATGCTCCGTTTTGTTTCATGGTCACATTTCATGATCAGTTATTCAGCTTCTCAAGTAGTCAAATTTATTGACTTGTCTTATCTGTTCCTTTGCTACTTTGATGTTGCATACCAGAATGATCTTTTTTGTAATTGCAATGCATTCCGTTTTTCTACAGTTGATACTCAGACTCTTCTTCTCGCTTTCACTAACAATTTTATCTAAAATTCCTTGTAGCACCTCTTCTGAATCATCTGTTAAGACTGTGTCACCAGCATGATGCAAGTTGTTCAAATTCTGTCCACCAATGATCAGCCTTGGTAAATCCTCAAGCTCCTTCAGTATTTTCTCACTCTACAAGTTGAACAAGTCAAGTGAAAAAACAGCCTGGCTTGTTCAAAGTCAGGTGCCTCACGCCTCTCAATTTGGATGCAAATCACTTAGTTCATTTTCTAGCTGCACTGCTGCAGTTTGGTCCCAATAGAAGTTTCTTAAAATTCTCAAGTCTTTACCACCAATACCCAATTCTTCCAGCATTTTCATTAACTCCTCATGCTTGACTATCAAAAGCTTTGGTACAATAAATAGAACACAAGAAAAGGTCTTTCCTCATTTCTATTACCCTCTCCAAAAGCATTTGTACCATGAAGACAGCATTTCTTGTACAACTATCTTCAGCAAAACCACACTGAATGGAAGCAATCTCTGGTCTTATTCTACTTCTAGCTCTCATCATAACTTTTAATGGGATCTTTGTCACATGGCTCATTAAACTGATGGTTCAATGAAGTTCACATTCAAAGCCTCCATATTTTTAGGGGAGTGCAATAAAGGTCGATTTATTGAGGTCCTCAGGTATTTCTCCACTTTCGTAAATCTCACTGGTAACAGTTGTTAACTTTTCTATACCAAACTCTTCCAAACATTTTATTTGATCTACTGTAATCTCATCTGGTCATATAGCCTTATTGGTCTTTATTTGGTTGATAACTGTTCGTACTTCTGACTCAAGAATTTTCAAACCATTCAAGTTCTTCCTAATAAATGGCTTTTCTTCTCGGCTGTCATGGACTAACTATTCAATATACTCTGTCCATCTTTTCAATACTTGTTCTCATTCCATAATTATATCACCATTCTTGGTTTTTATAGATCCCCTAGCAATACATACTCCCCTGCCTGTGATGTCTTTGATATCCCTATACACCAACGTAACAACTGAATCTTTTGTTTCTCTATTTATCTCTGTACATTTTTCATTAAGCCACTCTTACTTTTCTTCATTGCACCTTGATCAAATTCTTTTGTCCAGTTTCTTATACTCTTCCATACCACAGGTTTTCATCTTTCTTCCATATGTTCAAGGATTTCTTCAGTCATTCATTTCTGTTTCTTTTGCCATACTTTTGACAGAATAACTTCCTTGGCTGTTTCAAGTAGAGCCTCTTTGAAAGTTTCCCAGTTTGACATATTTCCTTCATCTTCAAGTTTTTGAAAATATTTTTTGACTGCAACTGTGTATCTTTCTTTAAGCAGATCTTTTTCCATTAGAGTTGAATAATCAAGCGTCTTTGTTACTTATATTTTCTTAAGTTTCCTCAACTTATCTTGATGGTGCATACTACAGGTACATGATCACTCCCACAGTCAGCACCTGGGTAAGCTTTCAATTGCTGAGCTGCATTCCTGAATCTTCTCTTGAGCTAGGGACAGACATTACACATAAACTGGCTTAAGTGATCAGAAAGTGGTTTAAACCTGTAACAGAACAGATGTTCAGTGCACATAAACCAGTCTGAAAATGGCTGCAACCAGTTTGAGGTAAAGCTGGTTGAATATAGTAGCAGACTTAACTGATATGGCTCAAACTGTCTTATGCAATGTCTGTCCCTGGCTGGAGCTCTGGCAGAGATTTGAAGGCACAGCAGGGTTTGCTTGACTCCCCCTGCTCTATCCTTCCTCGCTGCTTGCTGCTCAAGCATGAAATCCCCCTCCCCCATCTCCCACAGCAGGGACTCCAGCCCTATGGACCCTAGGCATGTGGTATGCTAGCTAATGTAGACGTGTCTCTCTCCTATTTTATTGGGACAGGCAGACAGAACAGTGATCGCTTAGCGCTGTTTGGTGCTAATCAACAGGTCAGCTGTAAGCTGTTTAAGAAGAGTTTGAAGAAAGGTAGAAAGGCTATTGTTTTGCTGATCAGGTGAAAAACACTGTTATCACCCTCCCTCCCCCCACTAGCTTGCTTGCCTGTCAGTTTGCTGGAGACCATATGAAGAAGCAAGGAGAGAGACTGAAAATCTTTGCATCATCAATGGATGCATGCACTGAACCCTCCCCGCTTTCCTCAGAGTGCTATCAGGGGTCTCCCGCACCTTGAGCAGCAAGCAGGGAAAGGCCTGGGATGGTGCAGGCAGACTTCCCTAACCAGAAGTTCCTGCGGGGCATGGCCACACCTCCCCTCAGCTCCTCCCTATACAAGGGAAGGTAGGGCTTCTCTAGCACCTCCCCCAGTTTCTAGCTTGAGCCACTGCAGGCATGTGCCTAAATTTCCTCAGTCCAGAGGGAATGTCTGTCTGGTTACAAACCAGTTCGGCCTAATTGGTGTATACTAACCTGCAAAGATTAAATCAATTCAGGCTCAGGCTTTCTGAATGTCTGTCCCTAGCCTTGATGGTAATGAAACCAATTTGGTTTCTAACAATCTCCAGGGCTTTTCCATATGTACCTTTTCTCAGGCTGTGTTCAAAACCATGCATTTATAATGACTTGATCATTTGCAACAAACCTACCAATCCATCTCTCTCCTCTTTCATTTTTCTTTCCAAGTCCATGAGGTCCAACAATATTATCCACTCATTCACAACCAACTTTTGCATTTAGATTTGCCATCACTATGACCACTTTTTATGGTTTGCACTGCTTTTTCACTTTATCACTGTCTTCATAGAAATGATCATTGTCCTCTTCCCCACTTTCAGCTGTCGGTGCATAAAGTTGTATTATTGCAATGTTGAAAGGTTTAGCCTTTATTTTCACAAGCATCACTCTATCAGATACTGCCCCAAAACCATGCAAACATTTTGAGGTGTCTTCATCCAATGAGGCTCATGGGTGCAACACCTTACCTAAGGGTGAACCAGAGTCTGCAGTAGCTAGACAGTACTTATCTCACTATTACCCTAACAGTTAAAACTGTCCCCTGGCTGGATTCAGTTTAATATCATACCCAGGACTGCTGGATGCAACTTAATGTCATACCCAGTTTAACACTGTATTATATCTTAGTTCCAATTCAACAAAAATGGTGCTCTGCTCTTGCAAATTGGTAAATTTATTTCTCATGAACTAGATCAATTTTCATCTTTTCCCCTTACCTGCCATAGGTCCAATTTTATCTATTTCTATGTTGTCTATGAGAAACTTCATATACAATAATCTGGGTAATATGGAGAAAGCATCTCTTTAATGAAAACACTCAGAGAAACCATATTATCTATTGTTTTGTTTTGTTTTTAATTTCCCTGCTATGCATGTCACAGTCTATAGATCACAACTCATTCAGGAGAAGCCTAGGATAACAACAATTACTTTGTAACTTTTGAAAAGCAGAATTATCTTCCACAATTCATTCACTTTGGCTCTACATAAGAAACTGACAGAATTCCTAGGCTGATAAATGCTGTGCATCTCAAAAGGTAGGAATACAATTTTAGCACCATGACACATACAACCCCTACTAGTGTTTATGAACTACCAACACTCATCTGCTGCACTGAAAATTTCCAGTCAATTTCCCATGAAGGAAAAAAAAGACTTCTCAAAAATGAAACCAGTTATAGAAGTCTACCTCCTCAAAAGGACTGGGACACTTAATATTAAAATTCAAAATAAGATATGGCTCAAATCAGTGTTTCTCCAATTTCTGAAGGAAAGAACATGAAACCTGCAAAAGTGAGGGTTATTTTTTTTTTTAATGCAGGATCACATGGCTAGCTAGCACATTTTCTCCTCTCATTAAAAAAAAAAAATCTTTGCACAACATTTTTATTTCAAGACAAAGCTATTAGAGTAACTGCCACCCCCTTTCCCTTGCACAAAAAAGAAGAAAAGAAAAAGAAAGAAATGCAGATAATATACAGTTACTGGTTCCCCTCAAATCTGAATCTGGTTCAGTTTAAAATCATGAACAAGTATGAATATTTTAAAATACACGCTTAAATATTTTAACAGAAAAAATGCTACAATGGTAGTAGAGGAGGACACAATAGTGTTTGACGCCCAGAAATAAAAGGGAAACAAAAATCTAGGGACATCAGGAAGTGAAGCACCTCCATATTACTTGTATTGCAACAGTATCTATTAGTCTGTCATGGACTGGGATTCTCTTGTGCTAGGCACTGAGAAGAGAACAAAGATTCAGTCCTTGTGACAGGGCCTTAGAAGCCAAATAGAAGACGGGGTGTAGGTTGTAGCCATATTGCTCTAAAGACATAGACAGACAAGGTTCTTTGGGTAAATGCAATATCTTTTATTAGATCAATTCAAATAGTTGGAAAAATTCTTCTTAGCAAGCTTTCAGGTTTAAAAACCCTTCATCAGGCTGAGGAAGCATCTGCAGTTTGTGTGCGCTCTTCCTGGATGAAATGGATAGTAAAGAAGCCAGAGGCTGGGCAGGTATGCATGTAAGACAGGCAGTCAGTGAAGTTGTAAATTGAAGAGTCAGTGGGTAAGAGATAGGCTGGGAGTGGGTGGAGGGAAGGGAGGTAAGTGTAGCTGGTAAATTCTGGAGAGGTACCTGGGGAGTTAGATGTCAGGCAAATGATAATGTGTCATAAGTCCAATGTCTATATTTAGTCCATGATTTTTTGTATCCAGGAGGTTGATGAAGCGAAGTTCACAGACTTGTGTGAAAAGTGTTTTGTAAATTCCCTTTGAGGATTAGAACTGAGAGACTGGAGAGAGAGTGGTTTTCTTGGGAGAAATGTGCCCCCTCTGGTAACTGGGTATTCTTGTCTTTAATACATTTCTGGTGTGCATTCATTCTGGTGCACACAGTTGCTGTTTGGTCTCTCCTACGTATTTTCCATCAGGGCATCTGGTGCACTGGATGAGATATATGACAAATAGAAGACAAACACCCCAAATACTACTTTATCAACCTATGAAGCTCAGGCCACATGGTTCCCCTGTGTTAATCTACAGCTAAAGAGTTGAAAAAAATGCTGAAATGTATCCTTGTGAAGACTACCGCATGATGACCATCCATGTGGGGACTCATGATATTGCCAGGGGCGATCCTGCATGATCAAAAGCGACTGCAAGGCTCTGAGCATGAGGACAACGACTCACTTTGTGTTCTCATCAATCCTTCTGGTAACGGTCCAGGTAAAAATCACAGATAAAGCAAACAGCAAAGTGACCTAAATAAAGGCTAAGAAAGAAGAGGCAATATGGAGAGTCTTAATCTGTATCGACTTCTCATTAAACAGAAAAAGTAATGTAAATATTTAGTAAATCCTGTAAATAAAAGCTTTCTTGTGAAATATTCAGCACCTAACGTGATCTTAACAATATTAGGCAATATAAGACGACTCCAAAGCAGGCAACATAAAAAATTCAGGGAGGAAGTGGTAGGTGAGGGAAAGAAGAAGAAATCATCATATACCATCTCCTCTGGGAAATCAGTTGTGTTTATCTGTTTAAAGGCAAAATAAATTACTGCTTTTAAAAGCCCTATAGCCCCTTGCCAGGGAAATGCATGCTAAGCATACTGATAAATTCCTAGACAAAAACAGCTTTTCCAATCCAAAGGACAAGGAAATGCTGCATGAGAAAAATGTAATCCTTTGTAACCATATGAGAAAAAAGTAATGTTCTGAATCCAGTGGCTTTAAAACATCACAACTTTACAAGCTTAAAGTCTGCTTAAGAAAGAGTCAAAACCGTTTAGAAGGATACTACAGCATACAGGAAGCCCAAGTTGCAGACGAATGTAAACCAGTTATTTATTACCTTGAAAGTGATGTCTGAAAAATGTGCAATTAACTAACTACTTACTCATCTATGCACGTTACATACTTAATTTTGTGTACCTATTCGAAAACACTTAAATATTTTGCAAAGAATAGTTGCATGCATTCAGTATATGTACTTTTCAGTTGTGCACACTGTCAGGCAGTGGTAGCCAACCTTTTTGACAAGAGTGCTTGCTGCAAGTTAAGCCTCACTTCTCCCTAAGTGCCACTCTGATTGATCCCCCAGAGGCATACCTAACAGCTTGTGCCTTGGGGTGCCAGAATGGTGGCGGGGGGCTCAAGTCTCTAGACGAGCAGAGCAGAGCAGAGCAGTAGTAGTATACTGCTGAAAAAGGAGATGTCATAACCAAGAGCCAAGTGAAATCTTCCCTAGTCCTGCAACCATTGCAGTTTTTATATAACAAATGAGGATCCTAAGCCCTTTATTTGGCAACAGCTGCAAGGCCAGGGAAGGCTTAACCTTGCTTTTGGCAGTGATACTTCCTCTTGCAAAAACATATTAACACTTCTTAACTCCATGCAACTGGAGACTTGAACTCCACTGCCCTTGTTCCATTAAGAGTGTGGAGCTTTCGTGCCACAAACAGCGTCTATCTGTGCCACATGTACTATGGGTTGGCCACATGTTTGATTGCCCTGCATCTTTTGGGTTCTTAATTAAAAAGACTAAAAGAAAAGCATTTCTTGTAAACATTATAAGGAGGTATGGAAAAAATACTGCTTTGCACTAATTCATGCGTGGGGTCTCTGGCAATGGCACCTCAAGGCTGGATGGGGGGTGGATTCTATGTCCCTTATCAGCTGCAACAGCTTTGTTATTTTCTGGCCACAGCTGTAACAGGCACCTTTACCCTTTACCTTTACCAGCTTCAACTGGGGCACCTTGTGAGGCTATGTCAAGATACTTTCAGTGATGGGTTTACCATGTGTTCAGCAACAGCTTCGGGGCCAGCGGTGTAGCCAGCTCACTGAGAAAGCTCCTGCTGCTGTACTGTAGCAGTGTCAGCTCCACTCCAGCGGCTGCAGCCCTACAGCCAGTGCCCAATTTGCTCCCCCCGCCAATTGGGGATAATAGAGCAAGTCTCCCCTGGAGGATGAAGGGACACTTGAACCCCACTGGGTGGAGGGAGCACCATTCTACTCACTCTACTTGCCCCCTACCCCAGATGCACAGCTCCCCACTGTCACTGGCTTGGCAAAGATGTCCAGCTGGGGCATCCCAGCACCTCCTTACTGTTGGCACCTGAGGCAGTGCTCCACTTGGCCCACCCTACTTACACTACTGTTGAGAGCTCACACTTCTCACGGGAAAGAAAAATCAGGGCCTTGCCCTCTGGACAGGGTGCTGACTTCAGTGACATATGCTCTTTACCAGCTGATGCCTCCATTCCCAGGGACAAAGTAACACTCTAGCATTTGCAGGATCTCATGAGGTAGCACCTTCAGTGCCCATGACATTGATAGGGGGACTTGTACCCTTGGGCAACTGTGTATACAAGAGGCTGCCTAGGAGGTACGACTGGGGTCCCCTGGAGCAGCCTCCATCCTCATCACTAGGCAGTCCCTTTAGTGGGAACTCTCTTAGTGAACCTGCCTCCCGGTCATACACTCGGAGCCCAGCTGGCTAGCACCCTCAGGTCTGGGCAATTCCACTGGACAGTGGGATCAGTACCCCCAAGAGTTCTGGGATCCTGGTGTCACAATGGGGTACCGCAGGGCTGAGGACTCCTCATGGTACAGAGACATTGGAACCCCAGGTCTGGGCATAACTGGGGACACCTGGGACAGAGCGCTTAGTGAGAGGCAGCACCAGTGCACATGAGGCTGCATGAGAGGTGCCAGCTGCATTTCTGGTGGCAAAGGGGTCAATGACAGGTGGCAAGGTGATCAGGAGGCAGGAGACAGGTGGTCTCACTCTGAGTTCTCCCAACTCAGAGCTTGCTGCGGGTATGTACGTGCCAGACTGAGACTGCAAGTACGGACTGGGACCAAGCAAAGGAGTAACAAACTAGCTTGCGACTTGCGCAAAACCCTCCCTATACCCAGAGATGCGCGTACAGGGTTGACAAGTGCCAAAGAGCAGGGAGAGGGAAGCAAGGTGGTCAGTCTTACCTGGACCAGGGAGGTAAAGACCTGAGTGCTGCCATTCGTATCCTGCACTGGAGTGCACAGGGTTGCTCTCCACCCCCCGCTCTGTGCAGCTAGGCACTAAGAACTGTTCTCCCTTTCCCCTCCCTTGAGACAGCTGTTCTTCCACTCTGCCTCCAGACAGGTAGTGGGGCTTCACTCTCATCTCCCTCCCTCCTTCTGGCTGGATGGCTCAGTCTTCTCCTCCTCTCCACTCCCCCACATCTTCCAACCTGGTGGCACCCTAGGGTTGTTTATGCCCTGTCCCTCTAGCTGGGCTGCCTTTGTCACAGAACAGATGAGCAGATAAACAGGGGTAAAGATAAACAGGGCAGTACAGACACAGCTGGTTGCAATGTACCCCTCCAACCCCAGACTCTGCCCCACCCATAGTCTACCCCTCTTCACTTGCAGCCCTGCTCCCAAGCCCTTGCATGGCATACAGAGTAGCTGCACATGCCACGTACAGCACAACTACCATGACTAGGTCACCTCAGCTCTAGGCTATCCTTATGCACAAGCACAAATCATGAGGAAGACAAATGAGTATGAATTTACACCTCCACTGCTACACAATACACAACTGAATCCATGCTAAATGCCAAAAACTGTGCTAAATGGTTATAGGATATAGCTGTATTGTCATATATCTTTGAAATATCTAACGAAAAGCCTGGCTTTTATAAACATAAAGCTAACAGACATCTGCATATCAGCGGTTTATTCATCAATCATAGTTAGACCTGACATGCATCAAGATACTAACTTGAAGAGATGTAGGAAGGCTTGTTAAACTAAAATCTGTATTATACCTCGAACATTGCTTGGTTTGACCTAGCAACTAGAGGAATGCAGTAATCATTGCTAATTAATTTAATTTGCTTATAAAATACTAAACATGTTTTTAAGCACTAGCACCACATATTGCAGGATCCTTTTACCCAGGTAAAGCCACAACTCAGAGTTTTGATCTAGTTTTCATACAGCCCTGTCTCTCGCATTCTAGCTTATGACTATTTGTTTCACTGCATAATTGCTCAGTGAAGCAATCACTAATTTGCCATGGTGCCTTAAGGCTCTATTTCATTACCCATCCTTCTCAGTCCTTGTAAATTGCCAATAGGTTCAAATTTCTTAGCAGTGTGATCAAAATTAAAGCTGACATGCAAACATAAGCATGTTGCAGTGGGATGTTTACCATAAACAAGAAAGGAAAGTATGAGAAAATTGTGCATCCAAAAAAAATTGATATGCTCACACTAGAAATTGAAGTACATACCCTATCAGTGACTACAACTTTTTTTTTTATTATTATTTTTATTTTTGTCCTCAACATATATACTCTTAAGAAAGATGAGCTTGGCTTCTTAAAAACAGTTAATAAAAAGTCATTTGTCTCTCTCTCATTCACTCTTTCTCTACCCTTGCAACAAATATATTTGGATGTTTTTTTATTCAAGGGAAAAAAAAACCACTCTTGAAAAGTCCTCTTTAACTAATCAATAATGAACTCTAGATGGGGGAGAGAAAAGGGTAGGAAGGAAATGTAAGAAAGATTGCAATATCAAATATTTGTCTATTTAAAAAGAAGAAAAACAATAAAAGAAAAACTTTATTTGGTAAGACCTCCTGACACTGTCTTCTGTAGCATGCCTAACCACAATTTGATTTATTTTAGAAGTCCCATGATAGTATCTCCTTTTAATCAGTTTAAAGAGTGTGCTTAAAACCTTAAGTTTATCACTATATGAAACTGGTTATGTACAATGCTTGATATAAAAAAAAAATTGTGCCACTTTTGATAAAATATATTTGGCCTTTGAATGTCTACTTACTGCAAGTTAAAAGTCAATTTCTGGGCATCTCTCCAAGATGACAAAATTTGCATTAAAAAAAAAAAAAGAGTCAAGATTGCCTGGCTCAGTTTAAAGCACTGCAATGGATTACCAAAAAAACTGGGAAGCATTATTAGCACTCCTGACCGAGGGCTAAAAACATCAGACTGTGCACACACCCTTCGCAGTAAAGCATGTTGCTAGAAAATCTGAAGAAACAAAAGGTTAAGATTTTCAGACTACATTATCTGCTTCTCCCTATTACCTAAAACTAGCTGGAACAAGCATGTCAGGGAAGAAGTGACAGTAGAAATTTAATAAGTTGTGTAAACAGGAACTGCTAGCACCAGTATTTATCATCAACAAATTTTCAGTCTGGACAGGCAAGAGACCAGCATTGCTTTTCAGACAAGTCAGGGAGGACCCTGGCCATGCCAACATACAAAGGTTGAAGATTCATAGTGGGCGCGTATACACATGGCTGTACAGCACCATTGTTAGAAGAAAGTACTAAACGATGGCACAGAAACAGCCCGTACTATGCTGTGCCAGTCAGACATGGTATTTTTTTAGCTGCTACGATGGTGTAGCAGCACGTTATAATGAGGGAGTAT
The DNA here is from genome assembly GCF_001723915.1 of Gavialis gangeticus. Taxonomy (NCBI): domain Eukaryota; kingdom Metazoa; phylum Chordata; order Crocodylia; family Gavialidae; genus Gavialis; species Gavialis gangeticus. Next base: position 88,703,136 of record NW_017729031.1, read on the forward strand.
ATTGCTATGGCCATGTAGCGTCACGGCTTTTGCCCATCAATGCTATGTCACCATAGTGCATTGCTGCAGCAATGTAGCATCACATGTAGACTCTCCCTGTGAGCAACTACCACTCACTTTTCAACTATTAAGTACCAGGAGCTGCTCTCACAGTACTGCCTTTTCAGAACCTGAAGGCCAATTAACCAGTAATACTTAATTCATAGAAACGATCATCAAGCTGTACAATTATCCTAATTCAGCTAATCTAAGCAAAAAACTGGAAGAACCAGACAGCAGGCCAGCTAGTCTTAACCAATCATCTACATCTACAAGAATATGTAGCGCTCTCAGTCAAGAACCGAATTACTAGGAACATCAGCATGGCTTTGTCAAACCACTTCCCCCATGAAATCACCAATTCTGCTGAAGATAAAAGCGCTGACAAACTGAGTTCTGTAAAGCATTTGCCAATCACTCATGGCTTTAAGCCACGTCACAATGGGTTCCCAATGGGGAGTGATCATTTTACTTTTGGGGGAGGGGAAGGGGGTTGTTTGTTTTGGGATTTTTTTATTATTATTTTGCAGATTTTGTGGATGATGCCTGATTTCATGGTTTCCCCAGAATCACAACTTCAGTAGGTCCCTAGTCACAAGTGGAGTGTTTATAATGAAAATCTGCAACTTTTTGTCTTTTACCCTATGCTGCTCAGTATCCTTACCAAATATATGAAAGAAAACAAAACATCCAAATATGCATTTAATATTCTGGTGAAAAGTCTGCCTCCCATGGACTGAATTGTAATGAACAGAGGATCTATCAATAACTTTACCATTGGTGCTTTTCATACTAATTGACAGTTCCTCTTGAATTCCTGGATATGGATTCACCATTATCTTTGCAGACGTGCCAATATTTTTGCAAGTTATCTGAACCGTGTCCAAGTTTCTAATCATTGGTGTCATTTGAGCTCTTTTTCCTGGAGGAGATCTTATCTTTCAGGCAAACAGATCAATAGCTGCATTGCTTATTACTTTTAAAAAGCGGGTTAGAAAATCCATTCAGCTAAAGCTATTCAGTATAGACTAGAACCATATCATATACTATTAATGAATACCACTTTTCTAGAGAGGACAAGCTTGGACAACGTTCTTCTCTGCCACAAGACTGGTCTGTAGTTTTAAGCTGGGAAGCATGCTTGTTCTCTGGTTCTGTATATATGGTATGTGTTGTATGTTATTTATCATGGTGTGGATGAAATACCTGAGCAGCAATCTCCCCTCTTTCCCACAAGCTAATCTCTGATTTTCCATTGAAATCATGCCAGTCATGCATGAATCTGAAATCTGCCATCTCCTAGCCTGTAAGGTACTGGCAATTCCCTGGTAATACAAACCAAACCACCAGGAAAAAGCTGCTGAATAGGACTGGGACAACTCTTGTTTGACCTTTGATACCAATATATCTCATAAACATACAGGTTACTAATGAATTCAGTATCAAACCCATTTTCAGAGTTTCTCAGTATGCCCATGCCCCAACAAATTCACTATAACAGAAACAAAGGCTTTGCTGCCAAGATTTCATATTCACAAATTCACTGTTACCTTTGGTCTCGTATTGGCAATCCTATGAAGAGACCAAGTATTGAACAGTCTTGGGTCTTATCTACACCAGGACTTAGCTAAAATTTTCCAATGTTAAGTGAATAAGTATGTTGCCTAAAGCAACACCCCTTCAATAATTAGCATCAACAGAGCTGACCTCATGGAAGCATCAATGAGTAATCTAAACCAAAAAAAAAAAGACAAAAAGAAAAAAAAATTACCAACAGCCTTAGGGACTGACCTACACTCTTGCTGATTGAGGCATACAATACATTGAGAAGACTGGAGAAACTCCATCATTTCTATCCGCATTAAGCCATCATCTAAACCACATTACTTAGTCGATGAATAGAGAGCTTAGTTTCTGTACGAAAGGCAAGACTGCAATCCCTAGAGAATTAAGGGCATTAAACAGTCACATCTACTTCAATATACAAACTGATTTACATCAGGTGATACCTGGTCCTCTATTAACCTAATTTTTAATGTTGTCCAGTAGACTGCTTCCGATATTACTTGATACCTCCTATGAAAATGTGCACTAAGCTACACAAAGTGCACCTGATACTGTTCTTTAGTTACTTCTGCTGAGTGCTCAAAAATGATGCATTAATTTGCACCTTCCTGCTCTCACAACTATTCTCCTTTGCATCTTACTATTTAAACCTTAAAAAAGAGGAAAAAAAGTTGTTCATATTCAGAACATTATTTAACAAATATATGTAGTTCTGTATATACTAAAACCTATACCTTTTAAATTATTATTTTTTAAAATCATGGACTGCCTTTGCATCCTTGAAGCACAGGAAACTGACCTGCACAGAAGTGTTACTCAAATAATTTACAAAGATTATAGAATCTGTCATCCTCAAGCTTCTAATTTATAATTTGCAGTTTTTGCTACCTTGTCATGGGCTTTCATTGTAACATAGCAAAAGGCACCTGAGCCCTGTACACTAGAGTTTATACCACTACAGTTGTCCCATTACTGAAATAATGGTTACAGATCATTTCAGTATAAACAGAGTTTTGAAGTCCACAATACTGAAGTAGCACTGTGAATTGATTCTTATTTTTTTTCCATTTGACAAGTATTTTTTTAATATAGGTAATTTGGGGAAGTAAGCACTTCCTGTTTTCTGTGTAATATCTATTCCCAAAACCCTAGAATGCTTATGCAACTGCTGACTCCATAAGTTTTCAAAAAAAGGAAAAATTGCATTTAATCCTCACTAACCTGAAGGGAGAAAGAATCAGTTGGTACAGATATTTAGGGGTAGGGTAGAGTAGGGAGCATTTAAAAGAAAACAAAGTAAGGTACCTAAACCTCCAAATCTTCACCCAAATCTCCACTCTTGGTAGGAGTAATGCTAAAGTCAGTGTACAGTAGCAACTGTGTATTAAATGTCATCTCTACTTGCACAGTTAGAGCAGAGAGAGGGTAAGTGGCAGCAGGCATTCCTCATTGGTGTGGCATTATTGCAAGCACTCATACAGGTGTAACACTGGAGTATGTATAGAAAAAGCCGAGTGAAGAAGCATCCAAATCAAAACCCAGCCCTCAGCTGCACCCAAATGATCGCAACCTCCATTCTTCTGATTTTGCTGAAAACTCAGCTAACTGATAGAAAAAGGAAATGTAAACTACATGTAGGCAGCTTTCAGACTCCAGAGTTTACTAGCCACTCAACAACTCTCATCTGCTGTCTGCAACACCTAATTTACTCCACTTTCTATACAAACCTAGTACTAACTTACTTTACAAATTAGTAACAAAATGTAGACTCCTAACCTGAAAGCTCTAGATAATCTTATATTCAGAGAAATTAAATGACACTATTCTTACTCTACTGCTATTTTTGCTCTTTATTTCCAGTAGCCATTCTGAAATAATTTCCTCTCAACTTAATAATTTATTTACCAGTAATTAATCTGGATTAGACATATGTTTGATGTTCTTTGGATAATGAATGCACTTGAACTTAGCCAACAAGAGATTGTAGTTACCAAAAAAGTACCTCGATACATTCACAGAGCAGAATATTTCAACTTCTATAAATACTAGCTAGTTTGAACATTAACATATCTTCTGGAGTTCCTTGTATCAGACATAAATAATCTCCTACTTACACTACCACCCTAACGTTTATCTCAGCTAAATCTGTCATGCTTTCACCATAATTTCACAAACTGCAGCATGGGACAAGCAAAGAGTGGATTGTGACTCTGCCATAAGCCCTGGGCCCTAGCCCCATACTGTCACCACCCCGCAATCCCAGCCCCAGCCCCACTCACCCATCCCACTCCTGGACGCTGTTCTCCACCTGCATGCACAATCACATTCTTAACACATTTCAATATGAAAGACACATCCATGTCGCTTCAAAAATTCTATCTTTATACATACTGTAGAGCAAAGCTGCTTATATAACTTTAAAATCTAGCTTTTTACTGTATAATCTGTAAAATTTCAATGCCATGGGGTCCTCTGTGGATGAAGTGGTTCTTACTTTGTATTACTTATTTACTTATTCTCAAACTTTCAGACAAGAAAAATCCCTGTGCAACAAAGTTCCTTCCTCTAGTTCAGGAGGATAATGTTGATTTGTATACTACCCAACTCTAGCTTACATAACAATTTCAACAAGCATCCCCTTACTGTTACACCTGTTCTGTCCTTACTAACTCAAATGTAAGGATAGGCCCTAAGCACCCATTTCCATATATATTTTCTTAAAGTACTTTATTTATACAATTAGGACTATAAAGATTACATGTGCACTGATACATTGGTCCGATATCGGATCCATACCGATATAAAGAAAGTTGACCGTATCATATATCGGCCTGATGGGGCCAATAATTTGTCCTGTAAGTGCCTGTGCTGCACACAGCTGCAGCACAGTATCCAGGCAGCAAGGAGCAGACCTGGCAGCAGGGAAAACTGCCTGCAGCTGGTAAGCCCAGTGTGGTGGAAAGGGAGGGGGGAGGGAAGGGGCATGGGGGGGCAGAACGATGCCCCCTGTGGTAAGGGAGGGGCAGATGCTGCCCAGTGGGTCAGAGGGGTGGGGATCCAGAGTCACAGCTTGTGAGGAGGTGGCTCCCGCCCCTGCTTGCACTCCAGAAGAGCACCAGGGTGGGGGGTGTCCCTGGATCTGCACGGGACAAGGCGGGGCGGGCTGCAGCCAGGGCTGCACAGGGCTCTTCTGCCTGGGGACTGGGCTCAGAGAGGGCACCAGCAGTGCTAGAAGGATGCTGCATCCACCCCAAATTTTGCCATCACTCTACTCCCAGCGCCACCACTGCCAGCTGCCTGGTGCAGCCCCAGCTCTTCCTGGCGTGTGGGTGGAGGCAGGGCTGCAGCCTGCCCTGCCCCACACAGATCTAGGGGGACACATGCCCCCTTGTGCCCTCCCGGGGTGCAAGCAGCAGCAGGAGCTACCCCCCCCATGAGCTGCGGCACCAGTCCCCCCTCTCCCCCAGGCTGGACAGCATCAGCCCCTGCCACCATTCCCCTCCCTCCCCACCACCACACTGGACTTACCAGCAGGAGGCGGCTGTATTGGAAATCGGACTGGTATCGGCTGATATGCCTCCTTAAATATCAGTATCGGCCCCAAAAATCTCTGGGAAACCCCTTATAAAAATGCATTAATTTGTTGCATGTATTTTTTTTTAGGACTACCCTGCACCCTGAAACCCAAATAGGATGAAGAAACGGGATTACCTTTCCATATATAGGAAAACATACATGGAACCAGAAAATGTTCAGGCTCAGAAGTCTTGGAAATTGCAGTAAGGTAAACCTACAGTTCCCATTGCAGAAATGGCCATCCTCTGGCCAATTAAAACACTTGGACAAAAAAAAAATTCTGGACCTGAGGATGTACTTTAAACAGAATACATCAAGCAAGAAATTTTGCTGGTCACTAGGAAAGTAAATGCCCTAAATCCATCTGTGTATAATTACAAGGTTCAAGAGCTGAACGGAATTTAACTGCACATCTGAATACATCAAATGGGAAATTATCAGCTAGATAATTAGCAGATAGCCAGTCTACATAAAAAAATATTTTCCTGTTTGCATTCTTTGTCTACCTGATGGAAGCACCACAACAAAGCACAGTCTTTTGAAAGACGCATCAGTGCCAACAGAAGTGAAACTAACCGTTTTAACCTTTCTTGTACGGTCTGTGCTATTCTATGCGTTTCAGCATCATCACATGTTCTTGCTCCTCCAAAGTCTTCAGATTCACAAATTGGTATAAAGTGGTCCTTGTACCAAAAATATGCTGACCAGAAAAAATGAACTTGACTTGTTCATGTTAGATGTACTTATATACTAGTAATAAACCATTTCACATAGAAGATAGTCCTTATAGCCTAGACATTCAGAGATTCTGATCAATTTACAATGATCTAAATGGGACCGAGTTACAGGGAGTTTTAAGTGGGCATAGGAATATTACTGAGCAAGCTCCTCTAGTACTATAACAGAGGAAAGGCAATGAGGGCAGAAGCCATGGGCATAACCTTTATTGCGGGAAGGAGGAAAGGAACCACAGTGGTGACTGACCACACTACTGCAAAATCAGCAGCATGGCAGATGAGTGCTGCCCCACATGCCATGGCTGCCCAAGCGGAAGAGAGCTGCCCTACTAAGCCTCTGAGTTCCTCATACATATTTACACTATCTAAATCAGGGCCATTCAACTTATATGTAGCTAGGGGCCTGCCCCCATCAGGACACATCAAAGGGGACCGTGGTCCGATGGGCCTGCATGGCCCCCATCCCACTGCACTGAGCACCAGTGTGCCACCCCTGCTGCCCCCGCCTCTCCACTGCACCATATGCCCTGGCACTCCAACTCACACTTAGCATCACAGTCACAAGCTTCTCATCTGCACCGCACCTTGGGCTATGGGCCCACCCTGAACTAAAGGCTGCACTGCACGCTGCACCACCCCATCCTTGGGGTAAGGTTAGGGGCAGGAGGGGGAAGCCAGAGGGAGGGGGAGTCTAAAGCCCCCACGTTACTGCTGCTGCAGCCAGAGCAACAGAGGGAAGCAGCAGCTGTGTGGGAACCCAGGAGATGCAATTTAACCCCTTGTGGGCCACAAGCAGTCTGCAGCCACCAACTGGACAGCCCTGACCTAAGTTACGGATGTGTTACTTATGGGAAGCAGCTCTTATCTGCTAACACTGATGATAGGCCAACTTTAGCAGCACTTGTTAGAAGTTAAAAGCATT
>NW_017729031.1:88710070-88714351 GCF_001723915.1 Gavialis gangeticus
GGGGGGGGGGGGGAGAGAGAAATGCATCAGCACCAAGGTTTCAGTGCCATTTAATACAGCATTTAATTTCTGCCACAGTGACCAAACCTTTTCATATCAGAACACCTTCTTTTGTATTTCTAAAATTTTAGAATAGGCCAGAAGATACATTAATCAAATTAGGTTGGAGAAGGCAATAGCCCTCAAGCGATCTGCACTGACATCCTTGATAACAGTCGTCTTGGATGTGAAATTCAAAATAAATTTCACTTCTTGAATCTATAGCTCAAGCCCTTGAAGAATAAGGAAAAGGACAGTTCTGAATAGTCTAATACCAAGAATGGAGTTCCTTAAGATTAAGAAATACACTTGTAAGATTAATGAATGAAGCCCACTTGAAAAATTTAAGATGACTGACAAAATATAAATCTGAACCAAATCTAGTGTTCACTCCCACAGATAATGTTGCCTATGTTCTTCATCCCTGCTTACAGAGACAAGACCCTTATCATGGTCATTTTGGCTATAAAATTCTGGCAGAAGTAGCAAATTACAAAGCACTAACTAGCTCAGTCACTCACGAAACAACGTGGAATGCAATTCCAGTATTTGAAAGAAAACATGGCAGAATGGGTCCAGTCTTACTATCACTTTAGAACAGCAGAAATTAAACATTTCCACATACCACTGCACTTGTGGAACTGAACTGGTTAGTTTAGGAGGTAAGATTCAAAACAGAAACAGACTCAAGAATTCTACTGCCAAGAAACTGATGACCTTGCAGTAATTTAAAATTAGGGCAGAAACCAACACGTGGAGAGTTAACCAAATGTAGAGGAAGAAAGATACTAATAATGACAATATGGATTAAGGCAACTGAAACGGCTAATGAAGAGAGAAGGCTTGAAGAGCTGGCCTACTACAGCTGTACCTCCCTAAAGAAACTGAAATAATTCTTAATTTTTTTAGAACAAATCAGGGATTTTTTTAAACTGAGTTAAAACTTAGTTAAGTAACTTGTTTTTTGTAATTAGACATAAATCATCTAAGCTTTCTGAAGATTATAGAATCCCTCATTCCTATTGTTGCTATTCTAAAAAAAATAATGCTTTAAAATATTTGGCTAGTTAAATGATCCATCCTCAACCTTCACCATGTTTCCATCCTTCCAGCAGGATACATGCTTCCCTCCCAGCTCTTTCTTTTCCTATCTCCAAAAGAAAATCAAATATATATATATATATATATATATATATATATCCCTTCTACTTCTCCTGCTTCCTTGGTGTCAGCACAAGGCTCTTTCTAATATTTCAAATCTTATTTGTTAGCAGTATGCAACATGGAGCATGTAGCTGAGGGAAAACAATGTACTGGGTTCCTGACCAGACTGACTGCTGCTCTCAGTAAGAGAAGTACTTTATCATGCTTTCAATTTAACTTCTTTAAAGTTTTTGAGAAAAATAGGAGATCAGACTTTGTTCCTGAAACTATTAAAGGTGTACCATAGTCTTGATTAAGATGTTCTCTGCCTCAGTCTTTTTCCATGAAATGAAGTTATTACATTTTCTCACAAAAACCTCTGGAAATTAGGGTGCGCATTATACACGAGCAAGAGCTGTTTCTTCCGCTTACTGGGCAAATGTGCAAGTAAAGACTGTGGCCCACAGAGAGCAGCAGAACAATGAACAGTTTCAACTCCCCAGCTGATGCTAGTCAGTTACTTACTATAAAAAAATCTTTTTCTTTTCATTCTGACTGAAAAAGCAAGGTGTGCATCTTATTCCGCAGTACACTATATAAGAGAAAATACAGTAATTCCAGCCAATACTTAATCCATGTGTGTTTACAAAGGACTTTGATGATCTCAAATTACAATGCCACAGAACCAGAGACCAGCCTCTTTAACTGGTGTACCACAAAAGTAGAAAAACACCCCAAAAAATGACAAACAAAACAATCACAACAGATCATGCCTGTAGAAAAAACACAGATTGCTTATGCTAATCCTAAATAGATAACTGATATTAGAGGTGATATTTGGCACTTTAAAACAATACAATTTATCCCTCAAAAAAATTTAGGTGCAGTAGTTGCATTAGTTTGCAAATTACATTTGCAACTCAACTATATACGCTGTAATTAGGAAAAATGTTGCTAGGCAATGTCTATTTCTAATCATTCCAAACAGTACAAGGTTATACACAAAACTTTAACAGTTCTGCTATATTTACTTAGCTTCCTGCTGAAAAAATGTTAAACTGCATATCACAGACAACCCTGGCTTTAAGCTTCTTTCAACCTTCAAATTAGTTTCAGATACCTATCTCTTCAGTCAAACCTTAAAATGTCTCCCACAAAAATAAGCCCATATGCACAGCAAAAAGTTAACATGAAGAATTAACACCTGTTGTACAAATATCAATTCTTGGATTAAAGGAAAGAAAAAAAGTTAGCTTTCACTTACATGTCTTCGAATTAGTTTATTTAATTCAGAACTTCAGGAATTGGCCAAAAAGGGAGATGACACAAAGGTGTTTTGTGGCATAGGGCTGATGCAGTTTTGGTTTCTTTGTAAGGATGTACTTTTTGCTCAGAAATATTTGATTGTAAGAGAGGAAGGGAAGGAAGCATTGTACAAAGGTTGAAGCAGTTCCTAAAAAATCAGTGGTGAGAAATACTCAAAAGCCGTAAAAACAGAGAGATCTGGCATTCAGTCAACCCATGTCAGAGTGCGGTCCAAGCAACTTAAAAAGCAAAAGGATAAAAGAAAAGAAAGTGTGGCTGAAGGCAGCAACTTTTATACAATCTGTTCACCAAACAAGTTCCACTGAAATTCTGGTAGGATATGCTGTGCATGAGTTCATCCAGCTATTATCAAAAGACTGTATTCTCAACATTTTAGACAGCAGTAGATGGCATAACTCTTATTTTGTCTAAATTAATGAGTGGGTATTTCATTGAAATCCCTAGAAAAGGGAAAAAGTAACATCTTACATTAATGTCTAATCTGAAGGTTACTTCCGATCTTTCAGCCACCTTCTGACCTCATTCTCATTACGCATCGAATGTGAAACCACAAGCTCCTTTCCCAAATGCAAATGAACAACTAGTGAAACTGTTATGACCCCATACGATCTACAGAGTTATGCTTTTATGCTTGGGAACGGGGAGAAGAAAAACTATCTCCTACATATGATGTAGGGTTAGAGAGTGTACGTCTGAAGATAATGCTTCTTTAAAGGCAGACTGAAGGAATTAAGCTCTTAAGCACTTATTTCATTAGGTCTCTTAACCCTATCACTTACAAAATGAATTATGGCTTTTAATTATTTTCCTGGACATTAATGAAAACATATTGTGCCATTAGTAAGGCTTGTCAGCTACAGTTATGAGGAAAGAAATGATCTGGCCCTGCTTTGTCAATCTAATCTTATCCATGGAAACTTGAGTGAATGTCATTCAAGTATGATAAATAACTATCCTTACAGGCAAGCAGGGCAGGCGAAACCAGGGAAAATGGAGCTAAATGCTTATGATCTAGGGAAAAAAAGTACCAATATAAATTATCTAAGTAACCAGAAACAGACTAAGTACTGGAAAAATACAATACTGAACAGCCTGTTTGCTGGAGGAAAAATGAATCCATAGAAACACCAATAATCTGTCTTGAGGCTTTCCCTTTCTGAGAACTACATACCATTTCTCTTTTTTTCCCCCATCACTTGAACTGGACTTCTACCTAGAAGCAAAGGTACTAAATGGCAATCGTTCAACACCTTTGCTAATAAACCAGTAGAAAAAAAATTTAATGCACTCACATGCATATGAAGGATCCAACTTTACAGTGGCCCTTAAGCCCCTACAATCAGTGTTATAATTTTAGAGAAAGGAGTTAAGTCCCTTTCACATGAGCTAATTATAAAGTAGAAAATGACTGCACCACAGAAGTGTAACAGGGCAGCTCCATACAGCAGCAGCACATGGGGCAGTGCTGGCTAGTAGCTACCATGATGACAACAGTGATAACTCTTTTTGATCCCCTTTCTCCCACCACACAGCTGCACTACTGGGCACTATTGTTACAATTCTCCAGTGAGAAAGGCTGAATCCACTGTGAAGCTTCACACTATTTTTCATAATGGACAATACTTAAAACCGCATGATAACTAGGCTCCCACACACTGGATTACACAACCTCCTTAGAAAAGTGTTAATTTGAAACAGGTGTTACAACAGATACATGAAGCTACACATGACTACTGCTAAGGACATCTAGACTAAGACAGACAGTGAGATGCA
>NW_017729031.1:88719351-88723430 GCF_001723915.1 Gavialis gangeticus
AGAGGGAGAGAAAAAGTCAGAAATGGTTGGGGAAGGGGAGTGAGATGCATTTAAGACTTAAAATCAAAAGAAAAACAAAATTATGATACACAGAACAAAGGTAAAATGCTACAGTACAAAAGCCGTGTCTCCTCTCTCCTCAAAACAAGACAAGTGCTGCCATGAAGGGAATGTATAGTTACCTGCATCCATATCTGCAAAGAATGGAACAGCCAGTAAGGAAAAGAAGGAACCAGAAATTCAGTGTCTCAGAGTTGGATTTAAAAGTTCATAAGGAAAATAAATAAAAATCAAAATCAAGAAAAATTTTAGTGAAAAATACACCTAAGTTAGGTGCTACTATATTTATCATCTCAAACTATAAAATTGACTAACTTTAATCTAAAATAAAGAATAGAGTGCAAGCTTTGAATGACATACTAACTGTGGTCTAACAAAGAACAATATAAGCAAACTAAACCAAAAATTAATTTTCTAAACATAACAGAAGAAATATATTAAATATAAATATTTTGTATTTGGAAAAACTAAGTTTGCAGTACCAGAACAAGGAAGGCCCAGTTCTGCATACAGCCAGTGCCAGTTAGAGTGGCTACTGTCTTCAGTGGGCAAATTTACATTAAGAGAACTATCACTGGTAGGGAGCAATACATCTGACGGCAAGTGTTCAGCTTTGCCAAAACAGAATTATGAAAGGTTCCAATATGGAAAAATAAGACATAAGAACTATGCTAAAGAAATTGGAAAAAAGCATATAGAAATTTTCCTTGCCTATACTCCAATAAGACAAATAGTAAAATGAAGCATACTTAAGTTGTCAACAGTCAATGAAGGATCAATTATGAGTATTAGACATCTTAAAAAATGACTAACTGTTCAACAAGTGTGTTTTTAAAGAACCTACATATCCACATACCTTCAGGTGATTCCTCCTGCACATATGTGCCAGTCAGATAGCGGTGGACAAGGGCAGACTTGCCGCTAGCTAAATTGCCCACAATTCCCTGGAATGAAAAAATGACGACATGTAAATAATTGCAAATAAACTACCCAATATTAATCCAACAAACATCATATTTACTTAACTTGAAACAAAAGCCAGAATTCTAACGATAAAGAATATTCTTTCCATTTGTATTTATGAAACAGATGACTAAAAATACAAATATGCAACAAGCAACAAATTGGCATTGAACTCTGAATGCTTAGGACTGCTATACAGAACACAAAACAAGTCAAACTGAAGGTGAGCATATCTACAGTATTCTCTCTTCTTCTCTTTCATTAACCGGTACATTACTGAAAACTGTAGGAGACTGTTGCACAATAATTTCAATTTTCTACTACATCTCCCCTCACTTTATGCAGGTTCTGTATGTGCGAATTCACTTGTATGCGATGACCCTTTTTATACCAAATATTTGTTATAGGAGAGGTAAACTGACTCTTATGTGATCAGTGTGGTAGAAGCCCGCAGCCAGCTGCTTTGTGCAGTGCGTTGTGGGAGCGAGGTGCACCAAAATATAGTCTCCTGTGAGGATACATGCGCCTCACTCGCTGTCTACGACGTGTTTCTGTAGTTGCCATCCCCATTATGATCATGCCTGGTGGTTGTGTGCACTGTCTGCTGTTTGCAAGTACCAAAATTGCCTTGTAAAAGTGGTAGAAATGGGTCTGGGGGTCAGTACAGTCGAGGTCTTGGAACGTATCCCTATGCGTTACATTGCAAAGTGGGTTACCTTTATGCGAATGTGAGTTATGCACTGTTTTCCAGGAACACATGTACAGCATAAAGTGAGGGAAACCTGCATCCTGTTCTGTCCAAGAATGTAGGGCTTCCTGCAGCTACCGCATTGGGCCATATTACATGAGGAAATATCCTATATTCATTTCCTGCCCGAGTTAATGAGAATAAGCCTGAACAAGTTAGTAACCAGCTGAAAACAAATTAAACCTTTTTATTTTTTTTGCAATAAATAATATGAAACACACAGTGAAGGCATTGATAAAGGTAAGTGCTACCAAGAAAAAGAGGACCAAAATAAACAAAAGTGCTAAGGGGATAAATATCTGTTCATTAACCTCCTGCATAAGACAACTTGGAAGATAATCTAAAAGCTTCGAATCTTTTTTGTCTAGACAGAATTATTAAACACCACTGGTATAAGCTGACATGTACAACTCTGAAAAAAAATAGCAATAAGCAAATCCCAATTCTGTAAACACCACAATATAAGTATTAGGATACTCTAAAAACATATGACATGGCTTTATCTAAAGATAAAAAGTTCTAGGCATAAGATCTGCAGAAATAAGTACAAAATATGTTCAAACTGATGGACATACCACTTCCCTTGGCACAACAGAAAGCATACAAGAATGCTCCACATACATGGTGATAAAAACTTTTGTGGCTAAGCTATCTGAACTGATAACAGACATTTGCATTTCACAGTCTGTGTATAAAGAAGCCTGTATACAAAAGGGGTCAAAACAACTACTTACAACTTGGAGGCTGCAAACATGTACAAAAAACAAATGCTGTGAGACCACTACTAATCAATCTAGAAAAAAAAACAACTGAACTGGAGACTCATCTAATATATAAATTTAAAATTCTTGAAGGGCATGACAAAAATAGTCAGGGGCTATGTTTCAATGGGCTGGTAATATTTATAAACGAACTATTTAGGCTATCCCAGACATTAATGATCCTCTCAGAACATAAAAACACTAGGTAACATGAGGTGAGACCCATCAGGCAATTGAAAGGAAAAATGTACTGAAAGATATGGTGAAGTATTCCCTAAAATTGCAGTAGTAATATAATGCCACCTACCTTTCAGGTTGGCAGATAGTTCACAAAGGACTTTTCAGATACTTGGAACCTAACATTTTTAGAAGAAATCTACCATGCTTGGTACCTTAGAAATTATCAGCAAAAACATTCTGGCTCTTTCTAATCAGATTAGGGAAAAATTCTCCTACTTCACCTCCCCACATTAAAAACAAATACTTAAAAGTTCTTTTTTTCAACAATGATACTGTCTTCATGCTTGAAAATAGATACCGTCTTCATGCTTACAAAAAGGGGTGGACCCTCATGCCATTTTTTGTTTTATGGGGGGAAAAAAAACACATGTGCCCAGATTTAGGAAAGCTAAATGCCTGAACTTCTGCAGGTGAGACTTACTAGTCCTCGTAGTTTGCAGTAAAACAAGGCCTGGGACCACACACTGAACAAACTCTGTGTATGGACAAAGGTACATTTGGATCAGTTTCAAAAGAGAAATGTTTCCAAAGAGCAGCAGTTTTTAGACTGCATTTGTTATGTGTGGAGAAACCTGGAATGATAAAAATGTAACAAAACCACTCCAACTTTAACACTGCTCCATCGAGTATTAAAACTGGAGCAGTGTTGCTACGTTTGTATGGCCCCCACCTTGTCTGCATGGAACAACCAGAAATGAACAGCAACTGCCTTTTTTAAAAAGTTCTTTTTCTGAAATGGCTCTAAATGTATGGTGTCCATACTCAATGAACATAAAATATTTTAATTAGTTGTACATTGAGTTTATGCCATTTACCATGTACAATGATTGAAGTAGTAAACTAGGGAGACAAAAGGTATGATCAATAATTTTTGAAAGTCAGCTTTTTAAGAAGATGTCTTAATTTGATATTAGGCAGTTAAATAATAACAGAGGCCGACAACTGATAAACAAAGCCTCTCGTATAGACCAAGCAAGGATGTCAAAGACCTGCTTCTGGCTCTGATTTTAACATCTGTACTAAGTCAACATATGAATGGGCCCAACAGGATTGACCATTACAGTACATAGTATGCTTATTCTAACCAGAATTGTATTATTTGCAAAAGTCTTGTATAATACAAGAAGGCGCCAGGTAATGTGGGACCCCTGCAGGATACGCTGGGCAATCTGGTGGTTGCGTCAGAGGAGAAAGCGGACCTCTTTAACCAATTCTTCACCTCCGTTTTCTTGTGCAGGGACCAGGACTTCCCTGCTGTGATAGAAGCCGGCCTCGAGGGGATCACCTTCAGACCTCAGGTTGGGGAG
>NW_017729031.1:88723673-88729057 GCF_001723915.1 Gavialis gangeticus
GCTAGGAGCTGGAACCAACTTCCAAGGGAAGTGGTGCTGGCCCCTACCCTGGGGGTCTTTAAGAAGAGGCTGGATGCCTACCTGGCTGGACTCATTTGAGTCCCGTTTCTTGTTTTGGGGTTTTGTTGTTCTCCCGCCCTGGCGGGGGGGTCGGGCTAGAAGATCTACTAGGTCCCTTCCGACCCTAAATCTATGAAATCTATGAAATACCCTAGGCATAGCAACCACATCACAGTGACAATTCTACTTCTGGTTCCAGACTGTCTGGATGTTGCTGCTCTGCACCATACATATTTGAGTATAACCCTAAAGAAATGTTTCAGTTGGAAAAAAAAATCCCTTTCTCTGCATCCTTTCCCAAAGATCTTGATAAAAAAGAGAATGATTAGCCACGTGAAGGCTCATATTCAGGTGGGACAAAAATCAACTGTATTTTTATTTCTTGGCTCCCATCATCTTTGAACTCCTCCACTTTCATATTTAAAAAAAGCACAAGTCCTAATGATTGCAACAGAAATTATGTACATAACACACAGCAAATCAAAGTAGGGATGCCTGCCCATTCTGATAAGTGCCTGAAACAATAGTTTAAAGCACAGCAATTCACATCTCTTATCTCAGAGTACATATAATGCCTATTTAGCATAACCAAAGTCAACACTACTTCTCATCACAAGTGGCAGAGCAAAAAGATTCTACTATAAGCCTCAGCACAATGTGCTATAAGTGTAATTTAATTTGGGTGTCCTGAGTGCAAGGCATTTGAAAAAACGTTTGGCACTTTCACTGCCCAGTTTCACCTGCAAAACTCATGAAACAGTAGGAGAATGGATTTCTGAGAGCAGCTAAGTCTCAAAAAGGGAAATCATGCAGCAGAATCAATGACGTGTGCCAGTTTCAGTGAAGGAAAGTCAACCCCTTCCCAGGCAGCTCTTGGCCAACATTATCCCTGGAACAAGGGCACTGTCTGCTTAGGAGGTGGATGTGGGGAACAATCAGGAATAGCCTGCAATAGTAAGCTCCAAGACACATGACATTTACTACAACAAAGATCTCTTGCTCTCTACATCCCCAATGCTCCATTTAATTAAAGCCACTAATACTGAAGTTTCTGTGACAAAAGCACAGTGTTTTCACAAAAGCTCTTCGTATTTCAAAAATATCCTTAAACAAAAGACCCACAAGCAGAAATCAAAAACCCACAATTACCTTAAGTAGTGGTGAGCATAATAACAGTGCTGCGGCACAAGAGAGACAGGCCTAGCAGTTAATATGACCCTTCACTTCCTCAAGCATTATATGGAGCTGATCATTAGTCTGGGAGCAAGATGAGTTACAAGGCAATGACTCACTACACAAGTTCCTTCATGTCAGATTATTTATAAATAAAAATTAAAAGACCTTAGAGCTGCTTGCCCATTCTTCTGCTACAGGACAACGGCACAGTCACAGCTGGTAATGGTAATTTTAATGTTTCAGTGGAATAATCAAATTACTGTTTTTATTAATTATTTGAATTAAGAGCTTTCTTTCAGCAGTGGTGATACATAATTACCAGGCTTACTCCATTTGAAGAGAAGGTTTCCCCGCTCCCAAACTCATCTTGGGGAAAAGCAAAGGATTCTAAGGGATTCTTTTAAAACCTATTATCAGACCGCTGCAGCTGGGAGCTGTGGGAACCAGCTGTCAGGGCAGCCTGACTAGGTCAGGGACAGCATCACCAGCACACAGTTTCCTGTTTCCAGCCTCTGTTCCCTTCCAGATACCCTGCCACTCCCTATCTCCTTTAATGGCAGGGAACTTGACAGGGAAGGAGGGATGTGTGCACCATTGCTGCAGCCCCCAGATGAGTCAGGCTCCCCATGTTGGCACTGGATTTGACCCAGATAGCTTGTTCTGGACAAACCCAAGCTTTCAGATGGACTACAACTTCTCCATTCAATAATAGGCAAATTCTACTGATATACAGTGATAGCAGATAAGAATAGTGCAAACAATTCTCTATCTACCAGTCCTAGAGCTGTCACAGAGGGAAGATATGTCTGGTCAGTATGCACGCTTCACCCTGAGGTTCTATCTTGAACATCAGATGTCAGCAGCCTGGAGGTCAAAAGACAAGGCCCACCCTCCCCCAGTTGGGGTGGGTCAGACAGGCTAGTGGTGTTCCCTCTGTCCATGGTGGCCTTGGGACCTGGTTGTGTTCCATCCCTCCACTCCTGCACAGCCAGGTGAAGCCCCCTTCCCCCCTGCAGGGGCAGGCTGCCTGCCATCCATCTCTGCATGGCTGGATGGCGGCCACTACGCGTACACTGGGAACTGGATCAAAGCCACCATCCAGCCCATGGTGGTCTAGGGACTGCCCATGAAGCCTGCCAGGGAAAGAGGTTGAGCACCACTGGCTTAACCTGTGCAGCTCTGACAACAAGAACAGAAAAAATGCAGAAACAGTCAAGCTGTTTGACCTATTATTCTCACTTGTAAGAACATTTGTAAGGCATACCTCTTTTGCTATGGTTGTTCGTTGACTTGCAGCATTTGCCATTTAAACCAAAGCTTAAAAAAGAGCGAGAGAGCGAGAGAGAGAGAGAGACTCGAATTCCTGACAAAGAAGTTTTACCCAGTGGCCTCAAGTTAAATAAATACAACTAAGTATGTTTCACCTGGCTGTTTGCTGAAGGAAAAGTTTACCAGAAAACACAACAACCTATAATGACCATAACCTCATTAGCTTTTACTACTGCTCTTCATCAAAACTTGTAATATTCGCAATAAGCTCTGTTCTCCTTTTCTCCTCTCTTCCTTAACCCAACAACAGCATTACATCTGTTTTAAAAAACAAGCTCACTTTTATCTCTTAGAACTCATGTTAGCCATTAGTAGGAAAATCACAGCCTGATGCATATTTCCACAAAAAAGCAAGGTGATGGTGGCACTGCACCACCCCAAACCCAAAAAGGAAGCAAGCTGAAATTTTCAATCTTTCTTGCACGCATTCATTAAGTTAAAAATGTGAATAAAAGATACAGTACCACCATGTGGTAAAAACTCCTGCATGAATGAAGTGTATGCCTAGTTCTGTTTCAGGCTTTATTTTCTCTGATAAAAACGCATGAATCTACTATACAGTTTACCATAGACACTAACATTTTTGGCACTAAAAACAAAGCTCATTAACTAAAATGGTACAGAAATGCCCCTTACTCAGCTGCTCCAGCAATGATAAGCTGACTCTCACTGCCTTCGAACTAGCCAGTCCCAGAGCCCCTGAACCACAAGAAAAATTAACCACTGGTATTGGCTGGTGTTTGATACTGCAGACCCAACTGACACAAGATGTTCATAAAAATGTTTACCTTCTATCTAGTTAAATTGGTCTTTCATTAAAGGCCTACCATAACTTAACTGACTTTGGCAAGAAGCAAAGGAGAAGTGTCCCCCCCCCCCCCCAACAGTGTTAAGAAGTAACGACAGCAGTGGCAGAGCAGCATCCCAGTGGCAGGGTAGAGCAAGGTCAACCATAACTTCACTCCTGCATCAAACTAACTGAAACATTCTACCTAGTATAATGGCAGAACAATGAGGGAACAAACTGGTCTTGGTTTACAGATAGCCCCCTCATCTCAAACAGCATCGTTCAAGCTACAGGCTGCATAACCCTCAGTCTCACTAAGACAGTGTTTCCTTTTTCACCCCACGGCACACTTACCTAAATAAAAAAGCACTGCTGCAAATTGGATGTGGAGCAGGGTGGGGGTTTGTGGCACGTGGCCAGCCAGGCAGCATTTTGGGCTGGACCCATGCCCCCTGCCTGGCTAGAGTCATACTCCCCGTCTGTCTATGTGTCCGCAGTGTCAGCAGGTGAGGGCTGTGGCTCCAGCCAGGCAGGGGGTATGGCTCCCACCCGAAATGCCACAGCACACCTGAACATGCCTGACAGCACACCAGTGTGCCATGGCACACCAGTTGGGAAATGCTGCACTAAGATACCTGGCCTTGCAACTGACCCAAATGCCTTTTGGGGCCTAATATCAATACATATCATACCATTGCTGGACAAAATAACTCAGATTATAACATCAGAGGTTTATTCACTTGCAATTCAACCAATGTCATATATGTCATCACCTGCTTACAGTGCCCCTATGCTGTCTACACTGGATAAACTGAATGATCCGTATGTGATAGGATGAATGAATGCCCACCACACTGACATCATCTGCAGAAAGGCATGGAAGCCTGTGGCAGAACACTTTAACCTGCCTGGACACTCCATCACTGACCTGAAGTGGATGTTCTCAGGCAGCAAACTTCTAAAAACTGATCAGAATGAGAAATTATGGAACAAAATATCATTCAGACTGGATTCTTTTAAGTATGGTTTAATCAGGGACTATGGAT
Organism: Gavialis gangeticus; assembly: GCF_001723915.1. Taxonomy (NCBI): domain Eukaryota; kingdom Metazoa; phylum Chordata; order Crocodylia; family Gavialidae; genus Gavialis; species Gavialis gangeticus. The sequence goes on from NW_017729031.1 coordinate 88,728,072, forward strand.
TCATAGAAAATTCACAAAAAATTAGGGTTGGAAGGGACCTCAGTAGGTCATCTAGTCCAACACCCTGTTCAGAGCAGGACCATGCCCAAGTAAATCATCCCAGACAAAACTCTGTCTACTCAGGCCTTAAAATCCTTCGAAGATGGAGATTCCACAACATCTCTGGGTAGCCTGTTCCAGCCTGCTTTACTACCCGGCTAGTGAGAAAGTTCTTCCTAATCTCTGAGCTAAACTTCCCTTGCTGCAACTTGGGACCATTGCTCCTTGTTCTGTCATCTGCCACCACTAAGAACAGTTTAGCTCCATCCTCTTTGGAATCACCCTTTGGATAGTTAAACGCTATTAAATCCCGCCTTAGTCTTCTCTTCTCCAGACTAAATAAGCCCAATTTCCTCACCCTCTCCTCGGAAGTCATGTGCCCCCCTATCCATTTTAGTTTCTTATCCCATTACCTGTTTTAGTTTTGGTGACCCATTTGTTCCTATGGGTTTACTGCTGGTTTGCTTATTTCTGACAGCACAACCCCTTTCCTTCCCTCCTCGGAAATAAACTTCAGCTCATGAAAGTCTGTGCTATATATATTTCCCCCTTTCCCTATAAAACTACTCTAGCTCATCTTGACTTCACACTAATGGCTAACTATATCTCAAAAATCTCAGAACCACAGCAAAAATCTAGACCGTCCCCCTTGGTGCCTAGTTTGATTTAAATTGTAAAACAAAACCAGATCCATAAGCAAGCCACTAGGAAGTTAGTGCAAATTTTAGCACAGAGTCAGAGAAGGGGCACACTGGAGTGCTCTGGGTTAGAAGATAAGACAGTCGAGGGGAAAGAGACTTAACGGTGGGCGTCTACTACAGACCACCCAACCAAGGGGAAGAGCTAGACCAGGAATTCTTAAGTCAGCTCACGGAAGTAGTTAGGTCAAAGGACGTGGTCATCATGGGTGACCTGAACTTTCCAGACATCTGCTGGGAAGAGCAGTC
>NW_017729031.1:88729507-88731817 GCF_001723915.1 Gavialis gangeticus
TTCAGCCTCCACAAGAGAAGGCTGAGGGGGGATCTAGTGGCCTGTTACAAACTAGGCAGAGGGGACCAGCAGGCACTGGGGGAGTCCCTGTTCCCCCAAGCACTACCAGGAGTGACTAGAAATAACGGTCACAAGCTGGCAGAGGGTAAATTCAGATTAGACATCAGGAGGTGCTACTTCACTGTCAGGGTGGCTAGGATCTGGAACCAACTTCCAAGAGAAGTGGTGCTGGCTCCTACCCTGGAGGTCTTTAAGATAAGGCTTGACAATCACCTTGCTGGGGTCGTTTAACCCCAGTACTCTTTCCTGCCGTGGCAGGGGGTCGGACTTGATGATCTTCTCAAGTCCCTTCCAACCCCACTAACTATGTAACTATGAAATTCGGTTGTTCTGGATTATTATTCTGATGCATAATTAAGGCCAAAAAAGGAGACAGCTAGTCACATAATCTGACCCTTATAAATGCAGGTCATAAGACTTCCCTGGTTTATCCTTATTTGAATGAGAGCATCTTTTGTAATTATCTTTATTTAAAGTTATAGATGACCAAATGCAATATTACTGTCTACCACTTTTTTTTGGCAGACTAATTATAGGAGGTTACTATGAAGCATTTGAAACCTCAGTCATTTGGATGTCACTGACATTTTATGAACCTTATGGACTATTTATCAAGCTGACTTTTTAAAACTGAAACCACTAAAACAAATCTGGACTCCTAGATCATAAAGGTGCAGTAAACACTGCAGCAACTGAGCTTATGCCATGGACTTAACATTTTCCTACATTTAATAAACAAAGGGCTAAAACCTGTTAAAAAAGGGGTTACTGTGAATGTGAAGTATAGGTATATGTGGAAGTGTCACTACCAGAGACATTCAATGGCAATAAATCCAATACCTAATCTCAGTGGTGCTCATGGAGCCTTCTAATGCAGTGTGGGCATCAAGAATACCGAAGTGTAATACAGGGGGCAACTATGGTACCAGCCACAGACACCAACCCAGGAGTGGGGAATAGGAGTAGCTGTGACATTGCCCCACCTATGCCCCACTGTGCCCAGGGGACTCGGGCATCATGTTACACCTCTGCTTGAATGTAATCCTTCCATCTTGGACAACTGGAGGGAGCCGTCTCTCTCTACTACCCAAAAGTCTATCCTCATTACCTTTCTTTCTACCAGTCTCTTGTCATTCTGAGTTCTCTAAATCCTGCTTCCAGTATTCATAATCATTTGAGACAGGAACTATGAAATTACAAACCCTGCAACCCATCTGTCTCCACATGTTCCTTTCATTGATACATTATCCCACCTACACATTCAAGCTTTGACCCAAATATTTCAAACAGAGCTACCTTAATTAGAATACTCCAAGAATATTTTTAGGATCATTTGGTATTTTGCTTAACAAAATTCTTAAGTTATCTGCAAAGTCAAAGAGAGCCGTACCTAAATCAAAGAGGGGGAAAAATGCACAATTCAGTTATACAAAGTTTATTTTGCCATTTTCTTAAACAGGGATTGTAAAGGATCAGTCCTAAGCAAAAACCTTGGGGGCACTTGATGAACAAACCATTTGATTTGCAGACAAGGCGATTAGAAGTAGTTTCAAGTAACAACTTCACATTGACCTACTAACTTCTCAGTTTAGGGCTTTTGTTCTTGCTTTTGCTTTCGTTTTTTTGTTTTTAACATGTAAAATATTTTGTTCCTTGTCATTACTGCTGTCCATTGCTCTTCCATCCAGAAAATATAGAATTTACATGAAAATGTTGTCTACGAACAAAACATTTTCAACTCCACCAAGACGGAAAACATTATATTCCAATATCTAAAGCAGTGATTCTTAACCAGTGTGCTGTGATACCCTAGGATGCCAGTATGCTCTTTTAAGGATGCCATGCAATATTAGCACTGTTAGGTGTGCAAACACTTACATGTGTAAGTCAAAAGATAAACCCAGAGATTTCACATAGGAATCCAGTGTTAAAAACATTTTGACTTGCTGTGGTCTTGCCAAGTTCTTTGCAATAGAACTGCTCTATTATTTTTCCCAAGTCAAGAAAGAAGTGAAAGGTAAGTGCTGACATTTTCCAAGGGGTGCCTTGAGTCTAATGAAGGGTGACTTGAATCTAAAAAATCTAAAAAATGTTGAGAATCACTGATTTAAGGACACACTTACATCAAAAAACTATGCTAGAGAACTGAGATGAAACATGCCATGCCTGTTCCATCCCAAGATGGAAGCAATATGACTTAGTGCAGTTGCAGACAGACACCAATAAAGCATGCTTAAAACAGCAAGTTTA
>NW_017729031.1:88731865-88740875 GCF_001723915.1 Gavialis gangeticus
CAATAAAGCATGCTTAAAACAGCAAGTTTACTAGCATAAGCCAAGTGGAGAGCACAGACTAGGTATGCTGTATTTCACTGAAGCGTTCCCTGCAGTAGGCCTCTGACAGCATGAACATGCCCCAAGTAATAATTTGAGGCTAAGAGTAGTAAATAAAATGTGTTAAACATAAATAGCATTTATGATATATTTCTTTACCATTTATACTCCAGTTTTAAAAGATGTAAATGCATTTACTAAAAAAACTTGGTAGATTTCAGTATATAGCCTCACAAAATAGTTATAGTTTTGTGCAACATATGAAGAATATAATGTAAAAAAGGAATGAGCAAGTATAAACAAATTTATTACTCACCACTTTGAGCTCTGGCACTGATCGACTTAGTGTCCATTCCTGACTATTTACAAAGGCATCTGTAAAACAAAATATTTAGTAAAATTACAATTAGATAAGCAAAGTTGTACTCTTTACTTATGCTATAGCTGCCAACAGAGCCCACAGGCCTCAAACAGAAATCATGCCAGAAGCCTTCTCCAAAGCTCAGGGAAAATTAACACTTGAGATGCCTATCCAGGAGCACGGACACTACTTTGACATGCTATAATCCCAGGGCATCGGAGCAGACTTGATTAACTGAGTCTCTTGGAGCATGGCAATTATCACACTCCAGCAGCTTCCCGCATCTTGTGCATCAGTGTCCCTGTGTTTCAAAATGGTAGCAGGGGCACTTTATCTAAAGCTCATCGAACAAGCTTTAGATAAAGCACCCCTGACACCATTTTGGAGCACAGGGATGCTGATACATGAGAAGCTTTGTGTGTTTTAATTAGAGCAGCTCCAAGAGCACGTGTATAAATGCTGTAAATTCTAACACTAGCAGCTCAGAAAACGTTTACTATATTGTATAAATTACTGGAAAGACATTGGAAAATTACTGTAATGACTTAGCACAGAAGACATGTCCATAGCTAGTAAAATGATGTGATCGAACAGGTATTATTGCTGCAGTTAAAATATGTACAATTCAATCTTTGCATGAAGATCTCCTGAATGTCAACAGCTACCATTAGTAACATTCATTTCCCATTCTACCCAACTACATAAATATACTAAAGTTTATTTCAAATCTCTCACAGGGAAACCTCTTGGGTAAACTAAATTTAAGTGACAGTTCTAGAACTGCTATTTAATATTCTAAAAGCAGATGTGTAAAAGTTTGAGACCCAAAGTGAAACTTAAAAGGTACTTGAATTTAACAGTGCCTCTGCAAAAATGCAGTACAGTCACTCCCTGATAAGGGCATTCTGGCATGCACTGGAAGTCTGAACTGAACTGAACTTTGAGGCTAAGTACAGACAGTTGAAAAATCCACGGCTAAATTGATTTAACCTTGGCAAGTTTCTGTCAACTGCTTAGGTTGAACCAATAAGAAAGTGAACTCATGTTCACTTTTCAAAAGTGAAAGGCAGCCAGACCCCTTCAGTGGCCCATATCAGGTGCCATGGAGCACTAGAACATGCCTCCCAGCCTGCTGGCCAGTGCACAGAGCCCGGAGATGTGCAATTTCCCCAGACACCCCCCTCTTTAGCCTCCAGTCAGCTGAGGAGTGGGTTTCGGGGAAATGCACCCATCAGACCCCCAGCTGGGGTCTCCCCAGAACAAGAGGGAAATTCCCATTGGGATGTTTCTCCACCTCTCCCTGTGCCCAGAGCTGGTTCCCCCCCACCCCCCAGCCATGCCCCCTCATCAGTCTGGGCCAGCTGAGGAGGGGGTTGAGGGGAACCCCCCTCCTCAGCCCCACTCCCTTCCACACCACAACCCCAGTCAGGGTCTCCTCCAGGCAGGGGGAAGGAGCGAGGGGGGAAGCCCCCATTTTGGTGTTTCTCCCTCTCTCCCTGTGCCCAGAGCTGGCCTCCCTAGTCACTACCCCTCAGTCTGGGGCCAGCTGAGGCAGGTGGAAAACCCTCCCCTCTGCCAGGCACTGGACCCCCAACTGGGGTCTCCTGGTGTCCCAGGAAGGGGGGAACTCCCACCCCAAAACCCAGAGCCAGGAGCTGGGTCAGTCACCTGGCCATGCACCTTGGCCAGGGGGGCAGCTAAGGAGGAAGTGGGGGAAGGGAATGGTCCCCCTGCCCAGCTTCAGCCCCCCAGCTGGGCTATGCCAGGTGTAGGGAGAAGGGGAGGAAGGGATGCCCTCAATGGGAGCTGTTTTCCCCTCCACTCCTTCCTCAGCTGGCCAAGCAGGGACATGACTGAGTGATAGGCCCAGCTCCTGGCTTGGGCAAGGGAGCAAAGCCCCTACTGCAAGGAGCTGGGCTGATCACCTGGCCACAACCCTGCTCGGCTGGCAGACCAGCTGGGGAGGGAATGGAAGGGGAATGCCCCCCCCTTGGGGCTCCCACCCCTTGTGATGGGCACAGCCTGGCTGGGAGTCCAAAACCGGGCGAGGGGGGTGCATTTTGCTGGTGATAGTGCCTCCTCAGCCGGCAGGCTGGCTGAGAAGGGACTGGGGAGAAAAAATGGCAACCTCCTCCACTGAAGCAGACAGCACAGCACAGGGCTACACAGCATCCTGGGATACTGGAGGACTGTGAGTTAAGTTGAATGAGGATGGGATCTGGAACAGAAGTTCCATAAACTAGTTTGACCTAAATCAGTTAAGTCTGATACTACATTCAAACTGGTTTATGTGTAACTTCTGTTCCTAGCCTGAGGGTATCTTACCTCCTCCTACCAACAAGTTAAAAGGCTTCATTTTATCAAAGCTAGGAGTTTCCAGAACAAAGGGCTAAAAATAGTTAATAAGGGGATATGATTCTTATTAACTGCAGATACAAAAGGACTGAACAATACTGATAATGACTCCTTCAAGCAGAGGGGAAACATTCTTTATCTGAGAAAAAAGTTACCCAGTATAGAAAGAAAGGAGAGGGACCTACAAAAATCTCACAGAAAGGACAAATGACAAGCAAGTGAGACATCTGATAGATTTCCCCACCCTGCTTCCAAAAGATTTGGTTCCAATAAACACTTGTCTATCTAGTTATTGGTCACCACTGCCATTGTTTCCAAATTGCAAGGTCTGGACCTACATCCAAAACGAAGGTAACAACAGCTGATAAAATGGGACTGTAGCCAGAATCCCCTATGAGAATTACATGATTCCTTGACAAGCTGGATGACACTAAAGGTTCCAAGATCTGAGAGGCATACACTGAAACAGGCCAGGAGGAAGATATTGTGGGAGGTATCACTATTTCAATCTAAACTTGAGACATCATTAAAAGTCTTACTAATGTATGCCAAAATGATCAGTTTCTACAGAGAAAAGTAAGGGTTTTTTTCTCATTTGGTTTGTTTTGGGGACTTTTACAGGAAAAACTATATATAGTTGAGAGAGATTTAAAATATGTTTTTTGTGCTCAGGAAAAAAAAGTTTGGTGAAATAAAAGGTAACTCCAAAATAGTTTTGCATTTTGCGTATTTCCTACCATCATGGTTACAATACTCCAATCCAGTTTCTCTACAGCCATTTACAAACTTTCTCAGACTGGTATCCCCGCTGACAACATTCCACTCCTATGATGAGAGGCTCATTTCCTTCACAGCCAACCTGAGAAAAATCAAATAGTACTTACTGCCTAATGCAACAAATACCAAATGTACCTCTCATACCAAGCTTTGGTAAAATCTTGACACTTTAGGTAAAGTTTGTTTACTACATTAAATCAATAATAAATTTTCAACCCAATGTAACTACATCCAATATTGAGATGCATACAATAGTTCTGAAGTTAACCCTTTAACTACAGCCAAAGTAGTAAGAGAGGAAAAAGCCTCCAGACACAGCCCAGTTGCAATGAGTTACACTGTTCAGTAATCTGTAAAGTTAACAAACCTCATTTAAGTCTTTTGAGGGAACAGCACCTGTTGGTCCCCTACAACATAGAGGAGTTTTATAGGCTCAGAGCTACAAATCTATTTTGGCAATCATACTAAACTAGGATTTAAGTCACTCCTAATCAAAGAAAATGAGGAAGAAGCTTCCAGCCAATAAAATAAACCGGTACACGAGAATTCTGGTGCATTTTAAAGCCCTGTTTTAGGAAAAGTTACTATTAGATTTAAGCCTGTGCAAGTAGGCAGCTATTTGATCTGGCTTCAGATCCAGCCGCTTCAGATGCCAGGGATCCGATACAGAGCTCCGGACCGGGCTCCCGCTCTCATCCAGCCGAAGCAGTTCCGAAGCTTCAGAGCTGCCTCGGAGCTCCGACCACATTAGCTAGCAACGGTGTATTGAGCTGGTTCCTGAAACCCCTGCAAGTTTCATCTAAATCAGACAAAAAACAAGAAAGTTATAGATATTTCACTGATTCCTCATTATACCCTATGGCCGGATCTCCAAAGCGGCTCTGAAGCTTTTCTGAAGTGCTTTGGAAGCTCCGAAATGCTTCAGAAAGCTTAACGAAGCCAATGCTTTGATCCGGACATGGTGCTTCAGATGCTTTGGCATCCGAAGCTTCTCCGGATCCAAAGCAGGGTCTGAAGCCTTGCACAGCCCTATTAGATTTATGTGTTATAACCTGAATATTAAATGAGCCTGCTCAACAAGTTTGATGCATAGAAGAGTCTGTCCTTACCCACGGGAACTTGAGATCTGGAGTTAATGCTATGTTTAGGCAAAGCAAGTCTCTTCAGTATTTTCATGTAGGTTACTATAATCATGCCATTTACATAAAAGGTTACAAGCTGCAATATTATTGTGCTTCACTGGTTTTTAATCTCCTTTACTTCTGAGTGTATGTGACCTTTTATAAAACATACATTAATTATGAGACAAGGTAAGCCAATGATTACTTAATATGTTATTAAGTAAACCAAGATGAACAGAAATCAGAGCCACATACAGACATTCAGTTTCTCCTAGGATAGTCACTGCTCTCCCAGTAGAAACCATGAGTGTAGAGATGTTCAGGGTTTTTCTCTCAGGCCAAAAATGGTAACTCCAAAAGAAAAAATAACCTGGGAACAACTAGTTTTATCACTCCTGGGAGAGTGAATGTCTGTATGACTAACCCTTTCAAGAGAAGCTACAGAAGTACTCCATCATTCCAGGGTGCATTACTCCCCACCCCCAGAAGACAGCATCTCTCTCAGATGGACTCTACTACCACAAGCGAACAGGGAACAATACATGCCCTTTTTACAGTCCCACATTTTTCTGCAGGGAGACAGGCTGACTCCGAGTAGTCTGGGTCAGCCAATCAGGGCTGCCTTGTGCACTGCTGCCATATGTCTCTGGGCAGACAGCAGAAACCTTCAAAGCATGCTACAAAATACCAACTTCAAATGCATTTAAATCTGTATGTGCTACAGCTTAGCAATTACAGATCCAATGACAGTGAAGGAGAGAAGAAATATCACTCCATTTTTTTTTCAAACTCCACTTCCAGATAGGTCAGTTACAACAAACAGCCCCTAAGTAGTTATAGCACTTCTAGTTCAGATATCCAAAGTTATATTTAAGAGATTAAAAATGTCCCCTGTTTGCACTTGCAAAATTATAAAACCTACCATTTTGCCTAGTTTCAAACATCTTTTCAGTCTACCTGGAGCTACTTTAGCAGTCATAATGAAGGAGACAAAAAGTAGACAGATAAACATAAAAACCTGCAATACTACTCTCTTCCATGTCAAACTAGAATTCCCAAGTAACCTCTCCTCTTCCACACCACGGTGCCCCAGATTTAAAATACTATATATACTTGAATGCAAGAAAACACTGAATGTAAGATGATTCCCCAATAATTAGATTTTATATATGGAAAATGTATACATTTGTTACAATTTTCCAGGAATAAAATCTAATTATTGGAGGTTTGTCTTGAATTTCTCAACCTCCCACTGCTATAGCAGGGAAAATAAATCGGGGGGAGAGGGGATTGGGGGGGGGGGGGTCAAGTAGCCCCTTTGCTCTCTGCCTTCCCCTCAACTTCTTCCCCCTGCAGCCCCTTCCCCCTCTCCTTACTGTTAGACCCTGTTCTCTTTGAGCACATGGAAGTGAGGAGTAAATCTCAAAACAGTGAACTTGAAATAATCATACCTGTTGTAATTTACATATAGTACCCATGCACTTAGTTCATCCAGAATTGATGCATTTTAACTTTTTTGAAACTGCTGCAAGTTTTAGCACAGGTACTCCATAAACACACTTTTAAGCAGCACTTTGACAATCACACGCAACAGGAGCGACCATTTGGTGATGTTTTCCAGATGTTTAAGGTGATGAAGAAACAGGAATCAATGACAATGGGAAAGAAAGGCGCAACTCCTCTGTGGGAGTGAAGAAGTTGTCAAAAAATATGTAGCATAGTGGCTTACATGACTTGGAAAAAAAGTTAACACTGAGGGCACTCAACGGGCACTACCATATATCTTATTCAGATCTTTGTGGTAGGTTCCCATCAGAACGTTTGCCAGTATGAACCATGTGTCTAATAGTCATGCTTAGGGTTGGCTGCATTTAATCAACTTCATAGTTGGTTTCCATTGCTGAGCACATGCTATTTTTGTCAGCAGTTTAATAATAGACAATGTATTTAACAAGGTTTCCTTGTATGCTGATTGGTGGGAAAACTTCATCATGGATTCAAGTAAATATGGTAATTTAAAAGTCATTACATCGATTAGTTTCTGCCACAGGGCTTCTTTAAAAATTAGGTTTCTAAATATTTATAAATTTGAACTAAATCCAAACAAAATACTGTGGCTTATGGCAAAGATAAAAAATAATCACAAATCAAAAACAGAAGAAAAATCTAATCCTCTAGTGAATCAGCCCCCTCTAAAAAGCTCTAACAAGTAGTAAGATCTATTGTAGAAGGCAGACTAGCAAACTCATAAGAGTGCCATTAAATGGAACCAAATAGATCCCCATTTTTAAGTCTGATACTAATGCAGGATTTCAAACAGCAAACCTTGCACATTTAATCTACTCTACAGTTGTATGTTCAATCCACTATATTAAAGCACTCACAAAGAAAACTATAAAAAAGCTAAAACTGAGCCTTGAATAAGGTAATAAGCCTAAGCCCTGAAGATCTCTACCTTTAATACTCGTATCAGAGGTCAGTTTACAGCTAACTGTAGATGGTTCCAATAAACCTGAAAGATCTCAGCTACTGATTCAGGATAAATATGTCCTGTTTTAGTTTCATATGGGAGATTAAGCTTAAGATCAACAGGCAGACTCAAGTAACTTCCACATTCAAGGTCTCATTTTCTACTCCTGTAATATTCAAGACGTGTTTCTGATACCTGTAAAAAGACTAGATTAATGCCTCCTCTTCCCCTAATCTTGTTGCAGTATTGTTGAATCCCCAGAAATATTCTTATTAACTAAGAAAACAACCATCTCAGAGAAAGCCCTTCTTCCTTAATATAAGGTACAAAACAACTCGGGGCTAGAATAATTTGCACAGAGTCCATTGTTTAGATCATCAGGCGTAACTAAAAATAAAACTAGATGTTATATATCCAAAAGTCTCCAAAGCATGAAACAGGGTGAACAAATCTCTCACAAACCCAAACCTGCCTGAGACACTTGAGTGTAAAGTGTGATGTTGTAGCTGTGATGGTCCAGAGATTATATAAGAGGCAAACATTTCTTAGGGCAGGGGTTCCCAACCTTTTTATGCTGAGGACTGGCAAACCACGGACCAGAAGTGACCATGGACCACGCGGACCAGCAGTGACCGGCATACTGCAAGCAAAAGGGTTGTCTGCCAGTCCACAGTATGTCAGTCACTTCCAGTCCACATTTTCCCAGTCCACAGTCACTTCCAGTACAGCAGCCAACCCTCCTGGGGACCAGCGGCCAACCTTTCACAGCCCAGCCTGGGGGTTGGGAACCCATCTTACAGTGATAACTTTTATTGGACCAATGCTATAGTTAGGATACGGTCAGACAAGCTCTCGAATGCAAGACCTTCTTCAGGTCTGACCCCAGAATCCTGACCCTGGTCCCACCCATTTTCTCCCCCATCTTGCCAAAAAATAAAAAAATAATATTATGGGCTTGGGAAAAAGAAATCTAAGATAATAGTCACTGGTATGATTACAAAATGAGCTACAGGTACAGAGAATGCATTAACTGAGAACCCAGTAGTGGAAATTGATTCTGCTCTTGAATACTACCATCAAAAAGAAACATACACAAGGAAATTGTTGTAAAATGATCAAATAATCTGCAACAGTAGTAAAATGTGACAGTAGCTCTATATCCAATTGTTGTCAAAGACTCAGATGTTTTCCTGGGCTTAGACACAGAAGAACTTGAAGAACCTCAACTATATTTAGAAGTTCCATTTCTGAAGAATCATGCAAAGAAGAACTGAAAGTCTGTGTTTCTGATGCTTCTACACTTAGGCTAAGTACAGACATGTGGAAGGTTAAATCAGGTTCAAAATGGCCACCCGATTTAAACTTGGCTCATACCCGGTACCAACCCTGCACTTATAGGCCTGGTCTCAGTGACTGCCAGTCAGTCTAAGCCTGTAACAGAACACAAGTTCTATGCACACAAACCAGTCTAAAAATTGCAGAACACAGTTTAAGATAAACCTGTAGTATCAAATTCATTCAATTTGTGTCAAATCGGTGCATGGATATTCTGTCCACTTACCCTGAGGAGCCCCAGCACCAGAGCTTCTCTTTTCACTCCCCACTTCCCCCGCACTGTTCTATTTTTTGGCCCCCCACCTCCCCTTTCTCCTCCGCCAGCCAGTGCTCTCAATGCCCATCCCACCAGCCGCTCCAGATGCAGCTGCTTTTATCAGCAAGTAAGTACTGGAGTACTGCGTCCAGTTCTGGGCCCTGCAATTCAAAAAGGATGTGGAGAAGCTTGAGAGGAGTCCAGAGAAGAGCCACACGCATGATCAGAGGTCAGGAAAACAGACCTTATGACGACAGGCTGAGAGCTATGAGGCTCTTTAGCCTAGAAAAGCGCAG
>NW_017729031.1:88745875-88757031 GCF_001723915.1 Gavialis gangeticus
TTCCAAGGTCCCTTCCAGCCCCAATGTCTATGAAATCTATGAAGTCCCAGTGGGGTGTGGGGCAGGAAAGATGGGGATGTAGGCTCAGTGGGGGGACACCTCACCCGCAGGTCATGCCTGTCCCCACCCCCTACACTTTGTGGGTCATGCCTGCTCTCCCCACCCTACCAGCAGGTTGCACCTGCTCCTCTACTCCCCTGACAGATCCCTGATCCCCTCCAGCCTGACAGACTGCCAACCCCCCATCCTGACTTACCTGATATCAGGCAGCTATTCTAAATCAATATAACCTCCCTCTGATGCCTCTAAATGTCAGTACTTAAGGTGCAATGACACAGGCCAGTTGCAGTTAAAGAACGATACCCAAAGAAAAGCAGTGAATGTGGATCTATATTAAAGGAAAGACCAGTGGCATAAATTAGAGACAGAGGAGAGAAGAGCTGGCATGGAAAGCAAGAAGAAAATGTACAGGAAGAGGAAAGAGGCTGCTGGCATATTTAAAAGAGTCAAATTATATACTGTGATCTTTGAGACCACAGTTTACTTTGTGATTTGGTTATTTCTTCCCTGGAGAAGAGTTATCAGTTATTTCTTCCCCAAGCTAGAACAAAAAAGAGCACTGCAGAGACAAATTCAGTGAGCTTCTAAAATAGAACTATTCTCCCACTATCCAGCCATACAATAACACCTTTAGCTGCCTAAACAAGCAGCAAAAACATGTTATGGAATGCGGTACCATCTTTTCACTATTTAAGACTCCCATGCCACGTGCAAAATCTTCAGGAAAAAGATCTCAGAACCTTCCTTAGGGATCAGCACTCATATCAAAACTGAGAAGGGGGAGACAAAAATAAGGAGCACAAAGCAACATACCATTAAATCCAAAGCAGGGGTCTGAGGTTACACAAACAAACTCAGAAAAAAAATAAAATACACAACTCTACGGCATGAAATTAAAGAGACAATATATTCTACTTCTTGGAGGAGAGAGGGGGACCTCCAGATTAAACCTACACAGGATCTGTGATACTGGAATAAACCAGATGCTGCACGTGGTAACTTCAAGGTTCTAGTCTCGCACTTAACCATTAAATTATAATCCCTTGAGCATATCACTTAACTGGGTAAAATTTTTTACAGCACCTATGACAAATATTACTCTCCATGTTTATCCACCTTCATTAAGCATTTTACTGTTATGGAATTACTAGAATTCCCTGTTGTTTTATCCAAACAAGGCATTTATTTGGAAATATTTTAAGCAAAGAAATCTAAACAGCAGTATATACCATTAATTTTAGATTTAAAAAAAAAAATTTTTTTTTAAATACCCAAATCCAAACATCACAAGCTATAAACTACTGTGAAACTAATTAGACAAGAAGTAAAGCTTCCAGACTGATAGCTACAACCTCAATTTCACTTTACAAGTCAAACATAAGTTCACAATTAAGTAAAACCTGAATGACTTAATGTGCTAGCAAACTAAACATTCTAGTGCCTTTAAATACACTTGTGTTTCATTCTCATTCTTGGACTAAATGCCAATAGTATAGCGAAAAAGACTTCCCAAGACATGCTTCCTCTCTGTCTCTGAAAATGACATCGTATTTCATTCTATACCACCTACTCTGAAAAGGTAAAAGAAACATTCAGTCAATAAAATCTAACCCCCACCCCAAAAAAGCCCCCCTCCCCCCAAACTGAGCATGTGGTTGTCTTTGCCTTCTATGTTCATATAATAGTTGCAATTCCCTGTTGTTTTATCCAAACAAGGCATTTACTTGGAAATGTTTTAAACAAAACCCATTTGTTGTTAATTTGCTGGAATTAATGACAATAACTCCCAAACTAACATAACCCCAGATTACAATAACAATGAATACACATGTTGTACATTTGACTTTTTTGTTTAGAAAATGGGTTTGTTTTATTGTTTCTTGGGTTTAAAATCTGCACGTGATCCACATGTGCCATAAAGAAATGAAACGCAAGAACATCACAGTAATTTCAGCATCTAGATAGTCCTTTTTCCTCCTCACTACACTTCCAAAATCATGGAGCAAATAAAAGGTTTTCCCCATTAATCATCATCCCCATTAATCATCAAATTTGTGCACCTTGAGTTTTTGGTCAGAAATTGTCTGTTGCTAGTTTACAACTGGCTGCTCAATGACCTTAGTAGGGCAAGTCTATCACAAATCCACTATCTATTGCTCCATATTTATGTTCCAAGCATCTAATGTATTCACAACATTGGAGCAACTCGTGACTTAGCAAAATACTGCAAAGCAGCTACCTATTATAAGAGTGTCACTCTATCCATTGTAACAGACTCAGTGAAGAGGTCACCTTCAGTAAGCAAAACAGCTGTTCTTATATTGTTCCCATAACCAAAAAACATAACCTTTAATATAATGATTTTATCTTTGATATAGCTGGTTTTGATGGAATATGTTCTTCACTGTGTAAGTTAGGTTTACAGGCAATTATAAACCAGAATCATTATATATAGTTAGAAATTAGAATAAAAACTACAGTATTTCTTGAAGTAGCATCCCTTCCATGCACACGTCACTAAGTGTTCCTGTGAAAATAACTATACTCAAAAAATGAACAAAACTTTGGTTATGTAAAAACTTGATTCTCTGTTCTCTCGGTAGAAATGACAAGTGTGCAAGCATTTGTTTGAAACAGGCCTCTTCTGGAAGATCTTACACATGTCGGTATGGAAGGCGCCCCCTGTGAGAGAGTCTCTCAAACAAATGCATTTTTACATGTTCCCTGTCCAAAATGGGAGGTGAGGGGAAGAGAAGGGAGCAGCACAGACTGCCAGAGGCTGGGAGTTTTGTATGCCTGCTTCCTTCCACTCCTGGACTGGCCTGGAAGAGGAGCAGGGGCTTCAAAGTACCTGGAGGGATACTTGGCCCTACTACTCCAGTCCTCCCTGGGCCAGGTAGAATGGAGCAACCTCTGCTCTGCACACCTTACCCAGACTGATCCCTGTCTGCAGAAGGCAGAGAGAAGGGAAAGCTACAGGCTGAATGTTCGTACTGCTCCCTCTCCCAGAACAATTTCTAGCAGTGGAAATTTCCACCACTAGACACGAACACTATACACATCTAAACTCAACAATCTTGAAAGAAAAAAAAAGGGGAATCTTGAGTTTAACATGTGGCTTTTGAAAATTTAGAGGAATAAGTCAAAGAGTTTCAAGTAAAACACGACTAGCAGGATCTTGGACAATTTTTCGTGCAACACAGCATGAATTAATAGGTGTATTAAGCCACAAAGTTAACAAAGCATTTGCAATACACTTCATTTTTCAATATTTTTACTTTGTTGCAGTCAGGTTAGTACACATTTAATGCAATAAAAAAACCTCATTCTATTTTTGATTTAAATATACTGGGACCATCACATCTGAACATTCTTAATGTATCCATTTATTAACTGGGAATTTGTGCTTGCGTTACTTTGATTTTGGAATTAAAGTAAATGCAACCTACAACAAGTTATACTAAAGAAGACAGAGAGAAAAATAATTTGTGAATTTATCACAGTTCATTCTCTATCCGTTTATGTTGCATTCCAGCACTGTCTAGGATACTAAGGGTAAAGTTATATGTTACACTTAAATGATCCTAAATCTGTGGCATGTTAAGTGGTGTTAAAGTTAGAACATGCTGTGAGCAGTTGCACATTAAAGGTAAATACTGCTTTGCTGCCTGCACAGCTCCGACTTGCCACTAGAAGGCTGGAAAGCAAGGGCATAGCACTAAGCCAGGGCAACTAAGCTATATCCCTGCTGAGTGGGGGGAGGAGGATGGCTGAGAAGAGAGGGGAGAGCATCCTGGGATGCTGGAGAACTGCAAAACTTCAGGGGATAAGTCATTCTTCAGCTGTCAGTGACTGACAAATTGGATTCTGCTCCTAAACAGTAAAGCATGCTGAATAAATACCCTTTATAATGGAGCTGTATATCTCACCATGAAGAAAAGTAGAAGGGCATTAACACAAGATAAATCCTTCACCTCACCATGTATAAACCATGATTTAAACCACATAAAAACTATGTGTTTCTACAAATAAGCCAAGTTTTCTAGCACATCCTAACCATATTTTGGTTTAGTAAGAGGGGTTGACTTGTTTAAAAAGAAACAAGTTATTTTCCAAATATCAACAAGAAAACATGAAAAGTATGAACATTAAACCTACGACTGGCTATAAGACAAGCATCTGTCTCACTAGCAGAAATTCAACACACCATTCCCAGTCTGAAATGGCTGCTTAAATAATATTTGATAAATTTTAAATTTACTCCAATTGTCTCCACCAAAAGAGCTTCAATAACAGAAGCAAGGCAGCTCAGTAACACTGGGCAACAGACTGAGCATTGGTATAAGCACCTAATCAGACTGCTACTGCCTCTCCATTTATGTAGTACAAGCTATTTAAATTCTGTGTCTGCATCTTGTCATGGTATCAACACGAGCAGGTATCTTGTATTGTAAGTAGTGACCAAAATGCCCCCATGATATATCATCTACAATTATAATCACTCTTCAACAGCCATAGCAGAAGCATTCACGTCAGACCCTGTCAGATTCCAACTAATCTGCTAAATTCACCAACCATCTCAGTCATATAACAATTCTCAAGGTGGATAAAAATAAACTATTTAAAAAAAAAATTAATCTGATTTTTATTTAAATCAGATTTTTTAATATAATTGTATTTTTTATTTTTTAAGATGCTTTTTATATATAGTTTTAATTTAAGATACATTAAAGCTCAAAGGCATCATCATGCAATGGGGATTATAAGTCCTACTTGTATATAATTTGAGACAGTATATTCACGTGACTTTTTTAACGGTTTATAATAGGTCACAACAGGCCATGGACTGTATTAGGGGCCCAATCTTATGGGGTTCCCAGAGGCTCCTCTATAAGTTAGGCAAGATTAAAGAAAACCACTTTACCCAATAGGACTCAGTGCTCAGTCTAGAACAGCCATTTCTCAATCCATGGGCTGCAACCCAAAAGTGGGTCACAAGAATATATGAAAGAGTCACAAACTTTAAAAACAGATCAACAAACTTTAAAAATGGATTCTCCTTAAAAGGAGAAAAATGTGGGAAATGTGACTTTTCCCTTGCAGGTTGGCAGACTTCCAACCTGTGAGGGGCTGCTTGGGCCCCCCACCTCTGCCACTCCACACACTGGGAGGCTGGGGCCAGGGGGCAGTGGGTCGGAAGTGAGGGGCACTGGGTCAGGACTGGCCATTGATGTTTACAAATAGGTCCTGGTGCAAAAAGGTTGAGAACCACTGGTCTGGAAGATCCCATTAAGCATTTCTGTGATGCTTAGTTTCAGGTCTCAAACTGCAGATTTGTGTGTCCAGAGATCACAGGCAGACAAGATTCTTTGGGCAGATATGATTTCTTTTATTAGACCAACTAAATAGCTGGAGAAATTGTTCTTTGCAAGCTTTTGGGCACAAATACCCTTCTTCAGGCATAAGGAGAGTTTGTCTCCAGAGATAACATCCTTGTTAACAGCAGTATAGGGAGATGAGGGATTACAGACCTGATTACCTACGCATCAGCGCTATTGTCTCTCTGCAAGTTTACGTACACAGTCAAGCCCTTACCTTTCTCTAAAAGTGCAAGGAATCAATAAGTTAAATAAATAAATGATATTAAACAACAAGAATGCACTTTTTGTAGAAAACAATGATTGGATTGAGGCTTCCCGACCAGTGATTTAAATCAAATCCACTCTGACAATTCTAGAAAAAACATCTAGTTTGACAAGGACTTCAGACAAAGTACCTGAAAAGATTGCTGCCATTTATTAATCTGGTCCTGTTCATGGTACTGTTTTGGCCGTGCTTGTTAACTGTAACCAGCGCCTGTATATTTTACATATATCCCTTCTATTTTGAAAACCGAGGCAAATCCAGCTTAAAGTGACGAAAGAGTAAAGACCAGACAATCTCCCCCTAGAAATAAAGGGTTGAATCTTTCATCACTCCTCAAAAGATTATTCAAAAGGTCTGCTCCTGCATATCCCATGATCCCTTTTCTATTCCTTCAGAACACAAGGTGCAATTAAATTCCTAATGGCTGTTACACATATAGTGAAATTTTTTTCCCAGGGCACAGACAAGTAAGACAGTACTCCAACACTAAAAAATTAAATAAAGATGATTAACTGCATTGTTTCTAATCCCTAAAGACAGAGTTATTTATTTATTTGAATTAAGTACTTTGAACTATATTATTAAAAAGTTAGCATAAATCAGTCGTACAAACATAGCGTATGGGGCCTTGTACAGGTTAGGTAAACACAAGACTACTGATCCAATTTTTGCAATCTGTTATGGAAGAACATTTTCCTTCAGTCTCCCTGCAACTTGCTTGCCTTCTTGTCTAACAGAAAAGAAGGTTTCACGCTTCAGTCAATGTAACTGAAAGATGAACTACCCAGGTGTAAAATGTTGACAGGAATTTTCTTATGGTTCCCTTCATTCTTGCCACATAATCACAGACAGAATGAGGGTGCATCTCTGTGCTAAACACTTTTAAATACTGCTGTATTATTAAAACCAACACTGGAGCTCACCACACAAATTTTGCCAGTACTTATGCTACACTGGATGAACATAAGAACATAAGACTGTGGGTGCTTGAACATAAGAAGTGCCATACTGGGTCAAGACCAATAGCCACCTGGCCCAGAATTCTGTGTCTTGACAGTGGCAGAAGTGGACGCCAGGAGGAAGACACTGAACTGGATGGACCTAGAGTGATCTATCCCTATTCATTACCCTCCCTGACATCAACCAAACCATCATCTATGTGGGATTAAACATAAATCTAATAAACTTGCTTCATTTCCTTCTTCTTATTTTGGAGGAAAAAAAGAACGCACTGCAAAAGCAAGTTATCTAAACCATTAAGTCCCCCTTGATCTATTCAAGAAACAAATGTAGAAAAAATAAGAACTTTTTAAAACCCATTTTATCAACACAATTTACCCTACACATCTTTCAATGTATTGCATTCATACCCAAGAAATAACCTGTATCCTTTGACTATTAAACACAATATATTTTCTGGGTTAAACCACATAACTCTCCTCAAACTCCACCCCTCTTTACCCTTTTTTGTCCCTTCCAATACTGCCTTCCCATGCTTTCTGTTCTCGGAAAGTGTCCTTCTCCCATGCACCAGAAGACCTCTTCTTTTAAAAAGGCTTTCTACACATGAACTTCCTTCCACTTGTATGCCAAAGGTCAGTACTGGAACACAGAACAGCTGAAGAACTGACATCTGAATCTTGGCCATTTAATTAAAAATCAAGATAAACTGCTAAAAGCAGACACCTTGTCTCCTTATATGTTTTTTAAACTCCAGGTACATCTGTGAGAGTGGTAAAAACAAGCAGTAAGTATAAGGAATAAATGCAGAGTTTTCATTACAAATAATACTATAAAAAGTCAACTTCACATTTCTAGTCTTGTTTATTTTGGAACAAGAAGCACTGAGATCCACAATCATTTTTCCCTTTATAACTTGCAGTAAAAACCACTTAAAGACTGGTGTAAAAAGGCAAGAGTTCAACACTTTAATACTAAAAAATAATTGCTATCCCTACAATTATTTCAAAGAGTCATTTCTATTTATTCTTCCTACTCATATCAGATTCATGAAAATCCAGCGATTCAAACCTACAACTGAAATTTAACTGAGAAACTAATAAACTGTTTTCTGGCAAATGGAAGGACTCCTGAATTATCGTATTACATGTCAGCTTGTAATCTTTATGAAACTGATTATTTTGTCCTAAATGAAAAAAAGAAAGTAATGATGTTTACTGCTATGTTATTGTTACGTGTTTAACATAAGCTGGTCAAAAGAAAAAAAAATATTTCACCCCCAATCAGCCAGAAACATAAATTTAGGCACTAAAGATGCATCTACTTATTCTGGACCTTGTAAAAGAAAAAAGAAAAGAAGTGAGGAAGATATTCATTGTAAAACATTTTTTGTTTAATTTGCTCCCTCCACACTCCTTATTTGCACATTGTAATAGAACATTAAATAATTTATTTAATTGGGCAACAGATAAACAAAACATGAATAGAAGTTTATGCAAAAACACCAGTTTTTCCATTTTATTAACGCTTTCCTTCAAAAATACTCAACACAGATTAAAAACACAGAAACCTATGCTTATAAATTCATAATAATCAAATACTGTATCACTGGCATTCACAACAATACACTTGACCTAAATTTCTTTTTTCCACCAATTTGTTAGTACGTGCTTCACTATTTTTTATGGCAAACTTAGGAACAAACATTCAGTAACTCTTACAGTTTTACTGAAACTTTCTATTTGTCATTCAGTTCACTGCTGATCGTTACTTTTCCACACGGTGACAAAAAGGGGGAGAGAGAAGGATGTAAATATTTCACACTTCTGAAGACACAAGTGTTACTGAGGTGTAAAATTGTCTAAAAGGTCCCAAAATTTAAATTTACTGATAACTAAAGGTGTAAATCCCAATTAAAAGAGCATATTTAAGTAAATATATAGATTACACACAGCATAACTTTCAAAAAATCATAATCTGGTTTTAATATGGTTCTTATACTGCTGTGGACACTGCAGAACAACAGTTTGATCATCGCTTGCAGTAATAGTAATACAAAAGAAAGTAAACCCTACCTATACACATCAGAACCCAAGGATTCAAACCTACAAAACTCAGCAAAGTAGGGTTGGCAAGGCAGTCAATTGACTGGTCAAATAGACCGCTTACAGACGGTGGCGGGGGGGGAAGAACCCAAAACCCCAGAGCTTTACTTTAATTTCAGTGCACCCCCGCACCAAGCGCAGCACATGCCCATAAGAGGCATCGCATTAGTTTGATCCAGCTCACCCAATGTCTGTACAGATCATGTGCTTCAGTGGGCCTTTTTGGTGCTTTTATCTAATAGCTGACTGAATCAGGGAGCCAGGCTGAACTAACATGGTTCTTCTTCAAGTAAAGAGCCTTCCCCCCCCGCCCCCACATGTCTGCCAGCAGCCATAATGTCAAATGGCAGTCAAAAATTGTCAAATATTCCATGAAGCCCTTGTGTACTACCCTTTTAATTGAATCATAGTGTATGTAGTCTGTTGGCAAGCGGGATACACACCTCAGTCCTCAGTCCTGTAGAAGTCAATAGACACACGCACATACACAGACACAACCACACCCCATTTAGGAGCAGGCACTCTATCCCCAGCTCTGCTCCTGAGCTCTTCGGGGCCTATACATGAGCACCAAGGCTGACACGAATTCCACCACGTCGGAGCAGACTCCATTAATCAAGTCTGCTGGAGCATGGCAACTGCCACACTTCAGCAGCCTCCTGCATCTCAACTATCAGTTGTTCCCATGCTTAAAAATGGCACTGTGGGTGCTTGAACTAAAGTACATTACACAACACCATTTTTAGACATGGGGGTGTTGATACAAGAGACACGCCAGCCCTTTATTTAGAGCAGCTCTCAGAGCCAATCTAATTAAAATATCCCGTCTTCCCCACCACCCACGGAGCACATGCCCTTCTTCAAGTCTCATTTCCCTTCCCCACACTAAGCCATGTGGAGCTGCAGGACCTACTCAGTGCTGCAGTCTAGAAAAGCTTCTCCTACTGGCTATCTGCAGTGACTGCAGGCACTTCCAAAGGCAAACAGCAAAATGCTTGAGGAGCTGGCCCACTACCTAATTTAAAAAACTGAATTTTGTTTTTATAGGTTGCTTGTGTGTTTTATTTCTGTTCAATTTCATATTTTTTTAATTTTGTAACTGTTTGGGTTGACCCCAGGGCTTCACAAAAAAAAGAACTCCTTCAGATATATGAGATATCAAAAGTTTTCATAGGCTGAACCTCATTTGATAGATGCTGAGCATGAGCTATAGGTAGTTCCCCCTTCCAACACACAGACTTTGGTCTGTCTGTAAGATGCAAATCTACCCGGCCCTCTATTTGACTTCAGACTAAGACAACTAACTGTCTCAAATCATGAAATGTTGACACACTGCACAATTACCGCAAATTACCGTATTTACTTGAATCTGAGATGACCCTGAAATTTAAGACAACCTCCCCAATAATTAGATTCTATATAATGGAAAATGTATAAATTTGTTGTAATTTTCCAGGTATAGAATCTAAGTGTCAGACAGCTGTCTTAAATCCCACCCCACCCTTCCCCCAACTGCTAGAGCAGGGAAATCAGTGGCTGGAGGAAGGGAGTTGTGTGGTTGGGGGCAAGGAATCAGGCAGCCTCCCCTTCTCCTCTGCCTCCCAGCTTCTTTCTCATGCAGCTTTCCTGCCCACCCTGCCACCTGCAAACCCCACCCCCAGCACCCCACAGGCTCTGTGTCTTTCCTCTCCCAACCCCCCAGTCTTTGCCTCTTCCCCTTCCCCCCATTACTGTCAGATGCTGCTCAGGCTCTGTTTTCTCCCCGATCATGGAAGCACAATCCCTGTTGGTCATGTAGCAGTGTTGGTGCTGCTGACTGACCAGGGAGGGACAGAGTTTCCACCTGCTCCATGCCTGGGAGAAAACCCAGACTGCGCCTGAGCAGAGCTGTGCCTGACAGCACCCAGCCACAACATGGTGTTTGAACCAGGAATATATAAAGTAGGGATTTACCTGGTCAACAGAACTCTAAATAAAAAATTCTGCTTGAACTGAAAACCTCCTTAGGGTTCCTAATCCTAACTTATTCCATTTGACTGAAAGCACCAGCCAGGCACACTGTACGATTACTATCTTGTGCCTTGACGTTACCAGTTGTAACTGATTAAGTCAGTCCT
Organism: Gavialis gangeticus; assembly: GCF_001723915.1. Classification (NCBI taxonomy): domain Eukaryota; kingdom Metazoa; phylum Chordata; order Crocodylia; family Gavialidae; genus Gavialis; species Gavialis gangeticus. The sequence continues at coordinate 88,756,764 of NW_017729031.1, forward strand.
GTCATCTGGAAAATTCCCCAAATAGTCTGACAGATAGTACAGATGTACTTCCCCCTTTCCCCATTTTTCTTTTAAAAAGAAAATTGTTTTTATTAATCATATGCTAGAACACAGTGCAATCACATATGCTAAAGAAATAAGCAATGGAAATCACAAAATCTCTTACATAACCATTCTTTAATTCAGTGGGAACATGTAATCTACACAGCAATTAAGTAACTCTGGCACAATCTGACTGCCCTCCCCGACTTTTTTTTTTTTTTTTTTT
>NW_017729031.1:88757107-88770805 GCF_001723915.1 Gavialis gangeticus
TAAATAACTCTGGCCCAATCTGACTGCCCCCCCCGCCTTTTTTTTTTTTTTTTTTTAAAGACCCAAACACTGTGCATGCATTTCGGCTTTCTTCTGAAAAGTAAAAATTGCTGGATATCTAGATTTACTGGGAACCTTCCTGACATTAGATAGCAATGAAATCATCAAAACCTTCTTACTCAACAGCTATTAGCTACTCTCTCTCCATCTCAACCATCATGCTCTGGATGATCCAACATGTGAAGGTAAGGGAAAAAAAACTAACGGCACCTGGGTCCCAGTGTCTGCCTACCTCTGATCTGAACTGAATCACTGGCCCACAGCCTAAAAAGGTTGTCAATTGCTGGTCAAAGCTTATTCTGAGACATTTCATCCCAACGCAATCATGAGGGAGGAGAGAGGCCTATTTTGAAATGCATTAGGTCTCCATTTCTCTAATGGACACAAAATCAGCTATAATGCATCAGATGGCCATTCTTTTAAAACAGCATATATAAGCAAGACTACTCCCTTCATTGTAATGAGAATCATTATGAGAGTATAGTTTATCTAAGTCACCATTATTATCTGTTCTCTCTGTTCTCCTGAGCGACCTCACAGCATTATGTTATAAATCAAGAATACTGATTCCTCTCTAGATAACAGTAAAAATGCAACTCTCTTTCAGTTCTGTTTCTAATTAACACCACATAAGCAGCAACAATGTAAGCTATACTAAACTGGTCTTCATGTCTTAACAGTGAATTGTAATGACCATCTCCAGTACTTGTTCAAGATTACCATCATTATTAAGAAATACCTGATTTAAATTTAACAACCCTATGAAGATATTTGTGAGTTTCTATCTCCATGGTACCTCAATGACAATAGCAGAGAAGGTTGGATTGGAATTCAACGGACCAGATCCTATTCCACATCTTAGGTGCCTAGCGTTTATTTAGACATCTATGGACAATCTCTATTCCATCCTGTTAAGAGTCCCAAAATATCAATTAATGCATCTATTTTTGTTCCAAGCTATCATCTCGGTCTTAAAGCTATGACACAAAAAAACCCAACCAAAAAAAAAAAAAGGAAGAAGAAGAAATGGGCCCATCTACCATTCATGTGAAAATTTTCAGAGACTCAAACAGGTTGGAATAGAATCTGTTCCACTGTGCCCTAGGCTCCTAGCTTTACCACAGCCAAAAGACACACATTAGTGTCTCCTAGTTTCACCACAACCAAAAGACACTGAACCAGTAAGGAAGCTAAGTAATATTCGGAATCCCTTTGCCTTAAGCAATTCAGTTGTTGTATAACAAGGTTAGGAATTAGAAAAAAATTGTTCCAAACCTGTTCCTTCACTACAATATCAACCTTCATCCTACACCCTACACTTGCTTGGGATAGGGAGAGAGAATTGAACTGGAAGCTGAAAAGAAAACACTGAAGTGGATTTCTGTGATACCATAAGAGTTTTAAGACCCATACCAGAAACAGGACTGGATATACTACAAATTAAACATAGCTCTAGAAGGGAGCTATGAAAAATTCAACAAGAAACAAAACGTGCAATTTAATAATACAGGCAGTCTGAAACTAACCTGTTGACTACAAATGAAGAGGCTTCAAGACTTCATAACTGCCCATATTTTTGCTAGCAGTAAATCACACACACACAAAGAATTCACTCCCCTTACACAATTCTGCTGTCATATGGTAAAAAGAAGACAAGAAATTATTTTAGCCCCTGGAAAAAAGCCTTATAAATAAAAAACAGGCACATATTTCCTACAGAGGTTGAACCTGAGTAGAAGTCATGGTTCCTAAATTCAATTACGGTGAAAATCTAAGTCAAGTTCCCACTGTTACAGACACCAAACTACAGGAAAAACAAAAAGACTCTAACAGGAAAAAAACAGAGCTTTTGATTATCATCTAGTGCTATGCATTTTTAGATCTTCCATTTTAACAATTCTCGGTTAAGAAAGAGGAAAGCCACACTCTGGGATATCCGTTTTTTTCCCCCTGCCTACAAAGAGTACAGCTGGCTTCATCATGACTGTATCTGTTGCTAACTATGGTGTACCCCAGTTTACATCCAAAGTTAAAAACAAACCAAAACTAAAAATAGATGTCACTGTTTCACTAATTAAAGGGATGCATTCTTAGGGAAGAATGAGTAAACCATTATTATGGTAGCACAGGAATATTTTTTAAAGTTCAGTCTCCCAGCAGTACCACACAGCCATTTTGCTAAGTAACCATGACCGACTAACATCAAGAGGACACATGCACTGGGAAGCACATTTTCATAGGAAAAGGCTGGGGGGAAAGGGGGGGGGTGAAGAACAGTACTTTGATTACAAGTATATGGTGCTGGCAAGGCAACCCAGCCCCTTTGAAATAGGTGTCTCTTGCTGCTGCTAGATATTGTAGCTCAAAGGCTGGCAATCAACGCTGCAATACAGGAAGGTTCAATATCAAAACCCAAAGTTTGATCACTTCTGCATCTACCATGTAATGCAGACTTGCACAGGTTGGACAAACCAGAGGGCAGAATTCTGCACTGGTAGCCTTAAGTCTAACACCACTTAGCTTTCAAGTAATACAATAAAAAGTTGGTTCTTTATATACAATAAAATAATTACAACTTTAACAATAGACTACACATCACTGACATTTATAGGTAGGGCCTAGTTTAAATCACAGGCCCAGCTTGTTGTGCAGTGGCTCCCTTAATCTTGTTCCCCCCACATGCCAATCAGTAGCAGCGGGACACGTGGGGGGAATGCCAAGATTAAAGGAGCCACCGTGCTGTGAGCTGGGTCCATGATTTAAACCAGGCCTTACTTATAGGACAAAGGCTTAATTAATACGAGTTTTTTCAGGGCTTATCATTCTGCCTCTACGCTAGCTTTATCATGAGTAACTGACTAGTGCACCTGTCATATGGGGCTTATAACAGTCAGTTTCAGGGCTGGAGTACATACCATATATGTCTTTCAAATTTCAGAGACTAGGTGTGCATTACTGCAATATAACCTCATATTTTATTTGCAAATGCCTAAATCATATGCACAAACTAAAGAATGCGCTGCATTCAAAAGCTTGTCTAAGCCTATCTCAACCACACAGTTGGTCTAATACAAAATATCGTGCACAAAAAACCTTGCCTCTCACAATCCCACCTATAACATGCCTAGGAGACACTGGCAGTGCAGAAATTAGATACATCTACATGGATAAGTTTGGACAGAACCAACCTTTCTGAGCAACTGTATTATAGTGCAGACTGAAGAAACAAATTTATTGTGCCTGCTGGCCACCTGTACTTTCAGATGCAAGGGTAACTACCAAGGAGAAAGGTATAATATAATAAATTACTGAATGGATGAATAGCCTGTACAGCTCAAAACCACTGAAACTTACACTTCAGGGGAAACAGTCCAGATTAGCTCATCTTTCATCTCGGGCGATGACTGCCTTTTCTGATGTGAGAACTCTTACAACTCCATTAGTATGGTTTGATAAAGCTGCAAGGAGCTGTAAGAATGAACCTTTATCAAGGCACAAGAACATAAGTTTACTCAACTGACTGAAGCAAGCAGGAGAGCTGCAAGTACTTATCTGGGATATTTGTTGATGCTTGGCAGTCTCCCAAGTGAGCCAACAACATCTATGGATAATTAAATGTGGGGAGTTCAACAACATCTATGGGTAAATCAATGTGATGCTGAAAACCAAATCCCTTCATTTGTATACAAGAGGCTCTAATAAAATGATACCATGAAGAGTGTCACTACAAGCCTTCATCTTGATCTACAGCAATTTGAGTAAATACATTTTGCATGTTTAACCAATAAGATAAAATAAAACTTAAAATGGTTGAACTCTCTCATATAAACTAGGCATCAGGTAGACACTGTATGGGAACCTGTTCAGCCTCTACAAGAGAAAGCTGAGGGGCGATCTGGTGGCTGTCTATAAACTGGCCAAGTGAGGCCAGCAGGCAATGGGAAAGTCCCTGTTCCCCTGAGCACTACCAGGAGTAACAACAAATAACGGCCATAAGCTGACAGAGCAGATTCAGGCTAGATATCAGGAGGCGCTACTTCACAGTCAGGGCGGCTAGGATCTGGAACCAACTTCCAAGGGAAGTGGTGCTGGCTCTTACCCTGGTGGTCTTCAAAAGGAGGCTAGATGGACACCTTGCCAGGGTTGTTTGACCCCAGTACTCTTTCCTGCCATGGCACGGGGTCGGACTTGATGATCTGCTCAGGTCCCTTCCGACCCTACCAACTATGAAACTATGGAAGGCAAAGGCATGGACAGTTTCCTTCATGTTCACTGAGCTGACCATGGAAATTCTACAGAATGATTAAAAAAGCCCCAAGAGATACTCTGAAGGGATATTATCTTGGTTCGAAAAGCATAAATCTTGGATGTAAAGCCTCACATAGAAATTCTCTGCCACTCATACTCTCTAATCACGATACAAGATCATGAGTCTTGAAGGCATTATTGCCAAACAGCTCAGTATTTTTATCCTAGGGTCAAGTGGTATCAAACCATAAAATGACACCAAGTACTATTTTACTTCTCTTACCCTCCATGAGGGCACAGTGTTAATTTTTCTCATGAACTGCTTAAGTAAGTGTCTTACTACTGAAGGCTGTACACTATAAAGCATTTGCTTCTAGATTTAGTATCTCAAGATTATTCTGTAATTGCAACTCAGAAATAAAGTGCAGGGCAAAAAGACAAAGCCATAATTAAAACTGATTATATGATCATACTGCAGCACAGATTCATGATTTTGAAGGAATAAGTTTATTAGCTGCCAAACTGTCAAATTCTTTGATTTCATAATCCCTTCTGCTTCCACTATTATTTGCTACATCCTTGAATACAAACTCCAATTCAATAATGAAGTACCCTGTAGAAAGCTTTCTTGGGGAAACACAAGGAAATACCATGCTGCTACAAATATTTGTGTAGCGAACTAAAGAAAAGCCTCAAAATTTGCTTAGCTACTGATTCCAAAATTTAGCTCTTTCAGATGTCTGATTCTGCTTGCAATGCAAAAAAAACCCCTAGAGCAAGGGTAAAAAACTCAATAGGCCTGAGCCACACCTGGACCTTGGAGCTCCTCACAGGACAGATCCAGGTCCACAGCTCTGGCGATGGGGAAAGCAGTTGCTGTCTGGGGGTTAATGTAGCAAGTTGTTGCTCCTCCCTTCATATCCTGGCTTCTCACCCTACCTCTAAATTCCCAAGGTCCTCTAGGAGCCCCGTGGGCCAGAGGAAACAGCTCTATGGGCCAGATCCAATCCACAAGCCATATATTTGACATCCCTGCCATAGAGGAAAGAAACCACAATATCAAGCCATACAGACTGTGGGAAGAATAACTGAAGGATTAGTGCTGCTGCTCAGTCACCTGGAGAAGTGCAGCAACACAGCCTTTATTGTAATAGCTGATAAAAAAAAAAAAAAGAATGTAACACTATCTACCACAGGGGAATTATACTACTACTACTACTACCCATACTACTACTACCCACCTAATGTTTCAGTGTCAACATTTCTACACATCAATGCAACATGATACTGATATTTTAGTGAGATGATTGGAAATATATTAAGGATTCCAGGTCCAGGTCAAATCTGTTAGCAGTGGATGCTTAAGTAACCTGTATCTCTCTACTACCCCATTTCTGAAAAAAATGTAATAATTAGCCCCCCCCAATAAGTTTTAGGGATGGGTATGGTTGTAATCTTCTATTTTATTAGAAATTTCCATCTCTGCACCCCTCCAAAAGTTTTATTTTTTCATCCCAATGGAAGTAGAAAGCTAAGTAAAAAAGCTACCTACTTCAAAATTTCATCAAAACCCATTCAGACAAGTAAAGCCATGCTAGGAATTCCAGCAAGATCTGCATAAAAAAATCAAATATGAAGGAAAATCATTTGAAAATATGGTTATCTGCACATGCATTTCACGCTGAAAAGCAGACAAAAGCAAACATTTAACCGCTCATTTCTTAACCAACACAGACATGCAGCAATAAGTACTGATGAAAAAATCAGGCACTGAGTAACTTCTTTTTGCAGATGCAACTGTGCAAGGAGTACCTCGTTCAAACAGCAGGTCTGACCCGGTGCGTAGAACATAACCCACCTGGCAGGTGGCTGCAGATCTGGCATACAGCATGGCCAATGCAGCATGTGCCCGAGGACCAATCACATTGGATTGGGCTGGGATACAGGGTCAATTTATGGTTAGACGCAGTCCCTCTCTGTGCCAGCAGGGCTGGTGCCTGGAATTTAGCTGTGGCTCCCTGCCAGCCTCCCTTCCCCCACCCACCTCAAGTCCCACAACCCCAAAAGCAAGAGAAAAGTCAGCAGACAGAGCAACCCTGGCTTCTGCTTGATCAATCACTTTCTCACGGACCTGGTGCAGCACATGGCCCCAGAGCTGGCACATCAGGTCATACCCTGGGTGCCAGCTCAAACTCACACACAGGACTGTGTCATCTGGCTGGGGGGTGGCAGGGGAGTTCCCATGGCTCCAGAAATTTGGCAGTGGGGTGAACAGAACAGTGGCAGAGTTAATCACCACGGCTTCAAGTTTCCAAACCTGTGGGGAGTCACTATTTTCCACCAGCTGTTTTGGGGGGAAAGTTGTAGTTTATATGTGAGGAAATACAGTATCATAGAATCACAGAATCAATGAATTGGAAGGGACCTAGACAGATCATCTAGTCCAACCCCCTGCCATGGGCAGGAAGGAGCACTGGGGGTGGCAGGGGTCATAAGACCCCAGCCAGGTGCCTATCCAGTCTCCTCTTGAAGATTTCCAGGGAAGATGAGAGCACCACCTCTCTGGGACGCCTATTCCAGGCTCTGGCCACCCTTACTGTGAAGTAATATCTAACTTCCTAATATCTAACCTAAACCTATCCTCCCTCAGCTTGCGGCCATTGTTCCTGGTGAGTCCAAGGGGGGCCCTGGTGAACAGACTTTCCCTGAGTCCCTGCTGCTGGCCCCTGATAAGGTTGTAGGCAGCCACAAGATCCCCCCTCAGTCTCCTCTTGCGGAGACTGAAGAGATTCAGGTCCCTCAGTATCTTCAGTACAGTTAAACTTTGATCTGAAAGTAACCCTTATTTAAGGTTATAGTTATAACTTACGCCTGCTCTCCAGAAAGGGTTCAAGCACTCCAACAAGTGACTAAGTTATACATGAACAAATAGGTGGCACCACTTCCAACACACAAAAGTAGCAAACAACACCCTCTCTCACAGGCTCTCCCCTTTACAATGATTTACTTACTCTATAGTAATTTTAGGGTTGTGCAGTATCACCCAGTACTTCCCACTAATTTTTTGCAATGTAGTACATAGTTGAGCAAACATTTGTAATTTCCTTAATGGCTATGAAATGCTATTAGACTAAATTTTACTCTCTCAATGATAAGGCCTAGAATATAACCGTAATTCCTAAGTCTCTTAGTATAATGCCACATGTATACATTTTATCTCCTATACGATGCATCTTAGGTGACAGCCTAAATAGCAACCATCACACATTACAGTAATACCACGATGAACACCTCTGGAAAATGTTTGAGAAGTACTACCAAAAGGGCTCTAGTTTCCAGCTAAACTATTACAGGTCTAGCTGAAGCCATCAAATTGTAACATCACTTGGAACTCTTATTCGGCAAACACGGTAAATTTAATCTCTATACTAACAGCCAGCAAGGGGCAGAAAATCATTTGGATTTGGAATCCAATAAATTTTAGTGCTTCCCTGTATGGGGATTTAATGCCTTAAATCCTCTGTGCTGTGCACAATAGCAAAGATAAATTGTGAATTAGATGCACTTCCATCTAGCATCTGTGAAAGCTGAAGATCTGCAGGTTGTAAAGGAAAGAACTGTGTGATGTCTTCAGAGTTCTAAGAAAAATATCAGTTCTACTCACCCAACTCGAGAAACATTGTAATTATCACAGTACGCAGTAGCATATATACAGGTCAGTCCTCACATACAAGGTAGCAGGTTGTTACACAAATATCTAACAGTCAACACATAAATCAACTTGCAAAGTTCTCTAAAGGTTGTAAATCCTCTGTAGAAAGCTTTTAATTATCTTCAGCAGTTTACATTTGATTCGAGACTAGCATTAGGTGCAGCTATTCCTAGAACCTGACGTATGCCTAAAAATTCTAAGGTTCTCTCTCCGACTGTTAAGATAACTTTAGTCATTTTCATATTAGGGTTGCTGCTGCCCAAAACAGGGATTTAGTCTCCCCTAGGTGTAACAGGACTTGCCCTCACCAATGCCAAAACACTACTGATGGGAGCACCTGAGGAGATACAAGCCCCTAGAACTCACAGGGTTTTGAAAAAGAAAAGAAAAGCGCTTGAACTCTAACGTGTACTTCAACAAGTAGTTCTACTAAAAAGCAGGAAGCGAAATGTAACATGACTCCATCAATAAATTGCCTCTCACCTATTAGAAGTGCTACCAGAATACATGAAATACTAGACTTCAGAGAAGCTGAATATTGATAATGTTGCTTCAATTGTATGGTAGTATTAGAGTGATGTAGAGGCAGTGCACCAGCAGCACTGGAAAGAAGACAGCAGCACTTGGAACACCAACAATACAACTTTTCTCAAAATCCTCTACCACACTCTGACATACCTGTGTTCTCCCAAGGACTGAACTTCTGCCCAGAGAAAAAGCCCTGGCAACAAGATACTAATATGTAGAGAATTAGAAGAATTCTTCTGCAGACTTCACCTAAAAAAAAATACTTCCACAACTACAACAACTCTAACAACTCTCCTGCCACAACTGTGAAAGACTGGACGCCTCCCAGTGGCTATAACCACACACAGGATTACTACATCAACTGTTTCAGGAAGAACGCTGATACTGACATTCTCAACAAAAGCCAGGACCACAACAACCTCCCTCCCTCAGAAAGAAAAGCCATGCTTCCCCTTAAGAGCCAACAACAAAATTAAAATCAAACCAGCATACAAAGGTGAAGCTACAGTCATCTACAACCATCAGGACATGAATGAAGCCAACAGACAACCCACAGACACCAAATATTATGAAGAATTTGACAGAACCCAACACCAGAAGTGTTGGAACAGCTCTGGAACAGGAAAATATCAAATGCTTCCCATGCCAGCTTCAGGAAAAGCGACTTCTACTTATTCCCCACTTTCCCATGCCAGGAACTTTCCATATGCTCCCAAAGACCCATAAACAAGGTAACTCTGGCAGATCCATCATATCCAACTATGGTACTCACACTGAAAAGCTATCGGGATTCAAAGAAACTTTCCTGAAATGACTTTTCACTCAAAGAGGAACTCTTCTACAAGACACCACAGACCTCCTCAACAGAATCCAGAACATCCACCACCTCCCCAAGAACGCCCCACTTGCAACCATGGATGTCAGCTGCATGTACCCTAACATCCCACATCATGAAGCACAGCTTCCTTCCCAAAATCCCTACAAGAACATGGAGTACACTCAGATTTGCAAAAACACGTTGCATAAATCATCTACCACATCTTCACCCACAGCAACTTCACTTTCAATGATCAACACTTGCTTCACACCATGGCACAAAGGTGTTCTCCTCACCAACATACCAGCCTCTTCAAGAGCCACCTCGAGAACAAATTCATAAACTGCACCATCAAACCTGCACTATACCTATGCTACATAGATGGTATTTTCATCACCTGGACTCACATACTGATTTCCACTACAGGTTTAACAACTATCATCCCTTGATCAACTATCATCCCCTTCCCTGGAATATTCCATACACTAAAATCAATTTCCTAGACACCATAATCCACATCAAGGATGGAACCCTACAAAACCACCATATACAAAAAACCCACAGACCACTGTTACTTAAGTCCACAAGAGCAATAATCATCCCCAAAACACCATAAAAGCTGTAATACACCTCTATATCTGCTCTGAAAACACTTGTAATGCCTACCTGGCCAGCCTAAAATCTGACTTTATACAATAAGGACACTCCAGTAAAGAAACAAAACTATATTTCCTGAAGTAACCTGCTATAATTCAAAAAGAAATCCCCGAGACCACACAACCCTGGTGGTCACCTACCACCCCACACTGGAACCGATCAGACGAATCATCAAACAACTACAGTCTATATAAAGGGTGGGCAATTATTTTGGCTAGAGGTCCACTTAATTAGCTTTGATATCCTCTTGAAGGCCACATCCCTTCCCCTGCCCCCCAACTCCCTCCTTCCCCAGAGCTGCAGTATGCCCCAATTTCTCTCTCTCTCTCTCTAGCTATAGCACAACCCAATCCCCACTCCCTCTCCCTTTCTCCCTGGCCTCCCTCCCCACAGCTGTAGCATGTTCAGATCCCCATCCCCTCTCCTTGGAGCTGTAGCACTCCTTGATCCCATCTCTCCATGTCTCTCTGTTTTTTAATATGTTGTGTTGGCTTTCACTGTTCAGACTTGATATAGACTTGCATTCAAAACCTGGTCTAACTCTATCCCAGCTATGCAGTTGGTTCAATAGAAGACACTACCCTGAGGAAATCCTTGACTCATTTTAATTTTACCTATGGTGAGAGACCCTAGGAGATATTAGATTGGAACTTGTGAAGGTTTTATGGGAAAAGAAAAAACCCGTTGGGTAAACTGACCCCACTACAGTGAGTTTCAAGTAAACCAAGGGTATCAGATTGATCTGTGAGCCATTTCCCTTCTGCAGGTACCCACAACCCACTCTGCAGCTTCATTGGACTCTGCCCATAGTGTTGCCAGGGCTCTGGAAACCATGGTAAGAAGCCTTGCCACTGCAGTCAAAGGAACTATTGGGGGGAGAGATATTGGTGTAGCTAGCCATCTAGAGGTTAATGCAGATTCATGTGTCCTGAGCAACCTCATGCTGCTGCAGAGGGAGGTGTCAGAATTGCTGCCATTGCTGCTGATGCTATTCACCCCCTCTGCTGAATGCTGCTGATTCCTAAGACAACTGGCAATGGGGAAAAGTAGATCTGCCACCAGCTGCAGTAAGTGCGATACTGACACATCCCTCTGTAGCAGCGTGCAGCGTGACAGGGATACTGACCATGCATATGGGTGACTCCTGCCCCTGCTCTTCCATTCTGGCCCTGGGAGAAGACAGCAGCCTAAATTACTCACTTACACACATTGTATCCAGCATATGAGCTTTATGTTTGACTCTCCTGAAGGAACCAAACAAAGCAGGAGAAGCAAAGCTTCAAGTCTATGGTCAGTCTAAAGGCCAGCTGCAAAAGGTCGTGAAAAGGAATAACTTAAGGCAGCACATTTCAAGTCACTTTCCTGCAAGGAGACAACAATCAAATGAGAACCTTGCAGATGCTTGGAGAAGGAAGACAAGACACCAATTTCCTATGGTGATGATATGCACTGGCTGAAGCTACCGCCCCAAAATTTAATATAAACACACAATTTGTTTTTCAAAGGTCTTCCACAGAACCAAAAATAAGCACATATCAGCCACACAAAATTCATCCTAATTATCCACCAGCTACTTCTATTAACCCCCTGATAACAGCTGTTGAGATCTGCCAAGTGCTAATGCATTAACAATCAAGGTCTACCTTTACTCAAAGACCACTGAACATAGCAGCAAAATTCAGCTTGTACCTTAGGGGGTTCAGAGGATGGCTTAAAGCAGATAGAAGTATGAGCACAGAATGGGGGTGAAGCATTGCACAAGTCAATCCACTGTTGTCACGATCTTTGGAGACACCATTTAAAGAATGAATTGAAACTAAATGATCTGCCACTGGCTGCCTTATTTCTTCCTGATCAGTCATGCTGAGTGTAGATTGTACTGCTGTTCAAATTATTCTAACTGCTAGACTGCAGCAGAAATCTATTACTTACCTGTGGCTTCTCTCACTTGTAACCAAAGCTGGAACTCAGGCTGAACACTTCATGTTTGAATGTATGGGTACATCTTTTACAGTTCCAGATGTCAGAGGTTTTATAGTTAATAGAACTGGCTTCATACAATACTCACACTTAGTTCAATAATAAACTGTATTACTTAAAAAGTTGTCCAATTCATGATCATTTCAGTGTAAATATATAACAAAGATGTACCAATCGTACACCTCCCACAATAGTGTAATGCTACTTGCTAAATACAATAAAAACCTAACTATGGACAAAACGGGAATGGGTATACATGCAGAGGGCAAGCACAGCACAACAACTGGACATAAAGTTACATCCCGGAGCAAAGACCTAAGATACCTCCTTGCAATTTCCAAATGAAACCACAAAACCAACAGAACCTAAACATTTTGCAATTTATTCTGTCAAACTGTAAAACCTAACTTTATAAGATACTTTTTCCAGTGTTCCAGTACCTTATTCTTTTTAGATACCTTATTTAGATATTTACTACCTTATTTAGTTACAATGAAACTGAAAAGGTTCAGTATCTACAGCAGAAGCACTGTGCTTAAAAAACTGAGGACTCAGAACTGAAACCCAAAAGTGCTTTATACTATGCATCAGTTTTATTTATCCCAGAGGAGAAATGACAGCTTCAGTTACAGGGCATAAGTGACTGCAATGCAGTATGATTAGCTCAACACCTGAGACTTGAGCACCCCACAAAGCCACATCCTTGCCTGAAGTTAAAAGTAGATCCAATGCCAAGGTGTTGGCAGCTAAATGTGTTAACAGGTTAGCTGACAGCCAAAAATGTTAAGACCATATGTGGAAGTCTGCTCTTTGATGATTTTTTTTTTTTTTTTTTTTTTTTTTTTAGTGCTTATGAGCATTATAAGCACTGAAATCCAACTGAAAAAGGTAATTATGAGTAACCCATATTAATAGACTATTTTAATTTTCATGTAGAGTTGCAAAAGCAAAGTAAAAGCTAACTGAAGAATAATTCCCGCACCTTGCACCTTTCAATTTAAAAGATTTTTTTTTGGGGGGGGGGGCCGACAGATGGAGAGAGGAGGAAAGGAGTGGGATAATTTAGGGAAAAGTTACTACCTAACTGGCCATAAGTAAGCTTAAAACATTTCTGTGCACCATTACTACATTCATACACAAACTATTTTAGACATCTATAAACATGACTAGACCCAAGATCATTCATTATTTATTATCTTCATTACACCTACAAACTGCAGAAACAAAACACTAAACTAGCACTTTTAGTATTTGGCCCTGAACTCATTTTCAGAATACACGTTTCAGTCCATATCATTTCTGACCTCTGATCAGTTCTCTTAATTTAATGTTTGTTAATCCTCTCCTTTTCACAAACTCTCCCTCCTTCCAGGTTGCTCCTTGTTATTCTGTGTTGATGTATCAATATAACATATTAAACTACGGCAATATAACATAGTAGACTGCGGCAATAAAAAAGAAGAAGAAACTTAGTTTAAGTAAAATTTAACCTATCACACTTCATTCTAGTCACAAAATAGGGTTGAAAGCAAGCAGCTGAACGGGCAGAAGTTTAAAAAAAGAGGGAAAAAAGATCAAGGAAAGATAAGCCTAAGTAGGGATCTCTCCAACTAACATAATTACCAACAGAGACTGAGGACAGGGTGGCAAACAAACAGCATATTTGCACCACAGCTCCCACTCTTAATTGCTCGTG
>NW_017729031.1:88775805-88785414 GCF_001723915.1 Gavialis gangeticus
AGAAGAAGAAACTTAGTTTAAGTAAAATTTAACCTATCACACTTCATTCTAGTCACAAAATAGGGTTGAAAGCAAGCAGCTGAACGGGCAGAAGTTTAAAAAAAGAGGGAAAAAAGATCAAGGAAAGATAAGCCTAAGTAGGGATCTCTCCAACTAACATAATTACCAACAGAGACTGAGGACAGGGTGGCAAACAAACAGCATATTTGCACCACAGCTCCCACTCTTAATTGCCCGTGGGTTCTTTTACATTCATCTAACATAGGCATTCCCTCCCTGCCACAGAAACCGGGAAGTTTCAATGAACATCTGGACTTGGGTTCAAAATCCCACTGCTCAAACTTTGTTGGGTTTTTTTTTTACAATTTAAATTGGGTTTAAATACTGAAAAGCAAAACACACAGGAAAGAAATTAGCTTGGAAAAATCAACTACCACACTCCTGGAGACACAAAAGCACTATCATGTTTATTTTCATCTTAAACATGAACCCCAAATAGCTCTGCAGGTTCCCAATTAAAATACAAAATTAATACTTAATATCTTCAAATTCTTCCCTGTCCACAGCATCACAACTACTACATGCTAAACTTATTGCTATCCACCGGATTTATCTTCTTCAGGTTTCAGTCTTCAAAGGCAAGACCACTGGTTCAAGCATTACATTAAGCAAGTCCTTCTTAACTGATCAGACAAACCGTACCTATAAAAAAGACATATACTTCAAGGAAACATGAAAAAAAAATCAGAATGAAAACCACACAAATTCAAACCAAAGTTAGTATAAGTGTTTTGAAGTGCAACTGCTGTCTGACATCCGGCGGCACCAAACAGTTACCTAATTTATTCCATGCCTTGCAGAGCACCAGAGGCCAGTACCCTTTACTAGCAATAGTTAGATTAACTACTACCTTAAAGTCATGCCTCAAGTAAACAAACGGTTTCAAAGGTCAAACAGTGAAAAGGAGGCAGCCTTATTTTTTGTGAAAAATAAAAACTAGCTGAGACATTTTATTTACTCCTAATCTAGGTCAGAGATGAATTACATTTCTGGTGTCAGACACCCCAAGCATTCACTTTCTCTGAGTGGCTTTGAAGAAACTATTAAGTATACTATTAACCACTTCTGGAATGTGGATTTAAAGTAGCAAATACACAACTCTGACAGCTAGCTACCTGCCACTCCAGTATGAGCAAAACCAGCATTCTTTGCTACAAGGATATCAGTATGAGCCTGAGAAGACCATTAATCATGAGATACCTTTGAACACTGTATTTACAAAATTCAAAACAAGTCATTCATGTCTACCATCCTCCTCCACCATTCAAGATTCCTAACATAAGCTGCTATATGTGAGCACCATAAAAAAGTCACCACCTAGAATTAACCCCTTCATATCAGAACCCAACAAAACCAGTGCACTAAATCCAAATACAAAAACCTTGTGCCAGAGGAGTGAAATTCCTTCAATCAAATTATGTAGTAAATTCTTCTAAATAGCATTTATCTTAAGAAACATAGGTCTATTTTTAAAATCATTTCAACCTGTAAGATTAAAAAGGCAAAACATTTTAAAAGAAACAAAATCAGCAGATAAAGTACAAAATATATTAACAAATCTGACACAAACAAAAAACAGATTTTTATTCTCTGAACTCCTTCAGAAGGGGAAATTCCAAAATTCATTTGAAAGCTTGAAATACTACCTTTCCAGGATGTCTTAGAAGAGTAATGTAGGAGGCAAGGATTTTTTTATTTGTACGTGGCTGGGAAAGAGCCAGGATCTCTGGGGCGGAGGAGGCATGGAGGAGGGGGGCACAGATCAAGGCCCCCATGGTGAGGGAGGGAGTTGGGCAGGGGCTGGGGCACTGTGCAGCCAAGGCAGTGCACGGGGCCGCAGAACTGGGGCAGGGAGCAGGACAGCCACAAGTGGCTTCTCCAGGAGCCAGGAAGCACTTGAGGTAGGTGGCTCCCCGCTGCTGCGCACACCCCCCAGGAGGGGGCATGGGGAGGGCAGGGCACATGGCCTCCCAGAATTGTGCATGGAGCAGGGGCAGATGCAAGCTGCCTGCTCAGGGCTTGCTGACCTGCTTCCCTTCCCCTGGGAGCCTCATGCTGCCATGCAGTAGCTGGAGCAGCGGCCCTGTGGAGCTGTAATACCCACTGTTGCTGGGTAGGCAGGGGACACACGGCTGGCACAGGGATCCCGGAGGAAGAGCAGCAAAGCAGGGAGCCTTGAGCCTGCAACAGGCAGCCAGCATCCGCATCGCCCCCACCCTACTCGGCCCTGGTGTACGCGCACACACACACACGCACACACACACGTCCTGCCTTTCGATTTGCAAAAGGTGGTCACCATAGAAGGGGGAAGGCAGGGTATCTTTTTTGATGTCATGACATTGCATTCAAAAGCTTATCTGACTTTATTCTATGCTGACTGTCATTCTTGCATCAAAATCTTGTTTAACTTCATTCCAACCATGTAGGTGGTCCAATAAAACAGTGGTTCTCAACCTTTTTTGTACCAGGACCCATTTGTAAACATTGATCGCCACTCCTGACCCAGTGCCCCTCACTTCCAACCCACGGCCCTGCATTTTGTAGGATCTGGGGTAGGTGTGTGGCTCTTTCATATATTCTTATGACCCACTTTTGGATCACTACCCATGGGTTGAGAAATGCTGCAATAAAAGATATTACCCCCAAAAAATCCTTGCCTCTTGATAATTCCTGGACCATCACTACTACAATATTACTCTAACACTGCCTTACAATAGTAATGACATTGGCACCTGTGAAAAATGTCTTACCTCACACGCCTATCTAAGTTCATTAGCAAACACCTTCTATCCTTTTGTGCTATTTGGCTCAAGACCATAATAAGCTTAACTGTAGCACAGCTGAGAGAAAACCAAAACTAATCTCATTCAATACATTCACTGAAGAGCCATCAGACAGTGAAGTGGATGTGCACCTTGTCAATAAACTAATATGATAACATGCACAAATCTGAAAGCCTTGTTAATTACTCTCCTGGTTAACAGTTGAGTAGTATGTCTCCATGATATCTGCTCAGTAGGTGGGGAAACTTGCGCTACTGCATGGTGTACTATACTTGGTGAGAACTAAGTATAAAGATTACAGCTTCAGGCATTCTGATCTACTACTTTTCATGAACAAAATCACTTTAAAACAGGGCCAAACATGCCTCTATCCTCCACAAGTAAAAAAAAGGTCATCAGAGAACAGATATAAAGGTTTAACCAGAGCAGAAGTGAATTACTGAAATTTAATGGCTTAAATTGTCATAAATAACCAGGCTGCCATTTTGTAATAGTGCATTTTTATACCAGGATAAGAATCAATTACTAATTAAACAACTTAATAAAGGGTAGCTTCATGGCTTTAACAAGATATACAGGCCAGTAAGATCCTGGATTTTGATTTTTTATAGTATGTAGTAATTATATTTGAATGACTCAACATTACAGAGCAACAGATGTGGCTATTGGGGGGGGGTTGTAAAATCTTAATTTGGTTAGGATAAATTTAATTTTTGTTCTACTTGTACAGGAACAGAACTATGTTTGAGATGTCTTATTAAAAACTAAAATCTTTTTCAAGTACCTGGTGGAAAGCCACCCAACAAAGAAAGCTCAGAATAACTTACGTAAAGAAAGATTACATTGTGCTATTTACACAATGGACAAGAATTAATTAAAAGCCTTTCAAACCATGGTCATCTTTGACTCCCTGTCTACCATCACCTGTAAGTAGTTCACAAACTAACAGATATGATAAATCTACAGATTCAGTACCTTCCAAGTTAAGCAATTTATTTTCTCTACTATCATAACAGAATTGAAAAAAACCTAAGGATAATCTTCAAAAAACAGAAAGTTATCTAGAAAGCAGGTAAGATACAATTTTGCCATCAACTACTGGCTATAGATCAGATCATACAAGGAGATGTGGTAATAAGCCAATGGGCATATAGAACAGCACCTCACCAGTCAAGTAAGATCTGTTGCAGTGAGTTTGAAGTAGAACAATCATGAATTTGTTATAGACAAACTCTTTTTGAAATGAAAATGAAAGAGCATTTCAAAGCAAGTTGAAATACTATTACCTATACATTAATTTATTTTAAAATTAAGTAATTAACAAGGAACACAGAGGCCTTGGGAATTTGTGGTTTGAAAACTCCACACTCTCTTGGAAAATAAGAAGTTACTCTCAAATGAGAATTTCTACAAACTTGCTTGTATTGGTAAATTGTAAGGATGACTTAATTTTCCAACCATTTAACGCATGAAACTTCTAAAAGCTACAGTATGTTTCAGTTGATTCTGTTGCTGCTTGGGCACTTTCCCAATTGACAGTACAGGAACCCAAAATCTACTCTTCTACCCCTGACTAAAAGCCAAGAAAGATACTTGAGTTACTCTCTGCTGGCACAGACAGACTACACAAACACTGTGTAAAAAAGCAGCTGACCAATAACACATTCCCCACAAAATGACCTCAGCTGCTGGAAAGTTACCCCTGAAAAATAAAAGTTAAAAGGTAAACCATTACAACTTCAAGACAGATGTGGACAAATGAACTCTCTACCACTTCAATATCAGAGAAGCTGTTTGCTAACCGGATATGGACGACCTGCTCCCCTACCATCAAAAAAAATAAAATAAAATAAAATAAATCAGAAAACAGCAGTTCCTAAAATATGCAGCTATACTAGTATAAACTGTAAACTGTTCACTCCTGGTCTTATAAACTGCAGTAGCATACAAAAATGATGCAAATTACATGGAGGCATGACTGTCTTTCTATGCCATACGAAATTAAGGTAAAAATAGAAGTTAGAGGAGTGCAAATTAGAGATTCTACCTAATCACAGCAGCCAAGGGACAGAAGAAGAAAGTTAGGAAAAATACTTGCTTATTTTTGCAGCTAGAGAAAGAGTGGAAAGGGAGATAAAAATCATCTGAAGAACAACAATAATTTTAGATGCAGGAAATACGGTAAAGTACTGTGACAGAAGGAAAATAAAGAGCAAAATCAAATACTGAAAACAAAGCAGAGAAATATGCACCATATATATTTGTGTTCTTAGGAACAGTGGCTTCAAACAAGAAAAGGAGACATTTTAACAAGAAGTATTACAATTATGATTAAGTTTTAACTAGAAAAATGTCAAATTTCTTGTGCAATATCTAATGAAAACAAGGCAAGACTTTAGTTTTAATTGCTAATGTGGCACCACAAGTATTTTTCAAACTGGCTAATAAGCCAAGTCATGTTTCCCAAATCTTGCATTTAATAACACAAACATTCTGAAGAGATTTGCAAGTCTAGATTTAACTGCTTTATTTATTAAAACTGAATGGATACAAAAGAGTTAAAATCTAGGTTCTCTAGTAATACAATAAAAGCTGTTCTCTAAAGGATTTAGGGATTGAGAGGAAAAAGCAATTGCTTTGCCAATGTATATAAAAACGTCTATCAGAATAGAAGAATTCCCAAATCAGGCAGCTGCAGAAGGGACATTAGGGTCAGTGTCCCAGTTTCTCAGGCCGTCAATCTCCAACAGACTCATAATAGCAACATCCACATAAGCACAGAATTTTTAGAGTATAACAGAAAAATTTTCAAATTCAGTCCAAAGTTGGCTTTATTTTCCAGGAATTGTGAGGCATCAAAACTATTTTGTGTATCTGTTTGCTTATTTTGACAGTAATACTAAAAATCCTCACAGCATCTCCTCCTTAATAAAAGATTTCTTTCTAGGTCAAGGGACAATTAATTATGGTTATTAAGAACTAACAGAAAAGCTGTGTCTTAGAGCTCAACATACTACACTGAGAATGAAATTACCAAGCTCCCAGGATTTGACAAATTTTGACAACTGCCCTATTCAGTGATGGGGTACAAAAGAGCATGAAGGTCCACCTAGGAAAAACACAGATGTCAATGGATCTAGCTCTAAAGGGGAAGCAGTCCCTTTCCTCCAATAAGCTTGCCTACTGTAATATTTGAAATCAGGATCCTAAGAGAAGTTTCTGATATTGCTTCCTCTTGCCTTCAATTTTGTACTTACTCTAAAAATTAGCTGACTGGACAAAACTAGCGCTCAAGAAATTGAGAACCTTCTTCATCTACATGTTTCAAGTTCATAGAATTATAGGTCAAACAAGATGGAAGGGGAAATCTAAGCTTTACACAGTTATTTCTCAAATTAGGTAGACAGGCCAAATTAAAGTCATGGCCGTTCATAGCTACAATACATAAATAGGAATTTGGAAAGCCTAAAGTTGGCTATAGCCAAAACACAGGCCTTTCTGTCCTTTATTTTACATTGAATCACAATCAGCCACGCTTCCAAAAAATGTTGGGATATAATACTTGGAGCTTTATAATCACACACAAGGATAGAGCTGTGTTTGCTAATACTAAAAACCTTGCACGCGACCTGTCACTGGACAGTTAGAGCTTTTAATTCAGCTTCCAAGAAGTGCATTTGTAGTTCACTGCCATGCTGTTCTAGAAATAAAAGATCCACATCCAGGAAAACCACATGCAGGAACTGTTTCTATCATTGAAATGGAAGCATTCTAAAGTTATTCTATGGAGGTAACTAGTATTCTTAAAGTAACTGGGAGTGTCTTTTTTTTTGCTCCAAAACTGACTACAAATTTTAAACAATGTCTGAATTTTTGTAAAATAAACACAGGTAACAGTCCTTACAGACACAGAACATGTGATGTGCATCACAAGCAAGTAATATACAATTTTCCCTACCATTTTAATTCTACATCTTAGTATTCCTCCTAAATACTTTTACTTCCAAGTCGTATAAAAGTTACGTTCTGCCTTTGGGAAAGAAACAAGTTGATGCCATCAATCACTAGCTAGACTGCACATTAAAACAGGATCTCAAATGTATTACTAAAGGTGCACTTTGTTCAGATAAAGTCATGAATAGCAAACCAGTATTTTCAAGGATGATATACTTACAGTTGGTTAAATATAGACTGACCTCCATCCTAGTCTCTGAAAGCTAATGAGACCAATCATAGTATAAAATATGGTTGCTGAGGCTAGACTTTTACCAAGAATTAAATGTATAAGTTAAGACCTGTTCTGCAGAACCTACTTCCACATCATAAAATTCTATTTTGGAGATAACTGCCGTCATAGAAAGGGTACCTTGTATGAAAAAGATATGTACTCCTTGAAGTGCCAGCAATACCTGTTCACAACAGTTAAAGTAGTAAATGTTGATTATGTTTTGAAAATTTTAAGTACCCACCTGCTTACACATTTTAAATCTGTCAACCAGTAAGCCTCAGTTTGTGTTATATAAACCTACCAGCTTCTTCCACCATGATTTTGCTTTTTACATGTAGCATTACAGAACTGGGTTTAAAAAAACAACCACCTTGTGTAAGCTTTCAAAGCTTAGGGCCCTCAATTTCACAGAAAGAACAACTGCAGCTCCCATGAAATTTAAATGCCGTCTGGGAGCAAGGGAAAAAAGTCTGGTCCTACAGTGTTTTCCCATTATCAGACTGTTTAAGCCGCACCAACCCCTCCCCCCCAAATAAGAACAAACTACTCTTTTTCTCCAAAAATCTCTACAAAAAATAAACACATAAATAAAAGGAAATTCTAGAAACCCAGACAGAACTCACCACGTGTTACCATCCCTAAGTCAACTTGGCTGATTATATATTGTTATAAGAAACACAGACTTATTTTGTACACACAGTAAAGTATCTGACAAATATCATCACTGTACATTTGTTTGAAACATCAACAGTCTGGCTAATAACCTATTTTTAAGACTCATCCATGTAACAGCTTTGTGTTACAGAATAACACACTGCTTTTCATTTCCAATTTGCTTACATATGAAAAGCCCACTCTAGATTCTTTTGGCATAGAAACCTACTTCTACTGTATGTTTACTGCAGTTGCCTAGAGAAAATCCTAACACTATTGTCAAGGGCAACATTGATACATTAGTAATCTTTGTTAATGCTCATTTTTATATCTGGCTCAAAATCAGAAATGAAACAAGCACTTGAATTTAATTTGCACTCTGACCAGATTTCCAAATAAGATTTATAACAGGAATATAACGAAGCACTATGTATTCCACTTTAAACAATAGGTGAACGTGTTGATGAGTAAAGGCTACACTCTCAATTTAAAAGAGAAAAATATTATAGTTGTATTTGAAAAATCAACTGCAACTGATCACATGAAATCCAGGATCAGATCTTCATCTAGCCTGGGACAAAATGTGTTACCTGAAAATAAGTAACAAAAAGCTCACTTAGAGATAACATCCCAGTGGAGAACTGCAAATACATTTCCAAGGAAGGTCCTCATTTTTTCAACACAGTGCTTTAAAAACTTATCTTCTCTACCTACAACAATTACAAGTTACATGCTAAAATGGAAGGAAAATCAACTAGCTGTTGGCAGTAATGTGTAATTTTTCCATTGTAAAGAGGCTTAACAGGTTATATTAACAGCTGTGCCTGACACAATGCCCCTCAAACACAAACCCCTCAAATAAAAGTTATTCAAATACAGAGAAAGATGGCTGTGAAGAGTGCTCTCCTTCATTGGCTAATGCCCTACTCATAAAGGAAAGCTTCCTAATTCTCAGTCTAACCTACAAAACTAAAAAGAAACTAAAAAGAACTGGAGGTCACATCATAGGCACATGGTATACATGTTAGCCTACTATGCTTGAATCAGAGAATCATACAGTAGTGCTGAAAGGGAGCTCCAAAGGACATCTAGACCAAGGGGGCAAGGACAACCAGCAAAACTCAGAAGCATGGGAAATACCCACACAAGAACACAGGCACAGCTACACCTCGACCGTGTCCAACCTCTTTTTGAACACCTCCAGCGATGGAGAGCCCACAGCTTCCCTAGGCAGTCTATTCCACTACCTCATTATTCTAACAATAAGGAAGCTTTTCTGGGTATCCAATCTAAACGTACTTTGCTGTCACTTTAAACAACTAGTATGCAACCTCCACCTCTCTTGATTTAAGAGAAGCAGGCAGCCACTAAACGACCCAGAACAATTACTGAGTAGTTGTATTACCAAAGACATCAATGCTCAGTGAGGATCAGGACCCTTCAAAGAACATTATATTGCTTGCAAGGTCATTAATTTAGCTACAAACACCCATTGGATCAATACAGAACAGCATTAAAAATTAAAATTTGATTCTTGCCTAAGCAGAAAAGGCATACCCATCATTGCTGGCATCTGGTGTGCATTTTGATAGCATTCAAACATTAATCTAGTCCCTTCTAATTCAGCCAGTAGCCTTAATACTTAGTTCGGTTCTTAATCATCTAGCTGTATTCACTGCAGGTGGCATCCACTCAGTCTGACAAAGAACCTCCCCAATAAATAAAAATTAAACCTCTTATCCAACTGATGATGATGCTTAAAGATGATTACAATCCTTTCATCCACTGGATTTTGTTTTCATAACTACATCTGGACATAACCCACACACCCAGCTAATCTTATATAATCAGAAAAATAGCATGGAAATTTTTTCTAGGACTCAA
>NW_017729031.1:88790414-88795982 GCF_001723915.1 Gavialis gangeticus
CCAACTGATGATGATGCTTAAAGATGATTACAATCCTTTCATCCACTGGATTTTGTTTTCATAACTACATCTGGACATAACCCACACACCCAGCTAATCTTATATAATCAGAAAAATAGCATGGAAATTTTTTCTAGGACTCAAATTTTAGAGTAAACAGCTTGGAAAATATAATGCTCCTATTTTAAAATGAGGATTCCACCAGATGCAGTCCTTAGAAATGGGAGATTTTGTCACCAAATTAAAGGAAAAGGCTTAATGGTATTGAGTACACAGTAAAGGGATATTTCCAAGATTACTGAACTGCAGCACATGCACACTCACTCACTCACTGTTCTGGTAACAGCTTACAGTTGGTTAGAGCTCAGTGTTCAATACCTTGATATGAAATACTTTATCATTCATTCCAAGAGATATCTATCACTGCACAAAATCCTGAAGTTCTTTTCTTGGTTTTCTGATACTGATCTAAAGTATTGCCTGCCTAATAAGACTTCTTCAACCCTTGAAATTTAGTTCTGTTTTAAAAATGAAAAGGAATAAAGTAGGTGAGATTTCAAAACACCATCTTTTGTAATTTTCTGTATGTGTCCTCATTCCCATCCTTCTCCATTGTACTCACCATCTTCTGTCAAAGCTTCTTGGACTAGTTAGTGATCACAAAGACTTCAGGGGAGAGGAATATAAATCTCTAATGAATTCTTGAGTTTTACATTTCCTGAGATCACTTTAAAGCAAAAAAAGCATTCTTTCACTTCAATTTGGCAAATAACATAAAGTAAAGGTTTTGAAGGATTTTTCCAGCTTTCTCTCATTGTTATTTAGTACTCTGGACAGAATTCAGAATAAACAGGGTGACTCAAAAAAAAAAAAAAACCTATCAGAAATTCTCTTTGTAATTAACTGCCCTTCAAATAATTAGAAAAGGCTATCCATTAAAAAAGAATTTAATTTTGTCCATACTGGGAAGAACACATGTATTGAGTGTAATCTGACATTTTCATTGTCAGAGAAAAAGCACGGTCTGGATTCCATCCACTATATTTTAAAGTAACCTTTACGGTGCAACTATTAAAAAACAAGTCATGGAACAATCTGGCAACTTCAACACATTCTATATTCCAGAGCAAGGTAATAGTTGGTCACCCAAAAACAGTGAAGCAGATGTAAAGAAGTGCATGGAGAGCAATCAAAAGTTTATTTAACCCATGTTGAAGCCTGCATAGGAAAGAGGCTAAAGGCCACCCTGACCCCTGGTCCACACTAAACCTACCCACCTACTCCTGGTATGGTGAACCAAAGACAAGCAGATAAGCTAAATGTCTCAGAAGCAACCCCAAAAATCTTAAACTAGCAGCTCTCAACCTTTTTGAGTTAAAGACAGCCCTAAAAAATGCCAGATCTTAGCTTTCACTTATTTTTGAAGTGCAGAAAAATAGAAGAGCAATTCTTCAATTGCAAAGAACTCAGGCGACAACATTAAAGTTTTTGACATGAAGGATTCCTATTTAAAATCTCTGGATTTATTTGGCAAATTATGCAGAGTTTTGCATATCTAACAATGCGAATATTGCACAGCACACTGGCACAGATCTCACAGTACTCTGGTGTTGGGCAGTAAGCTGTTGAACTGTTCTAGCAAGAGCATGGACTGGACTTTTTTCCTATGGTCAGGAGGGAAGCAGTAAAGACATGCTCTAAATCACTTGGAAAACTTTCAGCAGTAATGCAAATCAGTCCAAATCAGAGTAGATAAGATGTAGGTGCTTTTGAAAAGTTTCCTCTCTGCTGTGGTTAAGGCCTACACATCTGAACAGGAAACATATGCCCAAGTCATCAAGGGCGTTTATACACGTGCACCAGAAGCATGGAGGTGGGGGGGTTAGACACACTTTAATTAAAAGCACCCGGAGCATCATGTGCATCAGCATCCCTACACTGAAAAATGGCGGTGGGCCACTTCGAACTAAAGCTCAAATTAAAGTGCCCTGCTGCCATTTTTCAGCACGGGGACACATACATGTGATGCTGGAGTCTGCCAGAGCGTGGTAATTCCCAGGTGTCTCCAATATGCTGGAATTCTGGGCTCCCTGAACATGTACAGAAGCCCTAAAAGAGCCCAGGCAACAGCACTGAGGTATGAACTGCTCCAGTCACTTTGTAATGGGTGAAACATATTACAGAAGTTAAAGTTTAACATCTATCTTACTATTTCTATGTTCAAAGCATATAAATAAAACAAAGTGTTATTAAAAGCTAAAATCATTTCTCAAAAAGTTTGGTGGAGGATGCAAAAGAAACCCTAGAAGTGGTCTTATCTTTACCACTAAAAAGGTTTTCTTTCAAGGAGTCCCAAGTGTCTTGGACTTCCTGAAGGAGGGTTCACTTTTTGGAGAGTTTGGACAATGCTGATGCTGAGCATAATTAAATTTCTGGACTCATTATTCACCCCTTTGTTGCCTCTAAGTTTTAGAAATGCTAAATGTGTGCAATGAGGAAAAAAAGCTAACAGCAAATTTCAAAACAAGACCTAAACAAGCTAAACATTCAGTACACACTGAGACATGTTATGACATTAAGGAAACAAATTAGCAGTTGTCTATTTTCTTTTAGGTTACATGGGCCTTAAATCACTTCTCTTCTTGGTTCATCCTTGGGGGATAGGTATAAGAAGTCAACAAATGTAAGTCTACCTATTTATTTATGTGTTCATTAGATTTATATGTCACCCTTCTGCCTATCAAAGATCCAAATACCAATAATATGAATAAAGGGAGATTTGCAAGATGTTTTATCAGAGAAAGCTGTAATAACAGCCCAGTGAGTTTGCTTCCACAAGCCAGTCCATTCTGAACAAAAGGAATCATTAGTTAAATCAAGATATATCCGGTTTGTGTTGCTGGTCGTTATGCTAACCTCCAATCCCCACAAAATCTAGAAGAATTTTTTTTTTTTAAATGTCTGCTGGTTTTTAGTTTCTAGCAAAACCTTCAGAGTTGGTGTTCAATTCTCAGGAGTCAAAGTGTAAAGGGCTAGTGGCTGCAACCCTATTCCTGTCTCCCCTCATCATGTTTACATGCCAGAACACATTTGATTCATCAGTTCCAGAGCCCAAGCAGCACCTAAAAGCTAACAAGGTGAATTCAAGATGAACTGAGCTAACTCTGAATTTATGAGTATTATGCTGAGAAACACCAACCCAAACAGAGGCGTGCACTTAAAAGGCAATTTTCCCTAAAAGCACAAACCTTTTTCTGGTAGTGAAGATAAGGCCAAAACTTACTTTTCTACAAAAAAAAGACAGATTTAGTCTGCGGGTGGAATTTAAAGAGTGGCCTGCAGGGTGATAACAGGCATGCCCAGTTACACCAGTTAAGTTTATACAGTAACCAAATCTCATATAAGCCTAGCTTCATACATGTGATACAGTAAAACAATTAGATGAAGGTTTACCATTCTATTTGGAGTTGCAATTAAAGCTTGTTTCTCACTGACGAGTTTTAATCAGTCAGCACAGAAAAATTTCAGTGAGGTGTCTTAACACACTCATTGAGATTACCCCCACCCTAAAAAAATACTGTACTTCACCTTTCCATGCACTCAGAGTAAAAAGGAAACATATATGGAAATGGAATGTATGCGCACACACTCTTCAAACAAAATAGCATTCTGGGCATACTTCTTAAGTGGCAAACACAAACAGCTGTGTGAAACACACTTTTTGTGGTTATCTCAACCTTAACACTGAAGGCAAGCCACAAGTTCCGGTACAGACTGCTTGTAAACCCACATAAATGCCTTTAATGTTTTATTAACCTACAGTATGAAATTGAGAACAGTGCATTACAGCTTAAGAATTGAAAGCACTTGATCTCAACTGGTGGACCACTGGATCTACACGTCATTTTTGTCCAGCTATTATTACTTCCATGCAACCACTCTGTTTCACACCCTGGGAAGATTTTAAATACGTGCATGGAAAAGAAAAACCATGACCTTTGGCAATGTGAATAGTTGTTAAAGGTCTATCGCCTCTTTTGCTTTTTCAAATAGGCTTTACTCTGGAGACTAGTGTAATTGCCACTTTTACAATAAACCTAGAATTGTGTATAAAGAAGTGTGTAATAGCTCTATTTGCCAGAAGAGGGGGGAAAAAAACCCTAAATTCTTTTAAAAAAAAGAAAGAAAAAAGTCTATAATCAATACCTCACAAAAAGGTAAGTGGTAAAACCCAAATTCAGCATAGATGCCCACAGAGGTTTTGAAAAGCGTAACATAAAACCATCAACTAAGTTCAATCTGCTTTTCTTTTCCCATTAATGTTAAAACCATGTTCCTTTACTCCTGTATTCTAGTGAAGTCAGCTTCTTGGTGTCAAGTCGGCCAGAGGACTAGCAGCAATCCAAATAACTATTACATTCAGATACTTGCACATTTTCATTATCAAGCTGATTAAATCCACTTGAACTGCATTTAAACACCTCCTGCGCAGGGTATTTTTATGGGCAGATATTTTAAGTCACTGAGCATGATGCATCCTATTTCGGAAAGGTGCTTCATGAAAACACACTCAGTGGCCTAGTGACCCATATTCCAAAAAAGCAACCCAGCCCTCTTTCCTGGTTAAATGATTAAGTTGCAGTTCCGTGGCATTTCGTTCCAGCTAAGGGAACAGCAGTGAAGAGACCTACAAGGAGGTGAAGTCTCATTTGTTATGGGAATAACCTATTTTGCCTTCACATCACTTCCTGGCTCCCGCACCTGAAATGGAAGGTGACAAGCAACACCTACTATGCTGGGAAATGCAACACATCTCCGATATGCTTTGTCTACACAGTGGGCAAATCTACACAAGACACTTCATATAGGCATTGGACTAATTCCAGGGCGCATTAGTGCGGCTGACAAAAACCGTGCTAATGTGCACTACCTTCAGTCCAACGCCCATTAAGCATCACACAAAAAAGAGTTCATCTGCATGAATGTGCAGTAGCGCCAATTACGGAGCATTGTTAGTACCTGTTATTACAGGTACTAAACTTAATGCACCGTAAGCATGGTGCATTAATGACCATCTAATGGTACTGGGCCACGAAGGGTCGGCTGCTGGTTGACAGGAAGGTTGGCTGCCGGACTGGAAGTCCAGGAGTGACCGGCATACCACAGACTGGCAGCCAACACTTTTTTATACCAAGTATGCCGGTATGTGTGTGCCTGTCACCTCCAGACTGCAGTCTGCCAGTCCACGATCTGAAAAAGGTTGGGAACCCCTGGGGTAGAGGATCATGCAGAGGTGCTTCAATATCCCAGCCCAACTGCAGGCAGGTGTCTAGGCCGGTGGCTCTCGGCCCCATCTCCTCCGGAGGCCCCCCTCGATGAGCTCAAAGGGGAAAATGTCAGCTCTTGTTTTCCTGCAGTCAGAAACCCAGTGAAAGCCACCAGGGCTCCTGCAAAAGAGCTCTCGGCAACAGCAGGGCAGCAGGTTGGTGGCTCTGGCCATGCCTTCTGGGAACCTCCAAGGTCAATCCTGCCTGCAGGACTCAGGCTGCTCCCCTGAAAGGACCTGGA
>NW_017729031.1:88800982-88801189 GCF_001723915.1 Gavialis gangeticus
GCGGCTCTCCTCAGGCTGCTGAAGTAGCCCCTGGGCCTGGAGAAGCTGCTGCGGGGCGAGCGGCCGTGGGGGCTGCAGAAGGGCGCGGAGGCGAAGATGCCGCTGAAGAAGCGGAGCAGGCGGCGGTCGCGGGGGGCGCCGTCTCCGTCCCCGTCCCGGCGCTGCGAGAAGCGCTGCAGGTCGCTGTTGTCCAGGGTGCGGTTCTTG
>NW_017729031.1:88801850-88813536 GCF_001723915.1 Gavialis gangeticus
AGCCGCCGCCGCCTGCGGAGCGGAGCTGGGCCCGGCCCCCGACACGTCTGGCAGCCACCTGCCAGCACACAGAGGGCTCGTGCTGCACCTTTTTTATTTTTCATCTTGTGCAAGGCCCAGCCCTTTCCAGATTCCTGCAGGCAAAACCCAACCGCCCAGATCCAAATCGAGACTGAGCAGAGCTCTAGCACCAGGCAAGTCTCCTTCCTCCCCCAGCCTAGCCTTCTGGGGCTTGAGTACTTACGCCCCAGGTGACCTACAGGCAAGGCCTTGGACGTTGGTGGAACAAGACTAGGGCTGTCAAAAGGCAGGCTACTGCAGGGGCTCTCAACCTTTTTTGTTCCAGCACTCATTTATAAGCAGCACTGGCCAGTCTCAACGCCCTGTCACTCACTCCCACCCTGCTGCCTCCAGCTCACCACAGGACATGGAGCAGGCAGCTGGAAAGGGGGTGCGTACCCCCCCCAACAAGGCCACCCCACCATCCACACTGGCAGCAGCTTGTGTGGGTGCTCAGCAGCCCCATCCCCACCGCTGATGGTGGCTTCTAGACTACTGCCAACCTGCAAAGGAAAAGCCCCGGTTTCCCACTTTTTTTCTCCTTGAAAGGAGAATCCACTTTTAGAGTTTGTCCATCCATTTTTAAAGTCTGCTCACCACCCTTTTGTATGTTCTTGCCACCCACTTTTGGGTCAGAAACGGTGATCTACAGCATAAATCAGCTGAATGGTCCTTCCAAGGTTAAGGTGCGGTCTCTAAGACGTGGTCTACCTCCCAAAAAAGGCAAAGGATGGAATTTAACTAGGAGCCACTCTTCTCATCTAGATCACTTGCCGATCCAAGGGCTGCTGCAGGCCCTTGCGGGACTTCAAGAGAGGATGAGAGAAGAATATGCGATATGATGCTATTCTTGGCCAAAGTCTAGAATAACTAATCCAACCTCTGAGTTAAGCAGCCATTCATACTAAGAGTTAAGGTGTAAGAAGAACTGAAAGAGGAAAGTTATTTTCTACATAACCTAAACACTCCAGGTTTGTCATTTTAGCCTGACCATAATTTTTAAGGTGGTATTTCCAAATGGTTGCACCATGAGGTCATAGCAGTACAGCCACCTAAAGCCAAACTTTCCAGTTTTAGAGATCCCAAGTTTCATTGGTCCAGCAGGGACCCTGACCAGAGTAGAAAGAAAAGCATTGCAAAAAGAAAGGCACCATTGCTCTTCAGGCTCAGCTCCATACTAGTCCCTCCACCAAAAAAAATAGGTCTAGCTGATTTTTTAGCAACCTTACTAATTAAATGAGGAAAAAGAAGAGCAGGTGCTTTTGGACTCTGCCTCACCAGACCCTTGTCTCAGCAGCAAACACACACATCCAACAAAATCTCTGACTTAGGTAAGGAGAATCCCTTCCCCAGGAGGTGATACGAATAGCCTCTGGCACGAACATAAAACACACCACCAAATCTACACCAGTTCAGGTCAGGTATGTCAATCATCAGCTGACTGGTTAAGCAGAACTGGTTTTCAGGTGCTCACAGTGAAAGCAAGAAATAATGGGCCTTGGTAACAACTTCAGAGAAGCCAAAACCACTATCCATACAAGGTATCTTCGCATCTCTGCAGATGTTGGTTGCCTCAAGGTCAGAGTTGAAACTCATTGGCAGTTTAACAGCAAGGTGAGAGAGCCTCAACTGCCCCTCTTCACCCATCTGCAGGGTCCAAGGAGTCAGCTCTTGCCAAAACTTAAGCAGAGGGCAAAGTAAATTGCTACTTGGGGACAGCTTCTTTAGCATCAGATAAAGGAAGCTGCTGCTTAGAAAAGCTTATGAATCTCTGATTTAGCCCATAAGGTGCAACTCCACATTCTGCCTTCTGCCAACCATGGCTAACTCTCTCTCTCTGCTCAAGGTTGTTAAATATAGCACCCGTTACAATCAATACATTTAGAATAAGGACAAAGTCAGCAATGCATCTTTTACTATGCATGAAACACCATCATCAAAATTTCACCTCAAAGCATCGAGTGGGTCTGAGGTGAAACTTCTAAAAGGTGACACCGGTTTTGAGTTTTAATACCAGATTACCTCCATCTGCTCAACCCCCAATAAAAAAAGAGGTTCTGTCTGGATAATAGCAGCCTACTTATTGTACCAGCATGTTAACACGCATAGCATACTATTTACTGGTTGCACACAGCTGCCAGATGTATATTCATTCAGAAGATGTGAGGAACTATGTTATAAAAATGAGGTTATTCATTAAATCACTACCATCAAACTCGCTTTGCCGCCAGGACATAAGTTATTTAAATAATATAATGCAAACAGCACTTTTTAAAATGAATTAAGTTAGCAGGAATGCTCCCAGAGAAAAAGCAAGTTCTGAAATCCACTCAAGTGCTACATGAAGTACTTCCAATTTACTGAATACAGCATTTCCTTCTCCCAAAGTGCTTATTTGCTGTTAAAGGTAAAGCATTTCTAATCACTTCACTCCCCCATCTCTCTATTGTAGTAAAATATCACTCCACCCATCTCTCTAGTTATTGTAAAATATTCAATAATCTTTCATGAATATTTTTCCCTAGAACACTTCTGATCAATGTTTGAAAGCATGCAAATACTGTAGTGAATATACCATCACACCTTTGTGATACTATGTTTTAAACAACACTGGCTATTGTAATTCTCTCCCAGCCACTTCCCTCCGAGAGTCCATGCCACATTTTTCAGCCTATTATACCCATGCAAGTAGGCTGCTTACTACCTACCAGAGCAATCCATTTTCCTGTGTTTTTTTAGAGGACTGCACCTTCAGTGGACCCACTTCCAAGTGCAGAGGAATGGTATTCTTTCCCCCTCCCTTGAGAAGCACTATTCCTTTCCCTAAAACCTTTTCATCCATTGGTGAGCTGTCCATTTCCATAGTCTATTCACAAGACGCACTATACCCAGCCGAAAGAAATGGTATGTCCTTATGCAAAAGAATGGCACATGTAAAAATCTCTTAGTGTAAACATTTAATTACACATTTCTGGCAAAAAGCTGCAGATAATTTATTTTTAAATAGATGCCATGTTATCACATTTACATTAAATAAGCCATATTCTTATCCATTTGTTAGAGTAGTACAAGACTGATTTTGTAACCACCACAGTCCAGAAATTATGCAAGAGGCAAGGATTTTTTTAGGGTGATAACTTTCATTGAATGATGTATGTATTTGGGATAGAGGTAGGAAGATGTTGCTGTGTCATCTGGTTTCTTTCTACTTTGCTGTCAGTTTTCTTTCACTTCTTTCAATACCTCTCATCACAAAACCATCAGAATCCATGGTTTCTACACATGCCTTTCCCAAAATGTGATATATCAGCTCTGATGCACCAAGTGCCTTCATGCCAACTATGTAGGTGAAATCAAACAACAACTATGCACCAGAATGAGCTCTCAGGAAAAAAATATACATGACAGAGAGGGACACGCACAGTTAGGACCACATTTCTCACCAAACAACCGCTCCCCCTCTCTGACTTCACTGGCATGCTATGCTTAAGGGAAATCTACCCAACAACTTTAAAAGAGACTTGGGAATAAAAGTTCATAAGCTGTCTGGACACTAAGAAACCAGGGCTAAACACTAATACTGGTTTTATGGCACATTCTTTTTTACCCCTAACTCCTGAATTCTTTCCACACCTGGAAGGTGAGAAAGACCCTCCTCCCTTTTGATAGACCATGATCTCCCAGTTATCAGCTTCTTTTCTTCTGCTAATTGTGGGTGCCAAGTGACATTTTGTCAAGCCATGGGAGGAGGCAGGGGAATGAAAGGCTCTAAACCCACATCCTTACAGAAGACCACAACTACAGAGCGCTTTTAAAAAGGGCCTGATCCTGCAACAATCTGAACTCTCATTACATGAGGGTTCAATTGAAGACACTCCAAAGAAGAAAGCCTTCGTTAACTTGTGTCAGCCTGCATGGGGAGCAGGGCTTAGCTGATGCAGCCCAGAGGGGAAGAAGGGAGGGGAGGAAGTTCCCTCTGGGGTTTGCCTGAGGTCGGGGGCTCCCATCCACCTGCTCCACCCTCCACCACTGGCTTAGTAACCCCCAAACCGACCAACCAACATCCACTCCCTTCCCTCACTCCCATTCTGAATTCAGCACCACAAATGGGAGGAGGGAAGGGTGAGGCTAGGTGAGAGCAGCTGCAGACTCATCTAGCACTCTAAATTGCAGCTCAATAACCCAACCCCCAGGACCCAAATATGTAGTTGGGTCCAGGGCACTGCTATAGCTCATGGCACTTCCTGAAAAGCGCCATGAGTTACAGCGGGGAGCTGCATGTCTGTCAGTGCCTTTAGTGTCTGCTACTCCTGAGAATCTCTCTCACCCCCTCCCACCACTTCTGCTGTTCTTTTTTACTACGCTGTGCCTGGCTACTTGTGATCCACCATGAGGAAGAATGTCTTGCATTTGAAAGTTTGTCTAAATCTATCCCAACTACATATTTGGTCCAATAAAAGATATCATCCTAGAAATCCTTGCTTCAAGTACAATTTGGTAGAATCACTTACATCAATTATGACAGTGTCTACATTAATGACCAGTTTAGATATCATTTAGCAAAAATACTACATAGCAAATCCTATTTCATCTCCTATTTCAATTTCCTACTCACCCTAGATTTATTTACCACTCAGAAATTGAAAGAATACTTTTATAAGCGTAACCAGGTTTGCTGGCGTCCACAAGGTATAGTTTCTGTCCTGTCTTCTCTCCATAGATGACAGAGGTCTTATCCCACTATGCTCAGGAAGTCCATATCAATACCAGCTGCTTCAGAACATTCTTGAATAGTAGGTACCGCTTCACAATAAAACCAACGTATATTAATACCACATCACAAATTACTTTCATTTGACTCTAAAAGGCATAATAAGCATGGTCAAGATTTGTCAAATACAACCATGCAGCCCAAAGAATGGAAGCTGCTTTTGACACCTTGCATAGTTGTAAAGAAAACTATACATTGTATTGTTTTGCAAAGGACACTTTCCTTCACTGATATACTTTCATATGAAGCAACAACATAAAATTAAATATTTAGCTAATGAAGTATTGTATTCATCAATTTTGCCCTTCAAGTAAAATAAATAAACAAATACATACATACATACATACATACATACAAATCACCCTAGGCTGTTCCTCTAAACTGTCGCATGGCCTTCAGTATTACACCCAAGGATTTTCTCTCCCTTTACCCCAAAAACATATAATCCCCATTTTGAGCAGGTGGATAGCAATGCAGAGATTGATTTACCGAAAATCAGTAGCAGTTTTAGAAAGTTAACCAAGCTATTCCTGAAAACTGGTTTGGTGGTTAAATCAAAAGGTCTTCATCACGTTAGAGACATTTTTTTTCTATTCAATATCCTGCTGTACTCTGTATCCAAAAGTGAAAAGATTTAGTAGTCTTAACTTACATGCCAATTTGCCATCTACCTGGCATTCAGGGGCCAAAAACACAGCTATCACACACCTCTTTTCTGCAAAATGAGCTTCTCTCTCAACATTTTAATAGACTAAATTGCAATCAGTAGGATATACAGTACATCTAGTCAAATGATCTATGAGTGTTTATATAAGTATTAATTCAAGCAAGTTTATTATGCTCATTTAAAAATGATTTTGATACTGCATCTCTCTCATCTCAGCTGCGTTCTTAAAATGGCGTCAATTGCAAAATACCAGTGTCTGACTTCCCTTTCAAGGCACAAGGTTTTTTTGTTAAGATTACAGTGATATAACATAACAGTACCAGTGCCTGGTATTCAGCATTCTGCTCAAACTACACCATGCTGAGGTTTAGAGATAGCAGGTAAAGATTTAATTCACGCAGACTGACCCACCAGCACAAAGAGGTTTGCCTCCTACCTCTTCACCCTTTTGTTCCTGGTATCAACCTCCCATGTCGAACCCTACTATTACATTAAACAAATTTGAACTATGGCTTAAATGAAGCCTCCAGCATCCTTCACTTTTTGAACATTTACACATTAACAATACCAACATAACCACAACAAAGATACTGGTGAATCACCAGGAAGTCAAGTGCAACCATAGCCAGGGGCCAGTGCCACAAACTCAGACTTCTTAATGCCATGCTGAAGTCTTTCAGCATCTCTCAGGACTCAGATAATCAAAAGCCCAAGTTATAAAAGGTATTTTAAACTTGGCATTTGCTCTCGTCCTTTTGAGCCTCTGGGGATGATTAGAAACTCATTCAATGATTCCTTAATTACAATTAAAAAGTAATTCTTCTACAGATTGTCAGTCAATCTTTCTTCCCATTTAAAATCCCCCCCAAAAATACAAACAAGTACTCCTACAGCACAAAATACAACTCAGCAACTGACATGCAAGTAATTATTTAGGCTGAGATTCTGAAAGCTCTTTGCCAAATGACAATCCCCCCCACCAAACAAGTATCAATTCTAGCCAGTTCATAGCCTGTCTCTGCCCTGGACTTAAATCAAAACACCTCGTCTAAAAGTAGTTGCTTCTGCCAGAATGCAGTTGCATTCTTAAATGCAAATCCAATTTTAAGTAAAAAAAATTACCCTTTAATTACTGAGTTTGCCTCTAAACATTTGTCATTCACTTCTGTAACAGTCCAAGAACCGCACCCATTTCTGCAACTTCGGCACTGTAAAAACTGGCTTCACACACGCATGCCGGCGTCACCACATGTTCTCTGAAATCTGCAGCTAGGAACACCCAGCTGATACAACAATGTCAATAGACAGCAGCCACACAGATTGCAAGATTAAATGTAGGAAAAGGAAAAAAGAGTGAAAAAACATTAAAGCACACCACCTGCCCAGGAAAGACAAAAACTAGAAGAGGAGCAGTTCTATTTCAGCATCAATTAAGACATCTTCTGGTCAGATTTGACACGAACATATTCATTACGTATGTATTATTGAATATGTAATGTTTCTTACAATCATCTTGTGAACACAGAACCAGAACCCAAACCCTGCCAAGGGGAATGATTTTGTTCATGTAAATATCGCTGATAATATTCAGATGTTTCTCACTCACGACATTCCTAATGACTGCATGACTATAACAAGATCATTAAGTCCAACAAATAAATATACCAAGAAAGGAAATCATGATAGTTTCTAAAAGCCTGCGTTCTAAATATTTTACTTGCCCTTATATGAATATACAGTAATACACAGTATGTAGACTCTAACTTTGAAATCTTTTCTTGTAAGGGTCTGATCTTCATTAAGGTCTTATTAATCTTGACAACACTAGCTGTTACAGAAAGTGTATCTATCTTTCAGTATTTTTGAGATATACAAGTCAGCCACTTCTGCTACTCCCTCACTGGCATTCAAAGTATTACCATGCTGAGCTCTTTAAGGTGATCGGTTTAGACCGATACTTGTTTGTTTGTTTGTTTTTTACTAGCAATTTGAACACAAGGGGCGTGTCCAGACAAGTGTGCCCATGCAGTTTGCGGCACTTCAAAGCAGTCTGAGGCACTGCAAACCACATGCAGCGTATGTGCACCTGTTCCCCACACTGGTAATTTACTAATTTTTGAGATCCCAGTGTCAAAAAAAAAATAATGCCGCAAATAAAAGCGGCGTGGGGCACATAGTGCATCAACAGAAATGGAGCCTGGCCAGCCAGAGCCATGCTCTGGCTCCTAGCCAGGCTCCAAGGGACCAGATTGGCACCGCTGCTGCCCCAGGAGGCTCCCAGGACCCCAGGAAAAGGTGTTAGGGCCATTGCCTTCCCTACCCCATGCAGGTCAATTTGCCAAATGCTGGAGTGTGTGTGCAGGAGCATGCCCTGAGACAAAAAGCAGCAGCACAAATATGTGCCACTGTTATTTGTCCTGCACAAAATGCATGCCCCTGAACACGCGCATTTGTCTGGATGCACCCATGGAGTGCACCTTTATGTGCCTCCGTTTAACTTTTATTGGGAGATACCCAGCCATTTTACTCTTTAGTGATTTTTGTTGCTTTTATTAACCAAACACCCCACACACTAAATACAGTCTTTGTGCTGAGAAAAAAGACGACAGGTTAAGATCCAGAGGCACAGTTATGACTCCAAATACTTGCCTCTTGTAGCAAAATTTCCTTTGTGGAAGGGAAAATTAGGTCACACTGACTATTCTGTAGCAATACAGCAATAAAATGGGATTTCACTTTCTTTTCTCAGCTGGAGTTAACAGACTGCTTTCCATCCACTATTTGTCATTATAGATCAATGTGCAATCAGAGAATAAGACAAGGCAACTGGATGAGATATTATTGTGCTGGAGGGTAACAGCAGTACAGAATCTGAACCCAAGGTCTCACAAGTTGCATGGTTTAACATTGAGTCATTGATCTGTGCTCTTATGTCACTATACTTTGTCTATTAAGAAAGGCCTCAAGTTACTATATGCAGTTCTTCTGCAAAGAACTTAATTTACCTAATACCATATTTACTTGTACCTGTCAACTGTGAATTTAAGACAACTACCCAATAACTAGTTTCTATAGGCACAGAATCTAATTATTAGAGGATTTTCTTGAATTGTTGTCCCCCCTCCCACACCTACTGCTACATCAGGGAAAGCAGTGGCTGAGGGAGTTATGGTCCCTTTTCCCTCTGCCCCCACACCTGCCTTGCAGCTTTCCTGTTCCTCCCCTTCCCCCACCATTGGCAGCCCCCCAGCCCCAGATCCCCATAGCCTCTGCCCCTCTACTCCCACCATCTCTGCCTGTTCCCCCCACTCCCCAATCTGTGTCTCTTCTGCTCTCCTTCCTTACTGTCAGATGCTGCTCAGGCTCTGCTCCCTCTCTAAGCACAGCACATGGAAGTAAAGCCCTTGCCAGCCTTGGGTTCAGCAGTGTCAGCACTGCTGACTGGCTGGGTAGGGGACAGTTTCTACATGCTCCACGCCCAGGAGGGAACCCAGCCTGAGCTGAGTCATGTCTGACACTAAGGGTAGAAAACGGAGGGGGCAAGGATGGGGCAGAAGCTGCAGAGGGCAAGCCAAGTGGGGGTGGGCAGGAGGCTGCTACAATCAGTCAGAGCTGCAGCAGTTGCCTTCCCTACCCCCCTCACCCATTTTGTATGCAAATCTAAGAGAAAGGGCTCTCCACCCCCCACCAATGCTGGCTGGGGAAAAAGTCTCATCTTGTATTTGAATAATATGGCATACACAAAAATAAATGGTTAGCAATCAAAAGCCAACCTTAACCAGAAGTTGCTTTCTAGTTATTTGCTATTTAGCACAAGATGAATCCAGCTCTCCCTTCATCCCTTAAATACCAGAGAAGCTTTTACATTATGCTTGTAGCTCAACTATTTAGGCTTTTCATAAGAGATGCAAATGGTGAGACACCTTACAAAAAGGGCTCCAGTGACAAACCTCACTTGGAGGTAAGTCAATGAACCTCCATAACATAGCCTCTCTTTGCTAGGAAAATTCTAGGCCCATATATTCACATTTTGTCTGCAAATGATTACGTCAGTGCCATTATAAACCTACAACCAATAAGGAGTGTTTGATCAACCAATAAGGAGTGTTTGACCAAACTTAAGACTATGCTACTCAAGAACATCCATAAAGGAAAAGCAAAAACATTAACAATTCTAATGCTTCCTCTTAACGGTTAAAGTACTTATAAAATTTGTGAAAATTTTGGAAATCTTCAAGTACAACAAATAACTACAAAGGCTATAAAAAGCTAACAAATGACACCATATAGTATGTTAAGCATTAGCTATTTTTCCTTAATATTTAAGTGTGGGTTTTAACGCATCTCTCCATTATATCACATTTACCTACACACTCAACACCTTGACTTATTTGCTCATGAAAACATAGCTTTGCAAAAAGAAACATATAACACACCTTCTACTAGCTTCCATTTATTTCCCTTTTTTAAGAATAAAAAAACCAAAAAACAACCAAACATGAACCTTTCTGCATGACAAAAG
Source organism: Gavialis gangeticus (assembly GCF_001723915.1). NCBI lineage: Eukaryota > Metazoa > Chordata > Crocodylia > Gavialidae > Gavialis > Gavialis gangeticus. The sequence goes on from NW_017729031.1 coordinate 88,811,871, forward strand.
CATAAGTAACATTGGTCTGTAAGTTTCCTTTAAAGCATATTTATTGAAGAAACATTCTGCCGCTTAATCTGAATGGTAGTGGAGTCATATTTTGTTTTTATTTAAAATGGTTAAACCTGACATTTCATTTGTAATATTTATAGAATGGAACCAAAAACACTAGGAAAAAAAGCAAAATATTCTTCTGCATGACCAGCAGTATCCTTTTGATTCTTGTCCTCCAGCTCCTGGAGCCAATGTGATTAATACAGTTTGCCTACTCATCTGTTTCTCCTTCTCAACTGAAAAAAGTCTAATTCCAATTTGATCTCTACCTAAAGTAAAATAAACTAACCCTATTTTTTTTCTAAACATACAAAAGTGTGACCAAAATAGGATCTCTGCAAGATTCATTTTCCTATTGTGATAATTTTATTTTAAAATAAGCTTGTTGCCTTTGTCAAAAAGGTACTGTAGTAGCCAAAAGCAAATTAAACTAAAATTCTTATTAAAAATTCTTATTAAAATTTGTCAAGAAATACTGTTATTCACACACTATTTCAACGGGTAAAAAATTACACTAAAGGAACATCCTAATGTCATTAAGATGCCTGCACAAACTGCTTAGTTAACTCAAGATCATACATAGTGTTCTCTCCTTAAATGTACAGGCAACCCCTGCTTAATGCTGTTTTGCTTAATGCTATTTCGCTATAACGTTAATTTAAAATTGATACCTGATTTCACTTAGTGCTCAGAGAGTATCGTTATAACGCTCGCGGTCGCCATGTTGGGTCATTAAAAACAATTGGGGTCACCATCTTGGGTCATCAAATACTTTCGGTTTCGCTTAACGCTCAGTTTTTCAGGAACCAATTAAGAGCGCTAAGCGGGGGTTGCCTGTATAGTCTCACAATTCGAAAGAGGTTCATGCGTTTAGCAGGCGCACAGGCAGATAAGGTTCTTTGGGTAGATCTGATATCTTTTATTAGACCAACCCTCTTCTTGCAATTCTTCTTTGCAAGCTTTCGAACACAACCACCCTTCTTCAGGCATAGGGAGAGTCTGTGCTTACTCAAACTTTGTGTAATAATGCTCATTAAATACATAGCACTGACAGGGTTGTGTACGTAATGAGTACTGTTTACAGGGCTATCAGTGCTGTGGATAAGCAGCCTAGAAATTCCTCTTATTCCCAAGACTTCTAGTAGTCAATTTCGAGGCTTCTAGTACTAGTTAGTTTCAGGGCTACTATTTGAAGCCTTGAAAGTGGAGAGATCCAGCAGCCACAGTTATTTTCAAGGTTTTTAATAGCAGCCCTTTGACATCGGCCACCACATTGTTTTGACACATTTAACGGAGTACAGGTAACCCCCGCTTAACATGATTTCACTTAGCACTATTTTGCTATAGCACTCATTTAAAATTCATACCTGATTCCACTTAGCACTGTGCCAGTTTCATAATAGCACTCAGTGAAGCGGCCGTGAGAAGCAGTGAGTGACAGCAAACGGGTGGGAGGGCATGAGCGCAGGGCCTGTGCCAGTGCCACAGGGCCAGGGCCAGCAGGGACCCAGGGCGGGGTGGCAGGAGCGCGGGACCCAGGCTGGCACATGGTGCTGGAGCGGCTGGCAGCCAGGGGTGGTGGGAAGCAGCAGCAGCAAGAAGCAGCGGATGGGGGGGGGGG
>NW_017729031.1:88813645-88816544 GCF_001723915.1 Gavialis gangeticus
GGGGGGGGGGGAAGGCGTGAGTGCAGGGTCCTCACCAGTGCCTGGGGCCAGGGCCAGTGGGGGCCCAGAGCAGGCCAGCAGGAGCACAGGGCACGGGCTGGCACGTAGGGCAGCAGCAGCTGGTGGGCAGGTGGAGCAGTGGAGAGTGGCGGTGGCAAGAAGCTGCAGCAAGAAGCAACAGTAACTATCTCTATTTACATTTATTCATATGGGGAAATGGGTTTTGCTTAGCGTGGTTCCGCTTAACGATTGTTTTTTCCGGAATGAATTAAGAGCATTAAGCTGGGGTTGCCTGGACAATTAAGTACAAACACAGTTAGCATGCAAACAACAAAAAGACAACTTATTAAGCAGAAGAGGGCTAAAAAAAAAAATGCAAAGCACTTACTGTATTTACTACACGATGAGGTGTCCCCCCAATTAGAAAGGGGAGAAAAAGACCTTTGTCTTATGGCTGCATACAAGGAAACCTCATTAGATACACTGTCATTAAACTGCTGCCAGAAGCTGCATGTGCTCAATAATGGAAACAAATTATGAAGTTGATTAAATGCACCCAACACTGAACATGAGTAAAAAACACAAGACCCATAACAGGCAAACATGCTAATGGGAACCTAACACGAGGATATGTTAGTGCAGTCCATCTGAATAAGACAGATGGTAGTGCCCACTGTTCCCCTCACCCCTGATGCTTTTTTGACATCATGGTGAGCCATTACATTGCATACATTTCAACTTCCTCTTCACTCCCACAGCTGAGCTGTACCTTTCTTCCCCATTTCCATTTATTCTCATTTCTTTACCAGTCTTAAATGCCTGGCAGAAATCACCAAATGGGGCCCCAACAACTCACCCAACATCCCTCTGCTGCCACCCTGCCAAGGTCCCACAGTAAGTGGGGAAGGAGCTGCAGGGGAAAGAAGGCAAGGGGAGGCAGAGAGCAAGGGTATAAAACTATAAAAGCAAAGTAGCATCATTAGAACAGTAACAGGCAATCTAATAAAAGAATTTAGGGGGTGGCGAAAAGCACCCGTGTGCTACATGATCACTGCTTGGTTTGAAGCTAGTGGAGGTACTCTCTCTCAGGAACAGCAATATTGAACAATCTGCAGCCTGATCTCCATTTTCAGGGAGAACTAAGAAGCCTAATGCTATATTCAGCCTTGCTGTCATCTCACCATATGATCTTGGGACTTGACTTCTACTTCAAAGACAAGCCTTTATCCAGACTGCGCAACTGAAACTGACTTCCTACTCCCACAAGTGTAACTTCAGGCATCTGAATTCTCTGTCTTTCCCATGCAACTAGTAAGCAGCCAATGTAACACAGAGCACCTCCTCATTAACCTTCTCAGCCTGCTTAGTTATTTCAGGCATGCTATGCTATGCTTTACAAGATGCCACTTTATAAACTTAATGCAAAATATACAAGGTCACACCACATTTTCAGATGAGCACACAAAAAATACAAAATCGCTCAATGAATCATTTAAAAGTCTGCACACACTCGTATTGCCTCTTCAGAAGGCTATGGTTCCACAGCCTACAGCTAAGGGACCAACCTGCTATCTATGATACCCACTGCAGCCTCAATTCAGCAATAAGAACATACATTCAAGTTCAGTTAATGACAACCAGGCTATTACCATATATATCTTATAAATAGGACGTGGTATGTGGTTAGGGTATTTAAATAGAGTATATTGCAAAATGGCTGCAGAATCATTGAATTTATCCTGAAGAGCAGTAAAAAGATGCTGATAAAAAGAAATACACTTGCCTCGCATTTTGGATAACATTCTTTTAACAACAACTTTAATTTTATACATTAAGTAATTCGTTGACTAACATTTTACATGCACAATTAGATATGTCTGCATGGGGCTGCAGGTCTCGTTACACACTGTGCTTTAAAAAGCTAATTTTTTTTCAAGTACCTGGAGACTGAATGTTAATTTATTTAAGTAACCCTCTATTTAAGCATTCCCTATGTAGCATCTTTAATACATAATTTAAGAATGAATATGCCACTTATGTTCTGAATCTATAAACAACTCTCAACAGAAACTATTAATATTCTAAAGTGAGAATCAACAACCTATGGCCCATGGGCTGATCCAGCTCAGGTAATCAGCAGCAGGCTTCAGCCAGGCAGAGGAGACATCCAAAAGGTCCTACCGCCTGTTGCGTTTAGGTTATTCCCTTCAATGCAACTGGAACAGCAGAGGCAGCATCCCTTAGGCCCTACTGCCTGCTGCACTCTATCTATTCTCTCTGTAGCATCTATTAAGCACTGGGGGTGTGGCAAGCAACCAATCCCACCAACAAGAAATTGCTGGACCCCATTTAAAGCCATCAGAAATAAGTACCTTTGGCTAAATGCAGTTAACTATTGTATATATGCATTAAGAATAGTGAAAGCTTGTACACATTTTTAGCTAATAACTACTGTCACTTGAATGCTTCCAGACACCACCTAGAACTGCGTGAAGGCTCAGCAGATGTCACGCTGCAATGGTGAGTCATTTCTCCTTCCAAAAATAATTTTGTAAGACATTACTAATATAAACAAACATCCTTCAACGAGCGTGGAAGCTTCCGTTTCATTAAAAACAGAAAAGGTTGTCAATTTCTTAAACCTTCCAGCATTTTTTAAAGTAAACAGAATGGAAATGGATAATACTGTTAAAAGAAAAACACAATATGGCTATTAATGACAAGAGCTGACAAAAAGTAAAAGTTTCTATTTAGCAGAAAGTGAATAAAAACTAATTCTACACAAAACTGATTCAACTTCATTTTTCGCTTAGCTATGATTTATATTAGGGTTGCAGGAGGTTTTTTTGTTAAACTAATTATATTTAGTATAAGATAAGACGAGATAAGGTTGACTTTT
>NW_017729031.1:88816699-88817316 GCF_001723915.1 Gavialis gangeticus
TTTTTTTTTTTTTTTTTTTAAATATATTGGTAATTATGCTGGAATGATTGAAGCCAGCAATATATATAAAATAAACAAGGAGAACTGGAGAAAAGCACACTATCTCCTTTTCAGGCTAGAGAATGTTCAAAGTCATTACTCTGTAATGCTTTTACTACTCAATGAAATGTATCCATGATTCAACTGAGCAGTTCTATTGAGCCTAGTAACCCTCAGAGCACCACCATTAAGATTTTAGAAAGATATTATTCTGAGCAGACAAAAATTCAATCATCCCAGCATAATTACCAATAATTTAAAAAAACCCCTCAACCTCACTATGACTTTGTACTAAAACTGTGCACTGATGTCCTTCAAAGTGTTACAGCAGAGAGGTCTAAGACCCACCACATCAAATCAAATCCTACAATTACTTTATTTTTGTTAGAGTGATGTTGTAGATGTGATGCTCCAGGAATTGAGAGAGACAAGAATTTATAAGGCTGAATTTTTGTTGTTGTTGTTGTTGTTTGGGGGGGGGGGGCGAGAAGGGGAAGAGGGCAGGCTAACTGTGTAGTTGGGATAGAGTTAGATACGCTTTTGAATGCAAGATGTACAAATAAAAAGACTACTAGAGC
>NW_017729031.1:88822316-88834529 GCF_001723915.1 Gavialis gangeticus
CCTCCTCCAGCCCCCCCAACACTCTACTCACCGGCACTGGAGCCCCTTTTATGCCCTCTCACTCCAGCCATACATAAACCTACAGATACAAACCATGAATACATGATTTTAAGAACTTGTAGAATTGCCACATTTTTTCTATGTTTGTGTCACAACATAAGACAAATGACTATACTTGAACACTTCGTGTTACATAACCTGAAACACGAACTGCCTGGATACAAGACCCAGAAAGATTCCCAAAGCAAATTCTGGCTCTGGGCCTCCTTCACTAGCCTCCTGAGGGACTGTTTTCAGATATAGCGATAAGAAAGAGCTTTGCCACAAGGAACTGGAACTTGTGCAGAAGTCTTCCACGGGTCATGTCGGACATATGCTAAAACAAAAGATCTTGTAGAAAGATCTTCCAGAACTGAACTGACTCAGGAGATACTTTAAAGTGTCTGTTAAGTTACACCAACTCACTTGGATTCTGTTCTTTCCTGCAGTAGATAGAATCTACTACACAAGTTATATTCTTGCAGGAAACAGAGAAATCAGTTTACTAGGCATCTCTGATTACTAGTCCTACAAAAAGATCTGTGCAGAGTATGGCCAAGTACAGACATCCAAAAAGCCTGAGACTGAATTGATTCAATCTTTGCCGGTTAGTATAACCGGCGTAGATTGAACCAGCAAACAAGGGAACGTACATTCACTTTTGATTCTGGAAATGCAGCCACATGCCTGTGGTGGCTCAGGCTAGAAGCCAGAAGGCACTACAACAAGCCCTCCCTTTCTTTCCCAAGTGGCAAGGCTAAAGGGAAGCCGAGCTGAGTAAGGGGGAAGGACCAGGCTTTGCAGGCCTGAGTATGACTGGGGAGGGGTTTAAACCCCAACCCTGACCTGCAGGGACCCCAGCCAGGATGTGCCTAGAGGTGGAGAGGAGCAGCCCTTGCCAGGCTTTTGGTGGGGGAGTATGGCCAGACACAGGCCCTCAGCCAGATGACAGTGCAGCATGACCCCCCTAAGAGAAAGGGGACAGGGAAGGGTTTATTCTCCCTTCCTCCCCTCTCCCACTGGGGAACCCCAGCCAGGGTCTGCCTGGCTGGGGGTGAGCGGTGGAGGTGACAGTCAGGGCTGACAGACTCCAGCTGCAGTCCCTAAGTGGGAGAGGGGAGGGGGGAATAAACCCCCTCCCTGCCCCCACTGCTTCAGGGGGCCATGCTGGGATGGCATCTGACCATGCCCCATCCCTGCTCCAGTTAGAGTGCAGAGGGGCAGGGCCAGCCCTGCTCTCTGGAGCAGACAGCACAGGGCTGCAGAACATAACACAAGATGCAATTTGTACTAAAAGCCACTCTAATGTCCTTGCCCAATGTGCAGCATCCAACACCTCTCATAAGAATCAAGCAAATTCATTTGCAATTCAATGTACAAACATCAGAAACGAAAGATTAATACTGTTATTCTATCTACTACTGAACCCAAAGAAGAAACCAGTTTGTTGCACAATTTCATGTGATTTATCAGATAAGAAAAGCCCCCGGAAATTGTGCGGTCTTTTAGATGGAACAAGAAGCACAATAGCTGGTTAAGTTACTGTTTAAATAACGATTTAATATTATGCAAAGATGACTAAAACCATTCCAAAATTATTAAACAAACTTCAATATGAGAGTTGACATTCTCCCTCAAATTTACATATTGTCAACTCTACCACTTGCTTTATTTTACTACAGGCTACTAATCATTGCAACTAGAAAGCTGATATTTGAACTGCCAATTTTAAGACCTACCAAGTCATTTAAATATATGTCAATAGATAGACTCTGTTTTGCCTACATAATCTTGTATCACACAAGTCGTGAAACAGCCTGGAACAGGAGCACCTCCTAATGTAATGCCACACATTAGGAAAGTTACTGCAATGGATTTTAGTTTTTATTGATTTTGAAAGCCCAAGTTCATTCCAGAGTTCGTGGTGTACATGACCGCAAAGATGATACTATAAACCCATCGTCATGACCCCAAAAATATCCGAATGTTTCCCATTTCATTAAATCACTAAGATATTTAGAATCATTTCTTACATTCGAAAAAGACTGATTGGAAAAAAATCACTTCCTTGGTTTTGTCGTTTTAGTTCCAAAGCTAAGCAATCCCAGCTGTTCAGGAAATACCATTGTAATGAACACATTATTGAACATGGAAGAATCAATCGGGACTCCTGTCAAAGGTTTCACATGCAGCAAACAGCCCAAAAATCAAATTGGTGCTTTAGAAAAGTTCTCTCTTATGAAGTAAAAGACATCTCTGCCATTTTATGACTTCATCACCTCCAGCACAAAAGAGAATATAACTTAAAATTCATCGAGCTGATTTTAAATGCCAAGACACAGTAAATTGACTATATAACTTTATATACGCAAAACAGCACACTGCTCCTGGTTCTGAGAAGTTACGAAATTCAAGTCAAGTTTTTATTCTCAACTACAGTTGACTATCCATTTCATTCTACTAAGTTTATAAAACAACGATGTCTCATCTAAGACAGCTTAGACTATCTCACCCCACTTGCTTTTTGGTTGTTTAGGGGTTTCCTCATTACTTCGTTTGGCTGACATTGCTTAAAACAATTTTCAAATGCCCAAGTGAAGCGTCTACCACTATGGCAATTAATTATGGTTATATTCAACAGTTTCCTCTGGGCAGGCATATTTAGTATTGTAATTACTAGTGCAAAAAAAGTCTGTCCAGAAGGCTGGCAGATTTGTGCTCGTGCTGTACTGTAACAATTTTGCCTTCCTTCCTTGACATAAGCATTTCCACTGCTGATGCCCATTTCCAGTGCATCAGTTCTTCCTTGAAAAAGCTCAAATTTAAAGTTAATGTTTAGTTCTTTTTCCATGAAATTCATTCCAAAATCTAGAGGCAAGCTTGCAATTCAAAGCTCAAAAATAAATGGATTTCAGAAGTTTAAGAAGAAAAATTTAAACAATACTTAATTTCTATATAATGGTTATATAGTTTTTTCCACTGTTAAAATGAGCAACATAGACGCTCGACTCCTCCCAGTTGAATGCATTGCATCATCCCTTGCAAATAGGCTGGAACTAGCACACCCTTTGCAATTATGTAGCATTTTCTAGTCTTTGTTCAATGCCAGAAGTACCGTACAACTGGATATCGCAGTGATAAACTTGCGTAGCAAGGGTGCTGTTTTATTTCACCACCCTCTTTTTCCCCCAACTTCCACTGCAGGTACAGATTAGGAAAAATAAGCCTACCTAAAAATACACAAGGATCTAAAAAACAAAATCAAAAAACTGAAAAAAAACACAAAACTAACATGTTTCACAGCTTTCAGTAAATAAAAATGGTAGATATAGCTTTTGGATAGCAAATGATCAAAAAATAATTAAACAAATGTGTTCTACACTTACACTTGTGTAGATGTGTACATGTCATATTTACAAATATTAAGTCATTATCGTTTTAAAAAGTTAGCTATGTTAAGTTGCATAATAAGTCAGATTGCTTGGCTCGCATGATAAGAGAAGTGGCTCAACTTTCTGGCTGTGTAGTATGGCAGTTTTTCTGAGAACCCTTAAACCTTTACAAGGTCCTGGACAGATAAGCAAGAGAAAATTAATAAAGCCACCTGTAGTAATAAAGAGCTGAACTGTTTATAAGGACTCTAAAAACAAAACAAAAAGGTCTTTTACATAAAATGTCCCTAACATATGGAAAGAGGCCCATGTATGACATTATTTGTGTAATTATATACAAAAACTAGAAGGTATTACCTGTAATACAGGAGCCCCAAGAATTCAACTTTTACCCAGGTTGCGTCTTCAGAGGTGGCACAATGCTTAGCTTTATCACAGCAATATTGTTAACCATCCCCTACAGCACCGAACTGCCAAAATTTAATGGTACAATATGAAAAAACACATTTTCTTTTAAGCAAATTAATATTGGCTTTAGTGTACTTAAAGGGAGAGACTGGAATCCAGGCACACCTATATATCAGCCAACTGAACCCAAGACCTTGAGTCCCCAGATCAATGTTTATTCTCACTTCTGGGTATGACTCACAACAGAAATCAGAACCTTTCCTAGGAAGGCTTACGGTATGGTGTCAGGCAAGTGATGAAACCACTGTGCATATCATCTATTCCATTTGTGAAAGTGGGGGGCGGGGAAGCTTGAAGAGTCAAGATCAGCAGACTAAAGAATCCTATTGAGCAGCCACGCAGTAATTCATTACTATTCATAACAATGTATACTTAAGTGTGTGAGTGAAAATATCGGCATGACCATAATACAGAAATGTTAAGTCGCAACTCATCAGGACGTTCTTGAAGTTGGTGAAGGCAGAAGTACATCTACCAGGAATTAGTCATTTATAACAGACTCTTCAACAACAAGCCAGTTAGCACAAAACTCCTTTCAATAATAATGCACAAGTTACTGCCCTTTGTAATTTCATATTGTGAATGCAAAAAGCAGAACCACCAACAAGCAAACAAAAAAGCTTTCCATTATTTGAACTGAAACAGAAATCCTTCAGAAAATGAAGCATTCTGAGTACAGTTCTTAACAGTAATTGTCTAACTGCAGGTCAAGCCATCATTTAAAATCAAGAGTAAAGTTTTTATTTGCTTAATTGATGTAACAAATAACCCCTTTCAAAATAGACAATTTTTCAAAATATCACATCACTTGGCCTTAGGAAAAGTTGCATACATTTACCAAAGGGACACAGCAGGCCTTCGTTAGTTCCCAGTGAGCACATCTACACAAAACGTTTACTCCAGAGTTGTGTAATTAGGTCTGCAGTAATGTCTCAGCATTTACATGAGTGGCCCTATTAGGCCACAGGAAACTAATCAACTCCACTGCAGGTTAGTACTTGTAATTACAAATAATATCCTGTGGCAGAGTCCTTTAGTGCACAGCAATTCACATGTAGATGCTGATGGGACTGACTGGGGCACAAGGGTGCTTCAGTCCAGGGGCATCCTGCCAGCTAGCTCTGGACTGGAGCATGGTGCTCCAGCCTGCCCCTCCATAGTACACAGAGCAGTACACGGATGGAGCAGCCTCAGGCTGGCAGGCTGAGACCCCCGGGGCCCACGCCACCCAAGACATCTCTGACCTGGCTCAATGTGCTGTGGTCCCAGGTGCACATGTAAATGCAGTGCACAGTAGCAATAAACTCCAGAGTGATATGAGCCAGAGTTTATTGTTTCATGCTAATAGTACATGTAGATGCACCCAGTGGTTCTTAACCATATTTTAATTATCTTTACAAAGGCTTCAGGGAAATTAATCTCCTGGACTAGGCTGCAATTCACCATCTTAAACAGTCTGAGCCTCATTTAAGTCTCACATACTTCATTAGTACCGACTTAGTATCTAAAAAAGTAAAGTCAGTCATTCTCAGTACTTTAGCATCTTAACCCACTGCATGCATTAATAGTTGTGTGTATACTGGTATAAAAACATACCAGGAACATTCAGAAGTACCAGCTACCAGATTAGGAAAACCCAGATAATGACACCAACACAAATGTAAGCATTAATACTACAGTTGGGTTCAAACTATCTCTGTGAAGTATATTTTGAAAGACTGAATTTCTGGATAATTGTATGACTTGCTTCACTAGACAAAATACTTCATGCACAGCCTAAATCTAAAATTAATCTCTTCCTCCTTGACTTTTCAGATCTAATCCTATAACATTTGTTCTCAAGGAGATTTCTATTTCATTGCATCACATTTACATTTTTAATGAGCCAATTCTTAAATTTGTATTTCACATAGAATTTTTTTTCTAAGCAAGCTGTTTTGATACCATGCATCTGAACAGGAGATACATGAAGAATAACTCAAAAACTTGCTAACAGTAGTTTAGACCTTTACGTTGTTCATTGGCTCAAGTCCTAGGAGTTTTCTTTTTAAATGGCTCAATTTTATACATTAACAATGGTACAGTTGGGAGAAATAAAAAAAAGGCATTTCAATTACTACAGAACTTAGCCCAGCATTTTCAAGAAATTCCAGTGAAAGGCTCTCAAAGTAAAATCTGTTGAATGTGTCTCATAAAATTAACATCAAAGTATTTTAACAGATGTTTTAAACACAGCCTAATTAAATGAGTACAACCACTATAATTAGACCCTTATGTTGACATCACATTCTAAAAATGCCCATATCATCCGTAGTTAGAAAGCATCAAGTTAAAATGTTATTATAGGTTCAAACCACATGAAAGACCTGATGCCTTATTTTCATGGAGGAGCACAAAAGAAGAGATACTGAATATCCTTCTCTCCCCCAGCAAAGCACTTCTGCTTCTACAGAGCCTTCCTGGAGATGTCTGATTTCACAAAACTGTTCAGATGGACAAGTCTGCAAGATATATTCCTCTGATCAACTTCTGCTAGACCTTTAAGTCTCATTTTCTGTGCCCAGTCTAGGTTTTGAAAAACAAAACAACACACAGAATAATTTTAATTCAAAATTTCAAAACATTGTTGATGAAAGTCTGACACCAGGCAGCTTGATGAACTCAACAGAAATGCCTTCAGAGGCAACCTGCAAGCTCACTACTTTAAAAGATCCAAGAGTGTATTTGAACCTCTAACACAGTGCTTCTCAACCCTTTTTTGGACAAGATTTGTAAAGATCGATGGACAGTCTCAACCCAGTGCCCCTCACTTCTGACTTGCTGTGCCCCACCCCCAGGTCTCAGCCTCTCAGTGTGTGGGGCATAGGGGGCCCCAAGCAGCCCCTTGCAAGCTGGAGCTCTGTCAGCCTGCAAGGGAAACGCCTCAGTTTCCTACATTTTAATCCTCTAAAGGAGAATCCATTTTCAAAGTTTGTTCGCAGCCCTTTCGTATATTCTTGCAACCCGCTTTTGGTTCATGATCCACAGGTTGAGAAACACTGCTCTAACACATAGTGGGTAAAGCTCCCCACCCACACTATTATTTTAAAGGGGAACAGACATAGAAGCCAGACACACCCTTTACTGGGGACTCCAAGAACATTGAAAATACCGGTATTAGCTAATGGGATATGTTAGTCAACTTAAAACACCCAGTAAGAAAATATTTTGAAGCTTTTGGAATACAGAGATTTTATGTATTAGGACAAAAATGTTCACCCAATGTATCAAGAGCAAGAAGTGGAAAACAATGAGCAGGAAGAATACAGGCAACAAACTGGATACATGTTCATCATGTAGGTTTTCAGGTTGGGTAAGCTTCTTTGTTACATTTCTGTGAATGCCTGAGATAGGCTGGGTTAGGACACAAGACATGTCAGAGAGGCCCCAAGCAACACATTCAGAAGAAATGGACTCCTAAGCTTTCCTTAGAAGATCTGCTTCAATACTTAAAAACACATTTTATTTCCAAGTACGCCGCTAGTTTCAGAGCTTGTTGCAAAGTAACGCAAGTCAGAGTGCATTGCTACTGCCATCAGCAGAGGGCATCTGAACTCAAGAAGGGAAATATTTTAGTTGCATCCTTTGTGGTGACATGAGAAGTCTTAGCCCACAAGTACCAGGCTACATTTCCCCCTCTAGCTTGAGAACTTGATGCGTCAGTCCTCCAGCATGTTTGTCAACTCTACATTTTCACATCTGTATTTGGATATCCACACCGTTCAGATGCTACTAAGGTGGTCCGCTGAGAATTCACATAATATACATGGTACTTGATAGTTATTAAGATTATTTGGGCTATTTCTTCCTACCATGTCAGTTCTACAAGTGTTCTGATAGGTAAGTGAAAACAGGGAAGAAAAAGCAATCTATAATGGTTTTCTAATACCTAATCTTCAAAAGACCGCTTTTTATTTTGTCTGGACATGTCGGTTACATAGCTAACAGCAGTGCAACAGTCCTACAGTGCATAAATGCAGGACCCATTAACTTCAATAAAAGTAAATCTCAAACCATATTTCCTGTAAGTAAGGCAAACAACTTGTCAAGCACACTGCAGGTCTCAGGTAATAAAGCCAGTAACAGATTCTGATTTACATCCCCACTCAAAACATCTAATGAATTGTGCACAATTTAAGAGACAGTGACCTTTAATGCATTTAAAAAGTCAAATACTTACCCATCTTTCCCCGAAGACCATTAGAAATAAAGTAGTCCATTCCAGTTGCCTGCCTTAGTTTAAAATTGTTTCACTCATTTCCCTTCCCTTGATGAAAAGGTTTTAAGCAACCAGTTTTTGTTATAAGCTTACAGTAAAAACAAAAGAAAAGGCTTGGTGGCTTAACCTGTGAGGGATTAACTATAAACCAATATTATGCCCAAAGTCTGCCAAGGAAGACTTATGTTTAATACCAGATGAGAAGCTGAAAAATGAATTGCTCTACACAAAAATACATGTTCTAAAGATGTCTGAGGGATCAGAAAGGTCCTTTTCACATGCAAACATTTACCCTGTTAAAAGAAGTCGTTAATGCCAAGCCATGCCTCAAATTGCACTAGATTACAGTGCCCATAAACCCCCATTTTACAGTCAAACTGCCTTCACCCAAGAAGATATAGACCAAATCTTTCAACATGCCATCTGAACGCTGCACAGAAAGTTATACAAAACAAAGGAAGAAAGTCTCCGCTGACTGCATATCCCTCATTTTGACAATACCATCTCCCACTGGAAACTATCAGAAAGATCATTAAATAATTAAACCCTATACTTGAAAAGGATTCCACCTTAAAAGAAAGAGTACTCCCAACCCTTTCGCCCCATTGGCCATCCCAGCTCAGCTTTCAAACAACTCAATGAGAACCAAAGCCTCTGCTGACAAAACACCAAAAGGAACAAGACTCTGCCCAAACAATCAAGGGAAAGCCTGCCAATGCATCCCACAATCCAACCATCAGAAATAAGGGACCCTGCAAAACAAGGCCCGTCACAAAACAAGACATGCCTCCTCACCCAATGCACCAGCTCAAGGAAACTATGTGAGTTAAGCAAAGCAACCACTATGTTCCATTATGTGCTCCCACAGAGAAGGATGAAGGACAGAAATACTTGAACGCTTTTGGACAAACTTCTCAAAACCATGACTGACCTCTCAGTTCTTGTCCTAAAGGGAAATCTACACAATATCTTTATAAGATGGGCTTGGGAACAAATATTCATCGCTTTTACCCAACGCTAAAAACTACGCACTTATTACAGGTGATGTTTTATGGCTCGTTATGAAGTTGCCTGCACCCACTGGTATCTTCACTGTGCTCAAAAGATAATAATGGCTTACTTCCTTTAAAAAATAAAAATAAAATCTGGTTCATATGTTCTTTACTTGCCTTGTAAATGTTTCCAAGAACTCTGTGGCTCCACAGGTTTACTGCCCATTACTTTCTCAGAAACTGATCATTTTCACTTACATAATGGGCTTAAACAAGAGTAATGGTTTTAAATGGTATTCAGCTCCAGCTGTAACTGCTTCTTTTCCAGACCTGAGGAACAGCATGCTGGGCCAGAAAGCTTGTCCAACATCTTGCCCAATTATAAACCTGGTCCTATAAATGAAAACCCATCTTGCTTTTTTGCATACTCCCTGGACTGTCAAAGCTACAATACCATTGCAGGAACAACTTAGCTTGATTTTACTTTAACTAAACCATTGATCTTTTCCTTGTGATTTTAGCTTTCATTTGAACAACCTTTCTTCTGCTCTCCAGAGAACACAGCTGTCCTCATCCTCATTTTCTACAACTCTCTTGACTATTAAGGGTGACAAACAATATGACAAAGTGCTTAATAGTTTTTCATGCGACAAGACAAAGAACAATACTTTTGCCCCTTGAGAACAGGTAATTGGTTACCTACAGGTACAGAAACTGGAATTATCACAATACCCAAGCCTGAGAATATTCCTCTTTATCAATATCTTATTATGCATACTTAAGAGTTATTGATGGCAGTCTAAAACTGCTACTTTTAATACACAACTCAAGAGTGGCCATACTTCTCTAAATCATTAAACATGAAATGTCATGTGAAAAGGAAAAGCAAGATATTATTAAAATTGATTCCAAAGACATTTCATAAAATGTCATTCAACTACCTTTGTCTTGAATTGAATTGTTATTCTTCACATAATGACCTTACTTCACACTATTACTGCAAATGCTTGTCTCAAAACAATTTTTAACTTTGAATTTCCTGATACTGGATTTCACTTTAAAACATGCTTTCAAGCAAGAATCCTATGTCCCTTGAAAGATGCGAACAATTAAACTCAGGCCTTATCTGCATTGAAGACCTCAGAATTATTGGTGACTTGCGAGCTGAAGTAACAAAGTAAATGGATTAAAACGATGCTGCATAGATTGGAGATGCATGTTAAAATCTCATGGGTGGGATGGGGCGTGAAGCACAGAGGGGGACAGAGAAGTGAAAAAGAACTGCTTCCCATCGATTCATTATTGGGAGAAGGTTTTTAGTTGTGGGACTCAAATAGGTGTTAATTTCCTAAAGTTATACCTGCTGCCTATCAACTAAATCCTTTTAACATCACCTTAAAAGAAACCTGCATTCTGAAAAGAGGTGACTATATCCATATAAAAATCATTAGTCTGAGCAATTCCACAAGACTACCACAAACCCACTTCAGTAAATCTGTGGCTACCTCTAAACCTACTGTGGTACACGTTATCACAAAGTTAGTCAGCAGTAACAACCCATTGCTCTACTTTATGCAAACTTAAATGCAATGCAAAAGTACATCTCGGCTAGCTTGATAGGAAGTGTAGTTGCTTGTACAGTTTTTGCAAACACTCCAGCTTTGTCATTCAATATTAGCTAGCCTCACATTAAGCCACAAGAAGGGGTCAGTTGTTGAATTAATGAGCAGGGATCTGGGTTCTCCATTTCCCACAGAAAAACAAAGACAACCACAGATTTCCCAACTACCAGAGAAAACATCCATTTTCCCTTTTAGCAGAGATACCTACAGATTTCCCCCATTTTGCAAAGAGCTCTGCAGGTAGCCTGAGTTCCAGCCTGCAAGAGCTAATTGCAGAAAGGGCATGAAATCCCCAGCCCTGCCCAGAAGGGGGAGGAAGAGGGGGAAAGGGCAGGGCCTGAGGCTCACAGTCACCCAAGGCTTGGCTCAGGCTCACTGTTCATTCCTGTAGCCTGTAAAGTGGGGCTTGCAGGGAACTGGGCCCCCCCACCTCTGACAGGGCTGGGGGATTATGGGTCATGGCTTGGGGGCACCAGCAGAGCCGGAGGCATGACTACTAGAGCTGGTGAATAGCCAGCTGGGCAGGTGGGGGGCAGGGCATAGTTGTGTGGCTGGGAGCTGAGGGAGCAGAGAAGTGTTGGGGAAGGCCTCACATGGAGTGCCCGCTGGTGGCATGTGGACCGGGAGTGGCACACCGTCAGCCCTTCAGGAAAGCATGGAGCCCACTCAGGCCAACAGCGTGCCACTCCCAGTCCACATGCTGCTGGCTGGGTGGGCACTCAGATAATATGCAGCTCCCAGTCCACACACCATGGGCCAGCCTTTTCCAGGGGTGGGGCCAGCTCCTGGCTGCAATGTGCACTCCCACACCTGTGCCCCCCCCAGATCTGGGGGGGGAGGCAGGGCAAGACTGCTTTGCAGGCTCATGCTTTCCTGCCATGCTGCCCTCCCCTGGGGCCTCCACAATACAGCATGTGCAACCCAGCATGGCATGAAAACCTGCTTGCTGCTGTGAGCTCTACGTTGCCCTGGTCACACTTCCTCTGTGTATACAGGGGTAGCATGGGCAGCAATGCAGAGTTGTGCCCATCACTGCTGCCCCCGCCTGCAGGGGAAGCGTCACCAGGGCATCGTGGAGCTTACAGAGGAAAGCAGCTTTCCTGCACAACTCCACTGTGCCCTGCTGCACTGGGTCACACATGCTGCGCCGTGGAGGCACCAGGGGAGGGCAGCAGGGTGGGAAGCATAAGCCTGCAGCAGACATCTGCCCTGTCCCTGCTCCCCACACAGATCTGACGGGACATGGTTCCCCCCTCCCCTGGGACTGCGCGCTGCAGGCAGGCAGCAGTGGGGGAGCCGGCTCATGCTCCTTCTGTTGGAGGCAGCGAGCTGCAGACCTGGGCCCCCGGCAGCTGGGGGCCCCATCCAGCAGGGCTGGGGGGCAGGGGCTGTAGGGCAAGGGGCTGAGGTATTGTGGGGGGGCAGGGGTGAGAGGCACCAGT
>NW_017729031.1:88834713-88837638 GCF_001723915.1 Gavialis gangeticus
TGTTTTAGGGGAGTGAGGGGCACCAGTATGGCTGGGGGGCTCCTGTGGGGGAGTGAGGGGCACAAGTTGGGCTGGGGGGCTGTTGTGGGGGGGGGGGGAGTGAGAGGCACAAGCAGGGCTGGCAAGGCTGTGGGGAGGAGCGAGGGCCACCAACAGAGGGGCATTTAATTTTAATTTTTTTATTTAATTTTAATCACGGATTTTGGGGTTTTTAAATCTGAGAATGTGAGACTTATCAGGGAAAACCAGGATCCCTGCTAATGAGACATTGTGCAACAGGCTCTCTTGATGGACAAAAAGCCTAATATAATCAAGAAAACATGGATACAACAAAAACTGGGCTGCGCATCGTCAGTCTAGATGAAATTGGGAAGTAAAATTCATCTGTTTTCAACCCTATTCATAACCAGTGGAATACTAATCACCTCCTCAGGAAAAGAACTGTTTCTGGCAAGAAGATTTTACAAAGCTGCCCTCCGACTCCTATTCAACTGAGAAAGGGAGAAGGTGCAAAAAAGGGAAGCTGAAAGCATCTTACAAGAGAACTTCTAAACTTATTTCTCAGTCTATGCTTTGGCTTTCTTCAATGTTGATAATCAGGCTAGATTGTATGATTAGGCATCCTATTCACATAGTACCTCAGACTAGCTGACACACAAATGGCAATGCTATTTGGTCCAAATTGCAAGCCATCCATCCTCCTGCTTTACTTGGCCTTGGTGAGGCCGCAGCTGCCTCCACACTTCAGAAAGGATGTGGAGAAGCTAGAGAGTCCAAAGGAGAGTCACGTGCATGGTCAGAGGTCCAGAGAACACGCTTTATGATGAGAGGCTGAGAGGCATAGGACTTTTCAGTCTACAGAAGCGAAGGCTCAGGGGTGTCTTGGTGGCAGCCTATAAGTACATAAGGATGGTGGGGGAGATCAGGAACTGGGAGAATGTCTGTTCACCAGGGCACCCCAAGGGACGACAAGGTCTAACCATCACAAACTGCTGAAAGACCATTTTAGGCTGGACATAAGGAAAAACTTTTTTACTGTCCAAGTCTCCAGAGTCTGGAATAGACTCCCTGCAGAAGGGGCAAGCATTTACTCTGCACAGCTTTAAGAAACACTTATACTTATCTTGCTGGGGTGATCTGACCCCAGCTGACTTCCTGCCCCTTGGGCAGGGGGCTAGACCCGATGATCTCATGAGGTCCCTTCCAGCCCTAATGTCTATGAAATTTATGAAGTCTTCAGAAGAACTGAAAGGATTTATTAATGCCAATCAAAATATTTCCTATAAGAGAATGTGAATAAGCTTTGCTATAGCTGTTTTTCATGGTAAATGAGCATAATTTTCATTTCAAAACAATGACTTTCCTGCATTATAAGGTTGCAGATACTACAAGAAAATTCTGTTGTAGGAAGGAAAAAAAAGTAGAATCCCATGATAAATGTACTCCTCCCCCAACCATCCCCAACACATACACCAACTTTTTATTCAAGCTTTGAGTCAACCATCTCAAAACTCAACCTTATGTTGAGCTAACTGGCCTTGCAGTAATAAAGGCAACCAAGTCTAAAGATGATCGGGCACTTTGAAAAGATAGTGAAATCTTGTAAATAGACAGATGGTGTAAAAAGGGACAAGGGGAGAACAGCTGGACATCAGCACGAATTATTGAACATTTTTATTCTGTTTTTTCTGTGTTAGCCTTAATGCTCAATTACAAAACCCCTCTCAAACTCAGATTACACAAGTGCTCTTTCATGAAACAGTATTTTCAAAATGGAAGCCAGTTTCCCATATATACATGAAGAAACACTTTTTTTTCCCTCCACTTCATTAAACATGTTAGTTATTTCTCTCTGCCCCCACCACCTTCAATTGTCAAGTCTCCCTTCCAAATCTATTACTTTGACCCAATCTTCCTGGAAGCTCAACTTCTGTCAATAGTTTTTTGTAGTATGGCAACCACCTCTTTGCTGAGCAGTTTCCAACTACCTTTCATGAACAAATGCCCAAAGTGATGACAGTGAAAAGGGAAGCAACGCTGGAAGAAGGAAGTTATGGAGACCTCCATTCACCAGCCCCATACCATGTTTGCCTTGTCACTTCAAGGTTTCCTCTAATCCTTTAACAGAGGAATGAAGATTACATTTCCAAGACAAGTCCAATACTAGATGCCTTCTCAAATCCTGCCAGTCTCATCACCTTAAGGACATACTATCACCACTTCTAACACCTGATCATGACAATGGCCTGCATATTTGAATGAATTCCAGTCATCACAGTGAGCATAAACAATTTTTGAAGCAGTGAAACAGTAACATAAGCCCTCCACCAACCCCAAAAATCTTAAGCAAGTAAGTACTATAACCTCACAAACTGGAGGACCAATGTATGTAAATAATGTATACAATACTTCTCTGCAGCCCTAAGGCAAGATAATCAAAACCCCATCTAAAAATCAGCTAACAGAAGCTACATTTGATCCGAGCTGACAAGAGGCCGATACTAAATGGGCACAAAAAAAGACATTACTTTTCACTGACTGTAAGGGTAGCCTACAGATGCATGGTTTCTCCCCTTCCATATGCTTAAATGCTATTATAACTACCTTGTAAAGGCGCTTATTTCAGTCATTCATTTTCCAGTTCAGAGGACCATTCTCAACAGCCCTCTTGCTAGTGACACTAACACCACATTCCAGAAAATTTTATATAAAGTATCATTATGCATGTGGTGTTGACATTTTGTATCTGAAAAAAGAAAAAAAACTACACAGTTGAGATGCAACAGTTAAAACAACTTTATTTTTACTACAAATAACTATCAGACCAATATGATGTTATAAAGGTTAATCTGGAGACGAACAGATGTTAAGGCCAAAGGAAAATTTTCCTCTAGGGGAAGATACCCAGGAAGTTTGTGTTTCCAA
>NW_017729031.1:88842638-88875450 GCF_001723915.1 Gavialis gangeticus
GTTATAAAGGTTAATCTGGAGACGAACAGATGTTAAGGCCAAAGGAAAATTTTCCTCTAGGGGAAGATACCCAGGAAGTTTGTGTTTCCAATCTGTTCCAGCCCACAAAATTTCCCACCACAGTTTTCCAACTGGGAAAATTATGAATTGAATAACTCTGACTTTATAATTATGTGCATAATAGAAATAAGCTTGTAAGCACTTGAGACAAACACCACTCCGAAAAGAGTGTCACACGTTATGAAGACAACGGTTCATAGAATATGGCCAATAACAGCTGACTGTTTAACAGTATAATTTGTTTTGTTGAGAGGCTTTCAGCATTAAAAGCTTAAAGATTTTCAACCTGATTAACATCTGAAATGAGCAAGAGACAGCCAACAGTTTCACACAGGTAAGTTAACAGCCTTGTCCAACAGCATGAAAATTAAAACCAATTTATAGATTAAATATAAATTATTCAAAACAGGGGAGGGACACCTTTCTTCTGGCCAATTAAGTATCTAGCTAAACCACCTGAGTGAACTGTATTACTGAATGCTTTTTTCTGGCCTGTTTATAGTTTGTAGCAACCCTACCAGAACCCTTTTTGCTTGCAGCTATTAAAGGCATTAGGAGGAGTACATCCTAACAAGCTGAACCAAACACACTCAAAAGCTAATTTGACTCAAGAAATTGGCATATCGTAAGGAAGAAATAAATCCCACTACAATGCATCTAATAAAGATTAAAGTATTTGCTTACAAAGGCATTACAAGAGCTTCTCTTTCCTATACCAAACGAAACATTGTGCAGTAAGCACACAAATAATGAATCATGAATACAGCCTTGCAAGCGTGAGAGCGCCAGCCAGCCCACCTTTATTTCACTGTTGCCAAGTGAGAACTGTTGCAGATCACAGTATTTCAGTTGCTTGAGCAATGTACAACTATGAAAGCAAAGATCAATTGTTTACTCACGTAACCTTCACATTTAAAATATATGAGGATCAAAATTCTAATTAAACACAGGCAAATACATACGTTTTCCCACCACAAATATCAGAAGAGCTGGGCATCCAGTACAGAGTCCTTGTCCAGCTGTTTCAGGTCCCTTAACTCATACAAAGTTTGTCAGGTAAGCCCTCTCTTGATCTGCCATCTGGTACCATGTAAACTGGTATAGCCTGTTCTATGGTCAGGTTATCAGAGGCTAAACTGGCACCCCCACCTGGGCTTGCCTGGGTGAGGAGGGTGTGTGGACACCCAGCAGGACTAAAAACAAGACCCGTCAAAGGGTGGATGAGCTCCCTGTGAGCCAACGGCCACCCATACCTAGAGAAGAGATGGGAGCCACCAGGTTTCTCTGCCCAAAGAATCACCAATGATGCAAAGCAACTCAGCTAGCCTTATCAGAGTGGAGGAGGGTAGTTACAGCATCTAAGGTGCTCCAACATTCATGGCAGCCTCAGGACTGACTTGACTTGAACTCTTATTAACAGCTCCCTACTGTGATACTGTAACAGGGCCCTGCCCTGTTACTAGGGGTTTGGGGTAGTCTGTACAGCCCCACACCCCAGAAGCACCTCTGCACACCCAGCCCAGACCTGGGAGTACTCACCAGAGGCTGGGGAACAAGGTAGTGAGTCCCTCAGCAAGGGAGCTGACAGGTGTGGGGAGTGAGAGAGGGTTAGCCACGTGAGCCCGGAGTGGGACGGATAAAAGACACTGAAAGCAGCCTCAAGGGGCTGCACCTGGCCAGGGTGCAAGCTCCCTGGAGCCACCAGGGTTAAGCAGCCACCAGGAGATCCTGGAGCAGGGCTCTTCTCTATTTGTTTGCCTGCTTGATCCTTTGCTTTGTTGCACAAGCCTGCAGGCTCTGCAAAGCCTCTGAAAGATAAGAGGCAACCAGGAGGTGAAACCTGGAAGAACCACTGGAAGACAGCTAAGTGCCAACTTATTTGTTTAGCTTCTTTTGTTTGTTTTGCATCCCTACCAGGCCTGGGTGGCCTCCGAGTATTATCTACTAGCCTCGCTGCAGCACAGGCAAAGGCGCTGAACAGTGGGTCCTTGGCCAAAGCTAGCAGCAAAAGTAAAACTTGTCAGCTCAACTAGTGTAACCAAACATACCCTGCTGTGATCTGCCCAGGCTCTGCCCATAGCAGCCTACAGAAGCCTTACGTTACCTACTCTTGCATGAAACTTTTTTTATGGATGGAACGCATAAGAACAGATTGACTTTTATTCGTAAATGATAAAGTGCCATCCTTGGTCAGACCAATGGTCCATCTAACCCAGTATCCTGTCTCTGACAGAGGCAGAAGGGGATGCTATACAAGGAAAGCACTGAACTGGTTATCTCAGAGCGATATCCCTAGAGTCAACACCCTGGTATCCACCATTTCTTGTGTAGAGATGCCAAAGGAAACCTCTCCAACTGTTCTGTTCAACAGCCATTACTGGATCTATCATTCATAAATGTATCCAGTTCCTATAGTTCCACTACAGTTTGCAAAGCAAAATAATCTGGTTATTATACCAGGGCATGTATGTTCAATACCAGAAGGCACTCCCAATATTGAACAAGTTGCCTTATCTCCCTTCCTGTAAGCAGTCCAGATCCAGAACTTAGCATTGCAAGGTGATAATACTGTTACTCTACAATGGGCTGTTACAGTGCAGCCTGATGCAACAATACACAGCTTCAGGGAACTAAAAAGGAGAGATGAGATGAGACTCTCTTCTGTGTTCAGGACTAGAATACACACACAATTACTTCATGCTCATTAAGAAATTTGACAATAATTATTAAGTGTCAACAATTAAGTTAGGAGACAAGTTGTGGTGTTAATTGTTGTTCTGTTCCATTTTTCCTTTTAAAATATTGGTGTATTGCTATGCAGGTGAATCAGAAGTTAGATGCATTTTGACACTTTTCTATCACAACTCTGCCCAGATTTTATTAATGACATATTAAGCACATTGGTGTTTTGGGATATAACCATATAATCAGAAACCTGTGAAGAAATTATCAAAGTTAATATACTTTACATCAACACTAATGAAACTTAACCCTTGGCCCATACTATGAAATCTCAACTTGTCCATAGAGGGAAAGAATACATTGTTTCAATAGGACTAAAGGATAATGCTGCAGAGTTGGATTTGAATATACTAGAGGGAAATGAAAAGTCTAATTTTGCAGCTAAGAAGCCAAGTTTACATGAAAGCGCAGGCTAAATTTGCTTCCATTCTACCTGATCCAAGACTACCTATCACTTTAGGTTTCAGATGCCAAGTAAGGAATATTCAAGAGCATTACAATCACTAAAAAAAATAAAGGATATAGCAGCAAATAGATAAGGGGTCATCAACCTACGGCTTTGTCCATGCTACAGCTGGCTGGCGAGGAGATGTGGCAATCATAGTAGTGGCTGCCTCCTAGCATCAGCCTGCCTTGGACCCAACCTGGGTCACTCTTGCCCATCACTAAAAAACACTGCCAGTCACCAAACTAAGTGATCATCAGCATAGCAAAGTAAGTATTATACTGGAACAAGTTACTGAACTATAAGGTATTCAGTTTCTAGTTATGCTGCCAACTCAGTATCCCTCTATTCCTCACAAGGAATAACTACACTTTGTCACTTCAGCATATTATCCACAGCCTTTGTCACAAGCACGCAGAATAAATGGAAGTGGGTAAGCTACAAAGTGTGCCAACACTACAAAGCAATGAAAAGTCAATGTCAAGCCAAGAATAAGCAAAACAATTCTGAGACCACTGAAGTGCTGCAAACCAGAAGATGTTCAAGGTTATTATCTTAAATTCTCAAGTTATAGCATCTAATTATCAACAATATGCTGCAGGAAAACGCTAGATTGCTACATAATGTTTATACTACATCTGTAATACTGTCTTTATATAATGAGTGAATCAAGACCCTAAAACAGCAAATTCAATTCAACTTGCAAGAAGGGGTTCATCACAAGCCGACAAACAGAATACACAGTTAATTCCACCCTACCCCCAGAAAAGTCAGGAAAAAAATGACTAGCCTATCACAAGCAGACCAACACCAATGTAGCAAGACATCTATTTCAACAGCATATACAGTGAAGAAAAATAGAAGCCCAAGCTAATTATAAGTATTACTATGTGACATTCCATCTCAAATGATTCTCTTGGGCAACTACAAACTGTCAAAAAGCCAGAGGCTGAATCAATTTAGTTTTTGCAGGTTAGTTTAAGCTGCATAGATTGAACCAATAAGTAAGTTAACAGACATTCAGACATTTTGATTGCAGACACATGCCTACAATAGCCCAGCCAGGAAGTGCTAGAGCACACCTCCCTGCCCTGCTGGAGCAGACAGCTTCAATCTGGAGGGGAGGGGATCTGGGACAGAAGTTAAATAAACTAATTTAACCTAAAATCAGTTCAATCTGATCCTACATCTATCCAGATTTATCTTAAACTGATTTCAACCATTTTGAAAGTGGTTTATATGCACTGAACTTCCACCGTGTTACAGATTTGAATCAGTTTACCACTTACACCAGTTTATGTGTAACTTCAGTCCCAAGCCTTGCTGTCAGATGTTTTCTACATGCCAGATGATCAGTTACACATCACATTCACATGACCAGGAAAGGCACAGGCCCCTGATTTTTGTCACCACCTTATTTTGACTTTTTAAGAGCCCAGAAATCAACACTAGGATGGAAACATGTTTCAATCCATGCCAAGAGTCATTTCCTGTTCTTGTTACTCAGTAAACATTCAGGCTAGGGACAGTAGTTGCACATAAATCAGTACAAGTGATTGGAAACCAGTTCAAATCTGTAACACAACAGAGGTTCAGTACACGTAAGCCACTTTCAAAACAGCCAAAACCGGTTTCAGATAAACCTGGATGAACGTAGTATCAGACTTAACTGATTTAGGTTAAAACCATTTATTGAAATTCTGTCCCAGATCCCCTCTGGATTTAAGGGATGGGGATGCTTTGCACACTCCTAGGATGCTTTGCACCTCCCCTGCAAACCCCACCTCCCCCCCTCCACCTCACAGAAGGAGCAGGCTAGCATTGGCCCAAGCTGTGTGCTCGCAGGGAGGCGTGCTCTAGCGTCATCCCTCCCCAGCTTCCGGCCCGAGCCACTGCAGGCATGTGGCTGCATTTCTGGAACCAAAATTGAATGTCTGCTCACTTGTTTAATTGGTTCAATCTACACAGGTTAGACTATGAATCAATTCAGCGCCAGGCTTTTTGACTGTCTGAACTTAGCCTCACAATTTATTTGTTTTGTTTTTTACCATCTAACTCTCTCTTTCTTGGAGGGGATATGGAGCAGGGAGGAGGAGAGGGATGGGCCAGGATAACAGCCACCCTCCTTAGCAGGCTTTGATTCAAGATGTCCCAAAACATATATTACAAATGATCAATTCATGATACACCCTCATACTGCCGCAACAGGCTGGCTACAACCTCATACAAGCATAGCCAATTCTAAATTTAGAAGACTGTTTAAAATAACTTTTTTCACTTCATCTAAAAGAACATGCGCACGCACACACACATTCCCCAGTCCTCTGAAACAGTTATCACAAAAACAGTCCATCTTTTTCCTCTGAATTCAAGTTTGAGAGAAGACTGATACCTACCCTATGGAAATCTGAGATCTCTTACATATTCAGTTATGTTACTTTAAACAGTCTAAAAGGTCTGACAATAAGCTCATGTCCCTCAAACATTTAATTAAAACTTGTGTACCAGTTTCTATGCTGCAAATTAATCCACATGGATTTTGCTGGTGGGATATAGACAAAGCCAATTCCAATCTGACTAAACATTTTTAGATTAAGCCTGGACACACGAGGAATTTTAAAACCCCAGTGGAGAAGTCATGAGGGAACCAAAGGTGCCAGGAAAAAAAATTGTAAGTTATCCATCTGGAAATCTTTCAAATATTTTGTTTAAAACTCAAAAGTTCCTACATACACGCAAAATACTGGCCTTAAAGCAAAATTAAAATGGCTAATGTGAAAACACTCCAGGAGCTGGGTTAGTCAAAAGGGCATATACCAGCATATAGTATGTAGTCTGAAGATGCTTTTCCATTCTGAGTTAAACTATAGCACCAAGGTCCCACATGAAAAGCAAGTATTTATAGCTGTTTCAACTTTAGTGGCTTACAAAATAGCCCACAGTACCATGCAGTCTGAGAATAATTACCTAAAAGTGCTTTTATTTTAAGTAAAACATGAAGGCAAGGTCTAAGAATTGGCTTATTTTCTTGCCCCTTTTCTAAGTCAGTCAGGTACTTGACATAAAAACCACATGATAAAGCAGCAGAACATTAAAGAATATTTGTTAGACAGAAGTACGCTTCAGTTGTTGAACTAAGCAACCCCTCGATACTGCATGAAAATGTCTTTCATTACTTCATTTCTTAAATATTTGTCTTCATCTGGCCTGTTATTTATCTCCAAAATTAAGTCCAACATTCTGGAAGTGATTTACATAAACAAGTACTTCAATGCAACTAATAGAGAAAAAATAACGTTGCTAGATAGCAGGTTGACTGTAGTCTACAGTACTTCATTTAATACTGAGGTGAATGCTAGCAGAGCTGTTAGGCAACCCCCTTGTCAGAATCATTCAAAACATTTCCAACACATTTATTTCTAGGATTACTTAATAACTACAACTTTTTCCTAGGCTCCTCTAGGTTTTCTGGGTTAAATTTCTCAACTGAAAACGCAACCCGCAAATCAATGACATGAGCCATAAACGTAACCAGAATTTTGTGATATTCTGGAAGTGTGAAAATGGTCAAAAAGCTAGGTTTGCAATCCATTCATTCACTCTGCCTTCGCTGCATTCGGATTGCCGCTGTCTCTCTCATGTCATACATTATGCAGACCCATCTTGGAAGCAAACAAACATATGCCTCATTTCAAATAATTAAGGGAATGTAAGGGAGGTAGTATTGCTATGGCAACAGCAAAGGAAGGTGGCCTCATAACAGAAGAGGACAAAGTGCCTTCAAATGGTCCTATCATTAGCTGAATGCCGGAAACAGTAGGGAAATGAAAAATCATCAAAAATGGCCAAATTTAAAATCATTACCCTGCTCCAAAGTGTCCTTTTGTTGATCAAGCATAACTTTGTTTTAAAAAACTAAAATGCTGATTACTGGGATTTTTTTCTGGCCAGAAAGTTAAAAAGAAAAAACAAAATAAAAAGTAATGTCTGAAAATTAAAGTCTTATTAGTTATGCATTTGAGGAATCTCATCAAATACATTTCCAATAATTATGTTTTAGTCAGAGAATTTAACTTACAAAAATAATAACACTGATGAGCTAAGTTGTTTTTTTCTTTACGGTAAAGTCGAAACATTTTGTAAGATATCAAGTGGATAGTAAACTCTACATTAGTCTAGTCACTCAGTGCCATTAAAACACTTGGATTCATCAGCTTGCTTCCCTCCTATAAAATACATCCATAACTAGGAACTCAGTCTTATCCATCATCTTACATACACCATATCAGTACTGCCATTAAACTCAAAAAGAGCACTTAACTTGAAAAAATCATCACTACTGAAGTTATTCCATTTAAGAAAGGTTTACAATTAGCCCCCTCTGATACTGTTCAACAAAAGTATATTAAAAAACACTTGGTTCAAGAAAACTAAGTCTTCAGTTCAGAGCAGCTCTCCTGGAATTATCAGCTGGGGGTGTGGAGGTGGCGAGCAGTTTGTTTTTTACCTTTAATTTGTGTTATTACTATATGCACATTTTCACAATGCAAAACAGATGGGCCTTTACAGTGCCCAGGAAAAAAAATGGTAATAATGACATTAGGTAAATTTTTGTAACTTCCATATGTTTCCATCAAAGCTTAATTTGTAGTTCCCTCAAGTGTAATTTGTCACAGCATCTAACTTCAGGCATTTTAAGTTACCCTAATCCTTTTCACACAGGAAATGATCCCTGCCCCAAGGAGACTGCCTTCTTCTCTGCTGACCAAATCAGCATTTTTTGTAATCCAGGAGGACCCAAGTATTTTATGTTTAACGTGAACTATCTACTCAGCTGGTTGCATATTCACTGGTAAAGAAAGCCATTTTTGAGATAAGCTTGGTAGATATTTAACAGCCTAAAGAATGATGGACATATTTGTGTTTTTCTTGACTTAGCTGAAAAAACATAGTGAATGTTTAGCCAAAAGCAACTTAAAGGTATAAGGAGGGATTAACGTGTTTCTTTGGCAGAACACTGGGTAGAAGACAGGCCCCACAGACTAACTGAATCAGAGATACAACTACTTTCAAAGAAAGTACCAGGCTCTTAGCACCACTACTTAATTGCCTCTGGTGTATTTGCACAGGCATCCAGGGTAGATTCTGCAGCCAATGATTTTTACCTGGTTTACCTGAAAACAAATTTGACCTGCAGAACCTCTGGCTGATCACCAATAATGAGGAATCCAGATTGCCTCTGAAAGCCAGAAGTGATTTTGAGTTATTTTCTTGAAAACAAAGTTCAGAAGGAAATCAAGAAAAAAAAAAAATACAACTCTGCACCACAATGCATCTAAATGTTTAAAAAGTCAAATGGATAGGCTCTCTTTGTACACTGACTAATGAAAGGTAAACAAACTACCAGAAGCATTCAACTTTTGGATTGAATGCCTGAGACTGCTAACGTGAACACTGCTTAATCCAAAGCTTTGAGGAGAAAGGAGTCAATGTTTTAGTTATTAGAACCCAATTCTATTTTCCATAATACTACTTCCATCATTTTGAAATGCAACTGAACAGCATGACACAATTAAGCTCATCAGCCCCGTTGTTTCATCAATTCTTAAATCCATTTTATGCCCGGCACCCCAAAAGCTCTCCACTATTTGTTCTACTGATGGCTAAATAGCATGAATGCTTCTACCTGTTTGCAAACATTTGGAAGGTGACTGGCTGAAACTAATGGAATAGTCAAGAAATTAAAAAAAAAAGTGGGGGGAGGAAGCAAGCAGGGGAAGTTTTCTGCATTCAGGTATTAAAAGTTGCTCCCTCATGCCCACACTATGGATTCTTTTAAGGCTGGAGATCAGTCAAATTACTGGTTATTCTCACTTCATACTGCTTTACTAGATCCAATCATTGAAAGAAGAGGATATTTAATATACTTCTTCCATAAGAAAAATACGTGGACTGCCCAATAGTAACAAACATTTTTGGAAAATAAATAAATAAATACTCCCATGTCCTCAAAATATCTACTCAGAAGATACAGGAATGTAAATTTCTTAAATTACACTTCTCAGACAGATTATCCTCCCTTCACTGGATTAAAGAATGGGGTAACTTGTTTTACTTTATGGAGTGATGTTTGTTTTCTTCTCTTGACTATTAAAAGGTCCTTTTTTACTGTAAGCATTGCTTTTCAAGCTCGCTTTGTCTGATCAAGTACTGTGCATAAACAGTCTCGAACTCTAAAAAGCCTTCAGAGGTCAAGTTAGATATAGCCGCTCCTAGCCATTCACTGGGCATTTTGGTTACAGTATCAAGAAAGAGACATAGCCCAACTCTATTATATCCCACTCCATTTTATTTGTGCAGTACAGTTACCAATACAGAGTCTCTAGCATCTGTAGACATTCTGCCTGAAAGATTCAAGATGCATAATAAAGCACAAATACCAAAGCACAGAAGGGCTAGAGATTGATTTCTTTAAAACAGTCCTGCTTCAGCAGACTGAAAACACTTATTTTGTCTACCACAAGTAACTAATGACACGTTTTGTCTTCTTCAAAAATGAATAAAATCCAGGTTTTCGGGAATAAGCAAAAAAAACAAAAACAACAGTGACTTCACGGGCAATCTATCAACTAAAAAAGGATATATGTAACCATGCAGGTGTCATGTGGAAGCCAAAAGGTGACAAAACCAAAGCACTAAAACTACAAACCACTACTGACACCTGAATATTAACCAAATACTGAATAGTGGAGTATCTCAACCTGGATACGGAATATAAGGATTTGGGGCAATCAATGGGAATCCTTGTCAGTTTAAGGACTTAAAAGATCAAGAGGCCTACAACTGACTGCTTCTAAATACACCTCTAGTATCAGGTAAGCAGCCTCTTGCCTTACTATTTTACCAAGAATTGTTTAAGAGTAAATGAAGGGGCAGAAAGATAGAGCATGCAGTACTAGCTGTAGTTGTACTTGAGACAGTAGAGATTATCCCTACAAAGATTAATAGTTTAGAGCATCAGTATGGAAAAAATAATATGTTAGATGCTTTACTGATGGCAATAACACCAAATAAACAGCTAAGAGGGCATAACATCCCACAAAGTTGAACACAGGTTGAGTAACAGGAGCCGGGAAGGTGCAATTTAACTCTGTTCTTCCTCTTGTAGGTTAAAAAGCCCCACTGCCTGTTGCTACATCTGTTATAGCTATTTTTCCATCCACCAGTGAAATGGAAAGCAGCAGAAGTGCTGAGGGTTCTACCTCCACTTAAGTTCCACCATATCCTTCAATATATGCATTAGACAGACCTAGTTTCCCTACTCTTCTGAAGACGGATCTTACAGATGCTGGGAAATAGCGCAGGAGGCAGGTACAACTCAGCAAGTCAAAATACATGTCAGTCTCTGCGCCTTCATCTGTTGGCCATCTTGCTCAGATTTTTCATAGGAAGGAGATACCACTCATTCAAAGGGCTTCCTGCTCCTCAGCGCTGAATATACTATACCATCACTGTCCATATCAGGATATCTACTATCAGTTAGTGCAAACAAACAGTGTGGTCACAGGCAATGCACATCCAAAACATAAAAGGCCAAAACACACTGTTTAACCTTCATATCTCAATTGTCAGAAGCCTGACTGCATCCTAATAAAACATGTAATCTCCTGAAATGCAGCTTTCCCAAACCACTGCCTTGTAAAGCAGCAAACAGGAGATACTCAACACTGAAGGGCTTAGAAATCCAAATGATTAAAACTATTAAGCAGAAGACCATCTGTTTAGATGATCTGAGCTGAACTGAACAAACCCATTCTTACTTATTTTTCATTCTTATTTACATTTTAGTAACATTTACTTATCTTTACAAAAAAGTTGTGCCATTTAAAAGTGATTTCCCTAATTAGAATTACATTTCATTTACAAATTACTACTTATTTAAAATATATGCTATGGACTTCTCTCATCTCACACTATTGACTTTGTTGATTTAAAATCAGCCAGCATGTCCTGACTTCACATCTCATGCAAGTGTAGCAACTTATTACATTACTTTGAGCTTACTTAGTACAGCTGGACCCCCAATTGCATGGTTTTGAGTTGCACTGATTCACATATACACGCTTTATATAATGTGACCATGTTTCAACTTATGTGATACCCTACTTCACGTTTACACTGTTTGTGGTAGAGTGGTTGTTAGTTTGGAGTCTGCTAACATGGTATTAGCATCACTTGTCACCTCCTCCAAGATTGTCCATCATTTTTGGTTACATTAACCCCTGAATATTTGTAAAAATGGCATCAAAGAAAACCTTTGATGTTGTGCCCAAAAAAGCACGCAAGTCTATCACCCTGGCCCAGAAAATAGAAAGCCTTGATAAATTAAGAGAAGGCAATAGTGCTGCACCGATTGCTCACCAATACAGTTTAAAGTGAATCCACTGTGTGCACTGTTAAAAAAAAGTGAGCAAAAAATTAGAGACTGTGTGAAAATGACAACCCCTGTGAATTTGAGAGCGTCGTTAGTGACTAGAATCCCTCATTTAGATAAGGTTGAGAAACTCCTTAATCTTTGGATCGATGAAATGACTAATACAAAAAGAGCAGTTGTCGACAGTGCGGCGACTAGGGCTAAAGCTGTGTCTCTGTATGAGCATGGAGCCACAAGTAAGGGTTTTAATAAGGTTATTAATTCCATTATTTTTTGTTTAAACTTCCTTTAAAACAAGTTAAAATGCAAGCCATCGCCATTAAGTAGGATTGTGACACAGGATCGCCATATTCACAGAAGCCACAAGTCTTCCGTGAAAAAAAGTTTTTCTCTCCCTACAAGGAGGGAGCAGGAAAGAAAAGGTGAGATTTACTCTATTGGGGCTACTTAAGTATTCCAAGACCCACAGAAACAAGTTGCATACAACACCTGTTGGCAACTCTCTACAGTAGTGCCTTTGAATGAGCTGTCAGCGCTACTTTGAGTACACCTTCCTGAACCTTGTCATGACCAAATCAAAAATAATTTTACAAAAAATTGCAATACTGAAATAATGCCAAGCATCCATAACCAACCATTCACGGAATGGCAGAGAATTCAACCTAGAGGTGAAAAATCAGACTTCATATGTAGATTTACTGCTACCTTAAGTCATTAAGCTTTTACTTTTGCTACGCTTCTTCCTCTTTAACTAAGGAGTGTTCACACTGGAAACAGTGTCAAAGACATTTCTTAACTCATGCTAGTCTACTTCATCCAGGACCAAGGAGCTCTACATTCATTACTTTATCAATCCTTTAACATTTTAACTGTACAGAACTAAAATCCTACCCAATTTATGTTTCGATATAACAAAGTTCTTTTTAGTGCAAATCTACAAATTCAAAAGGCCTTCAAAATAGCCAGAAGCAAGGCAAATGCTGGGAAAAAAGTAGGTCACTTCCTGCTGTTTGAAAAACATTTGCAGTCCCAGAACACTACACCAACACATTTTCCAGTACAATTATTACCAATCTTCATTTTAACCATGTAGCAGTGACAACAGCATTTGAGCTACCTGAACCAAGGTAACAGATACAAGTGTTACAGTTAGAAGTTATTTTACCTTGAGTAAAAACCTCAAATTTAACTCAAAATGCTACATTTCCATTACAATGGGTTAACGAGGCAACAGCAGCAGCAGGGCTGTCTAGCTTCTCAGCAGTGAATTTAAGTAATTCAAGATTTCTATAATATATAAAGTAACCTATGAGCCAACATCTCACTAAATTTCATTTGGGCTCGGACTAGAGTGTCATTTGAGAAAAAGACACTTTGTGTAAGTGGCAATGATACCCTACAATTCCTTTTTATAAAGTTTGAAAAGACACTTTCATGCTTCAAAACCAAACCAAGTACTGAGCTACTCTTTCCAATGCCTTTGCCTTATGGTGTATACTAACCCTTCTTGATTTACAAGATGTTCAACAGGGTTGAGGGTTCACAACGTTTTGCCCAAGCTTGATATAATTCTTAGTAGATATATCTCCCCAACTAGCTGAACTACCAATTAAAAACCAGCCCGTCTTTTTTCAGTCAGGCTTTCCTAAAGTACTTTAAAATTGACAAAGCTAATTGCAGAGCAATGTAGTCTTGATTTCTGAGGAAGGTCAAACCCAAATGGCTAAAAACCCTGATTTTATTGTGTAAAGTCGCAAATAGAGGTCATCTTGCAGAAGGGACATAAATCTGTTGTGTTTTGTTCAGCTGGCACACTGCATCTTTTAGACAGCTTCCGCAGCTGTGGTAGCTTTCAACTGAGCAGGGAATGTCTATTAGTAAAAAACACTAATGATTAGTGGTATGACAAAAACCACCATCTTGCCAGTTCATTGCATAATCAACAAGGAAATAAATGTAATAAAATGTGTTCAGAATAGGATGCAAATGTTGGCTTAGTTAGGATGACCTTTCAAACCATAGCATACTAGACACTACACAGGGCTTACATATTTGGTTGTTTTCCACAATCCAAGAACTGCTGAACCCAATTTAAGGACATCATACAGCTGTTACTCTTTTCCCTTTGTGCATGAAATACCACCTGTTAAAGGATAGAAGTTTATGATCGCTTTTCCAAGATGATCTTGATGACCTGAGAAGCAGATAATTAAATGATTTTGCATAGAGCAAAAAATTAAATTCAGAAGTAATTTGTAAAAGATAAAAGTGATATTTATCTAAAAATGCTGGCCATGCATATTTCTAAGCAAATACTCTGTAGCAATGAAGAGCCTCACTCAAAGCTGAAGTAAAGGGATAGACCTTGACACAAAAAAAAAAGTCTCAAGATTACCCAGTGAAAAAGACTGAGGCTTGCAGTATGCCTATAAGTTTAAATTAAAGTGCATCTTTGAAACCTAGTTCTTACTGTAGCTGTTTTTCCTACATTTCAGTTTACAGCCACATACAAAACTTTCTAAGCAAACTATCAAACAACACTTCTGGCTTGCCAGTAAATCCCTCTAATGGACCAGATTAATTACTCCAAGTAGCAAGACAGATTATGCCCAAGAACTGCAAATAACTGTAAGATATTATACAGTGATTTAGGACGCACATTGAAAGAGGAAAATTATCACATTTCCTAAGTAGCTCCATGTTCTCTTTGATAACAATGGTTGTGGCCTTTTTCATTACTTAACTGTACACAAGGGCCGGGAAATTATTTTGGGCAGAGGGCCGCATACCATATTTTGGGCACATGGGTAGCCCCACCCCTTGACAGATGCCCCAGCCCCTGGTCACCATTGTGGGACTGGAAGTCCCCCACCACCCCCTGACCTTTGCCACTGGAAGTCCCTCCCCTAACCCCTGGAAGTACTCCTCTGGGGAAGAGGGTTTGCCATCTTAGGAAGAAAAAAACCAAATTATATACTAAAATCAAACACACACAATAATAGATTTTAATTTAATTTAAAAAACTTGCTCTGATTTGCGTGCATTTGTGCTGTATATGTAGAAGTGATTGCATAACAGCTCTTGTATTTTGTGTGGGGTGTGCAGGGATGTCAGGGGGTATGGGTATGGAGGCCAAGCATCTGGGCTGAGCAGCGATGGCAAGGAACAAACTTCTGTTCAACTGGTGGGGGGGGGGGGCATGGCATGGCATCCACTCCTCCTCACTGTGGCCAGGGCTTCCTGGCACAACCACCCGGAGCTCACACGGGGCTGTCCTGTGTCACCACCACCTCTAGGCTGCCCCATGGGGCGACGGTGGCAGCAGACAGCAGGCACAGGCAGCCCCATGCAGGCTTCAAGCGGCTGCACCAGGAAGTGCTGGCAGTGGGAGGGGCCGCTCTTCCCCCACACTGACAGCATTTTGTCCCATGCTGCCACTGCTCAGCATGGGCCCCACGCCAGCTCAGGGCTTCCCCGTTAGGGCTGAACCACAGCAGCAGTGGCAGCAGCAGTTGGGCATAAATGGCTGCTCGGCATGGGGGAGAGCACCCCCCACCCCTCTCCCGGGCAGTTTTTGGTGGGGCCGCCCAGAGACTGTGCTGTGCTAGGCTGTGGTGCATCTTCTTCACCACAACCTCTTGCCTGCCCAGTGTGGCAGCAGCAACCATGTGGAGCAGCCACAGAGCAGCTTGCAAGCAGCAGTGAAGGAGCCGCACCACAGCCTAGCACAGCACAAGCTCTGGGTGACCGCGCCAAAATCTGCCCAGCAGTGACAAGAGGCAGGAGGTGCTTTCCCCCGTGCTGAGCACCAGTTTCTGCCCAGCTGCTGCTGCCACAACTGCTTAGCCCTGACAGGTGAGCCCAGAGCCAGTGCAGGGCCCAGGCTGAGCAGCGGCGGCATGGAACAAACCGCTGCTCAGCGTGGGGGAAAGGCCCACCCCCCCCGCCAGCACTTTCTGGTGCAGCCGCTCAGATCCCACACAGGGCAGCCTGTGCCTGCTCTCCGCTGCCACCACTGCCCCATGGGGCAGCCCAGAGGCAGCAGACACAGGACAGCCCAGCCTGGGCTCCAGGTGGCTGCACCATGACAAGCTAACCACGAGGAGGGAGAGGGGAAAAAGGTCGTTTTCCCCCTCCCCTCCCTGAGCAGCAGTTTTTTCCACACCACTGCTGCTCAGCCCAGATGGGTGAGCCTGGGGTCAGGGCTCTGTGCACTGGTCCCCGCCTGTACCGCAGGGCTGGGGCAGGGGGCACTGGGAGGGAGCGAGCATGCGGGAACCAGCAACAGCTGGGCAGGAGCATGGGACCCGTCAGGGTGTCCCAGGGACAATGCCGGCAGGGCCCACAGCAGGGGAGCAGGAGCATGGGGTCCCAGCCAGCAGGGGCTCTATGGAGCCAGCCTGGCTCTCCTCTCTCCCTCCTGGCGCGGCCCAGCCCGGCTCCTTAGAGCCCCTGCCAGCCCACGCCCTGCAGTCCTGCTGCCCCACCGGCACTGGTCCTGGGACACTAGTGCAGGCCCTACACTCCTGCATACCCGTTTGCCTCCGCTCCCCCCCCCGCCACTACTTTCCCCACTTTCTTGCCCACCCGCTGGCCACTCTGCACTATGTGGCTCCTGGCTGCATGGCCAGACCACAGGACTCCACAGGAGCTGGCCTGGCTGGGCCCCAAGGACTGGGACAATTGCCCATGGTCCTCCCCTGCTTCCTCACCCCACACTTATCTGAATTTCCTGCTCCGGCCAAAGCAGGCACGAACAGCCCCGTGGTCCCAGACCAGAAGCCTCTGCTAGGCTGTCTGACCTCCTAACTACCTTTGCACCCCACCATGTCCTTCCTGCAGCCTCCTCCATCTCCCCTGCCCCCGCAGGCTCTGGCCCCCTACTTGTCCTTCTGCTTCCCTCCTCACTTACCCTTGTTCCATGCTGGCAGGCTCCACACTGCAGCCTGGGGCACTGAATACAGCCCCAGCCCGGCTATGTAGCAGCAGCAGCAGGCAACCCATGCAGCTACCAAGAGGCTGGGACGGGACTGTGTCCCAAGCTACAGTGTGGATAAACCCTGGAGCAAGGGTAAGTTGGGGGGGGGAGGACATGGGGAAAGAGGCAGATCAGGAAAGGGGCCCCTGACATGGTAGTGGACAGACACAAGTAGGGGACAAGTTGCGTGACCTCCCCATACCACCTGCTCACTGCCTGCCTTGTTGCAGTACTGGGGGGAAGGGGAATGAACTGAACAGAACCCCCAATAATTAGGTTCTAGACTTGGAAAATTATGACAAAAATATATTCTCCATGTCTACAATCTAATTATTGGGGGTTGCCTTAAAATTCAGGTTAGTCTTAGATTCAAGTAAACACAGTAATTTGTTATCCATTTTTAAATGGACCAAAGCTGCACAAATGGCATTTGTGTTCAACTTGCCCTGTAGTAACAATACAATACAAAGGCAAGTGGCAGGTTGAAAATCTAACCTTTAACAGATAGTAATAAAAATGATTTACTTAACTTTAAAAGCAACAGAGACTTACAATAACTTCAAATGAAATCCTGATCTTATTATGCAGAAGAATTCTTTAACTTGAGGAAATAGGACTTACTATGCTTTATATCTTTCTGTTCACCAATTCAAAAAGTACTTGCTTCACAGTTATGAGTATTTTAGAGTTGGATAACCTGCATGAAAATACCAACTGATAAGTGATCTCCCAATTTGTAGCCCCCAAATTTCAACCTACCCATTACTGAATGCCAATGCAGTCCCATTGTCTCTAAATTTTTACTTTAATACAATTATATGCATTTTATAGGGTAAATTCTTGCAAGCATAAAAGAACAGTTTTGTCAGGATCGATTTCCAAAGGAAGAACAAGTGGCCGTAGAGCTGTTTCTTCGAAACATGGATGGGGAAGGTGTTAACAAGATCTGAAAGCAAGGAGTCTGTTGTGTTAATAATGCAACCCTTTTCTCACCTTATGTAAA
The DNA here is from genome assembly GCF_001723915.1 of Gavialis gangeticus. Classification (NCBI taxonomy): domain Eukaryota; kingdom Metazoa; phylum Chordata; order Crocodylia; family Gavialidae; genus Gavialis; species Gavialis gangeticus. The sequence goes on from NW_017729031.1 coordinate 88,860,301, forward strand.
GAACAGATGATAGCTGCAGCATGGAAAATACCACCCTTCAAAACTCCATTCGGATGATAAGAAATAATACTATTATCTCTAATAAGTCAGAGAAAATGTTGAAGTACTATTCCTTCTTTAGCTGACTATATTTAGCCAAGTGCTAGAGCACATATGGTATATAAAAGCACACAGCACTCTGACACCGTTCCAAAAGCCAAGGACAACAAGGTGAAATAAGGACAGAGGGGATGTTTTAAAAATATGCATCCTTTCTTATCAAAAGAAAATATTATTGCTCTTATTTTAACCTATTTTATTTTCAGTTTGCACTCAGATTCCTTTAACTCATTTGAATGATTAACTGGAATATTTTAAAAACAGGGAAATTTAACTTGCTAGTAATAAAACCAGCCAAGAATCAAATACTTCTCTATTGTACTTCACATAAATTAACAAAATTTGACAACATGCCCACCCCCAAGAGACGTAAAGTTACTTCTTTCCTTTATACTCATTTGATTGCTTTACATTATCAAATGTAGGGCTCCAGAACAATCAATATAAGACATATTATTTAAATAGTTTTATTTAGAAGTGCATCAACATGCCTGAAATAAACATACGAGTTTTCCAAATTTAGTAAATGTCAAAAGGCTTACAATTCATTGAGTTCTTCACATGACACATATTCAGAGTAATCTAAATCAAAATGTTGTTATTTATTTACTTACCTATTCAGTTATTTGTAAAAAAGCACTGTGTCAATTATGCATTTCTCAAAACAGTAAAAACCTGGATTTCTTATGAATTTAGGTGAAAGTTTAGGGGGAAAAAGCTGAATACAACTGAAAAGCAGGTATTTGATTTCTTTTCTGATAGGCAGACAAAAGGAAGATTGACCCATTTCTGCCAAAACCCATAGGGCCATTACATGCTAAGCTTCCAGGAGAAAACAGAATGCTTGCTTATTCTGTGATTTCTGTCTCCACAGGAACAGCTGAACCAAGTGTTTTGTAATACTCTTGCACTATACTTGCAATATAAGATTACAGCTCATTTCTCAACAGAAGAATAACTCAGAATTTGTATTTTGGTGTTTATAATCAGAAAAATAATCAGTCTTGGAACACAAAGCACAATCTGTGCGCAAATAACCAAAATTGATAGTTTAAATCCTAATTTTTTCAACCATGTCAGTATGACTCCTACACAGGTCATTTTGCTGCAAAAGCAATATAAGCTCATTCATTTTAAGTGTGTAAGGAATATCTGAATCCACACTTTTTTATTCAAGCTTGAAAGGACAAATCAGCATAACATCTGATTAAGGGAGAATGAAGGCAGCGTGTTCATGTACATAGGTAACTTGGGTAGTTAGCATTGTGCTAGGATTCTCTCTAGCTTATTAATTTTTATATTCAGGTAGCATAACCAATATTCTGCCTACAACCATAGGAAAACAGAGTCTGGCCTAAATTAGCTTAATCCAGGGCTGTCCAAATGGCAGCCTGCGAGAGGTTAAATTGCAGACCCCCCCCCAGCCTCTTGCTGAGGGGGGAGGAGGAGGAGCAGTGGCTGAGCAACAGCAGCTGGAATCTGTTCTCTGCCCCTCACTCCTTCAGCTTTTGTCGCCTGCCCCTGCCCCAAGTGGTGAATTGGTGAGCAGGCCATGGCTAGCAGGGTTTGAGGGTTAACCTCCAGTTGCACAGGTGCACAGCACAGCAGTGCATGGCTGGGGGAAGCAGCAAGAAGGGGCTAACAACACAGGTACACCGAATGCAGCCCAGGAAGCCCCATGGCTCACACTGGTCTGGCTCAGGGGCATGCAACCCCCAGCGGTACAGTCCACCAGGTGTTGTTCAGCCCCCTGCTGCTTACAAGTTGTGCAGTTCTGGCTTATGCCTTCATCGATATTGAAGCATCACTGGACAGGAGTTCTTATCCCAACACACGAACCTATATTCAGGTCTCAGAATGCACACTTGTCCTCCGTTAATTCTTAAGTAGCTTTGTCTTCTCCCTCCCAAGCAACTTCTGAACAAGTTACCTGGACAGATACCACACAGCTGGAAATCTTAACAGCAGTTGATGACTGATCTGCAACTGTTCCTTGCCACTCTTCTCTAGAGAAGCTTCCCACAGTTCAATTCCCCATGCTCTTCACTGAAATATGGATCAGTTGGTGGATGCCCTCCTTATGTCCTCAGTTGGAGTAGGCCTTGACCCAAAGACAGGTCAGACAAACTACCCTTAAATTAAAGGGAATAGTAGTCAACTCATGCAGGTATCAGTTTCTTTCCCTCAAAGCAGTAAACCAGTGTCCTGTAAGGAAGACTCATGTGAAGAGGACCCTTTTCACAGTACCGTATCTGTAAGTGCATATGAGAGGGGACTAGCTCAGAACTGGCATGATAATGAGTTATCCAGAAATGGACAAACACTTGGCTGAGAACGCTTGACTAAACAAAAGGAGGAAACAAAATAAAAAACTCGAGATTATTTTCTATCAACCAAAAACTTAACTGCTCATGTAGGTTTTTGGGGTGGCACAGTGCAGGATTTCACACAGTTAAGTGGAGACTTCAGACAATCCACAGAGGGTTTGCACTCTAAAACATCCTGAAAGGTAAACAAACTAATCGAAGACTGAATTATCTGTAATAGCTATATAAGAAATGATGAAGAGGCCAGTGAAAGCCAGGTGTCATGAACAGCAGATGGGCTGAAGTGCAACATTCACACAGCATAGCCATATGCTAATTTACTATTAATTACAGGAGTCTCTCCTAACTGTTACAGTACTGTACACAAGGGAAGTCTGCATCAATTAAACACATTCACTAAGGAATATTTTAGAGTGATTAACCTTTTTTCTTCCAACTCGTATGTTTATTTCAGGCACATTGATGCACTTCTAAATAAAACTATTTAAATAAGCAAGCAGCTCTAACATGGTACGATACAAACTAGGCTAAAACTAGAATCATTATGAATGTGCATATTTGATCTTTTTTCCTTAAGGCTTTAAGTCCCTTAACGACCGGAGGAATGAATACATGGTAAAAGCTTTCTGGCACAAAAAATGTGAATGCAGCTCTCATTTCACTGAAAATGTAGAGAAAATTTACTCCACCCCCAAAATGTTCACCATTTCTCAAATGTATAACCTTCATAACTAATTTAACCCAATTTAAACTGGAACTTAAGCGTTGTGATTACATAGTTTAAGTCTGGCATTAAAAGCCATCAATATTCAACAAATACAATCCCTTACCACTTTTCCTATGCAGTGTTCTAGACATGCAAGTGGCAGGTCCAGGGATAAAAGAGAAACTTGTTCTATACTACCGAAGCAAAGGAACAGAGAAGCAATTGCTTTCAGATCTAACATAAAACTGATTTTTTTCAAGAAGAACAAACTGTTGAAACCTACTGAAATAGCTAGCTTAATTTCAGTGCCTTTTATGCACAAAGTTCTGTGGTCAGACATTAAGTTTTTCCAGAAGCAGCCTCCACTGGACAACCCACATGCATCTAGTATACTAATGGCAGGTACCACAAAGTCACTGCATCTGTGTGCAAAATGCATCCCCTGCCAACCAACCAAGGGAAAGTGCTACCTACAAAATACATCTTTCATGCATTGCAGCAATTGAGTCACTCTCTCTGCCCCACCATTGAGTACCAGTAGTTATTTGCCCTACAGAAATTAAATCATTCAGGAGCATTTTCCTTAATAACATATCCTCTACCATTAAGAATGAAGCAAATATGAAATTGCCTTCCCCCATAAATTAATTCTTTCTAACACACAAAATCCCATTAGCTGTTAACTAAGAATTTGTCACTTTGAATAATCATAACAGAAAAGACTATTTCATAGATATGGAAGGAGCCAAGCACTTGAGGCTTTGCCCCTGAGATCTCATTACCAGAACCAAGTGCCCCAGCTGACATGAATTATTTACGGCAATTCTGTGCTTTTGATTATGCACATGCATTACCCACTGAAGGTGCATCTGTGCCCCAGTTTTAAACAGTTGTGTAGAATCAGAACCACAATCTGAATTCAAACACAAATTTAATACCACAGTAAGTGTCGTTTCTCAGCCAGTCCTGTGGAATTCAGCAAAAATATGGAAACTACTGGCTGTGCACTTCCAGTAGCCTCTATTTCTGTCTCAGATGCACAGCCTTTCCAGTAAACAAGACAAATGTCAAGTTAGCTCTTTCATTTCTTACAAAAGCAACTATGACAAGTCCACTGATGCTAATACGATATTATCCAAATCAAAGACTCTAAAAATTTAGCTTGCATGCAAATCGGATTATATATCCTTTCCTTCATCCAGAATACACGTGTAGTTCTAACTGCCTGGTGGCACAGCATTTTAGTGAAGTCCATCCCAGATGCACCAGAGCATATTAAACTAAATTGTTTCAGCTGCATTTCCCTATTGTACAACCAACATTGTTATTTCAAACAAAAAATTAATTCAACCCCAGATTTCCTGAGTGATCTCCTACGTGACTGAGAAGACTTAATATCTTAATTTTAAAATTCATTTCCCATATTAAATATTTTATATAATCCTCTAGTTTAACTATATGAAATTCAGCCCTAGATCTAAGGAGCTGCTTAACTAATGGGCAGACAAGTCAATCCACTGTGAAATCCTACTTGCTTCTATCCTACAACTTCAATCAGAAGCTCAGCTCATTTATCTGTCTCCAATCAGCAGAAGACTTCAGAGCAAGCATACTGAGGAAGCCCAAAGCCAGCCCCCTGGCTATTATGCTCCTCAAACTTTCAAATAGAAAGTCAGGGTTTGCTTTCAAATAAGTAAATAAATAAAGCCGTGTCTGAAATTAAGTTTTGATATAAAATTCCTCCCATATGTAGGCATGGTCCAGAGAATACACTATTAATCATCCTAAACAATGCACTAAGGCTGCCATATCAATAAGTAAGCTAGCAATTCTTGCCACTTCACAAAGTCTGTGCAAGATGAACGAATGTACTGAAGTTCCCAATTAACATCTATTTGCAAGACAAATCTAACACCTTTACTGAAGACAAATTCCGATGTCAATACTTCTATGTAAGGGGACAAAAACATTTTTACATCAGCTTACCTTTAAAACATCACTCAACTCCATTTTAAGGGAAATATTTAATTTCTCATTAAAAAATAACTTTTTTCTGTAGATAAGGCTGAATAAAAAACTTCTTTTTAAAAAAAACAAAACATGTTTTTGCAAGAGATAAGACAGAACCAAACTGCAAGTTAAAAACATCAGCCTAATTTTAAACACAAACTCTGTTAACTGTTCATTTTGAACACCTGCATTTTCCTGTTACGACATCTAGGCAAAAGCTCTGTGATCCTATTTTGGTCTGGAACTTGCTTTGCAAGTCACGAAACGACTAACGCAGGAGAACACACCAGGAATAGTGACTAATTTTCCCCAAGATAGAAAACGTAAATTTTTAAGAATTAACATCGGGCTTCAGAAATTTTAACAACTAAACAAACATTTCAGGTCGGATTTTCAAAAACAGTTTATGCTTCCAACTGTGCTGTACATGATTGTCCTTTGAAAATCTAACTCCTTCATTCACTTAAAAAAAATCCAGAGAATCTAATGATTGGGGGCTTGTCTTAAAATCTGAAGTAGTCTTGAATTCAGGTAAATATTATACTTTTTTTTTTAAACTTGTGCATCTGTGTGGAGTCAGTTCTCCAGAAGGAGTCATCTATCCTTCTTCGCTAGCCATTTAATCATGTTTAATATCAGTGCACAGTGCAATGTGAGACAGTTAGTTGCATTAGTCTGAAGTCAAGTAGAAGGCAGGGTAAGGCCTGCATGTGTATGATATAAAGGCAGACAGACACTTTGGTTAGATTCTTCAGATTACTTCATAAGTTTCATTAGAAGCAACAACATTTCCTGTCAGTAGTATCTTTTTACATGCAATTTGTTTCAAGCTGTTCAAGCATGGAAATTCAGAGTCCATTAGAGAAGCAAAAACCTGTTTCCCTTTGCTCCTCCCTTTGTTAAATAAATAAGCAACACAAATAACGCTTTGTTTTTGCCAGATACTTAACATTGAGTTTGATTAGCAATCCAGGGCTTTCTTTTGTATAAAACATTTCAGTACTACCTTACTCTTAAGTTTAGGAGGCCATGGCCATAACTTATAAATTGTCTAGAAATTTCAAAAAACTTGGTCAGAAACTTCCATTTGCTGATTAAGTCTTATTTGTTTCTAAATCAACTTTAAAAAGGGTGTATGACTTTTTTCCTGTTACTTAACAGGTTTAACAAGAGAGCAAAATGAAGGAATCAATTTGAACAGGATTGAGACCCTTGCATGGCACCTCACAGCACCCTTGAAATGATGTCAGTGTTAGGTGTGAAACACGATTCACAAGATGAGTCTAGAGATTTCAAATAGGAATCTATAGCATTAGAGCCCCTCTACATATGCAGATGAAGGTGCAATGGGATCTAATGGGCAATCCACTTAATTGTACCTCTTACCACAATTGTACCTCCTACCATTGTATCATTCACAGATGCATAGAAAGAAGCATTATTGTGGCATGGCAAGTCAGATCCCATCATGCCTTACTGCCAGTGCAGAGGGAGCCTGATCCCAGGCTCCCCCTGCACTACTGCAAAGTGAGCTTCTACATCTGGAAGCTGCCTCAGCTGGCAGGGCTCCTAGCCACAGGTGTGCATCATGCATTCCCACAGCTAGAAGCCCCATCAGCTGACCACTGGGGTGTTTCAGAGATCCCTGCAGCAGGAAGCCTGCAGCTGGGGTGATCTCCAAGCTGTGGGGGTACATGGAGCACCCATGTGGCTGGGACATTGCCTCAGCTGTAGTCTTCTAGCCGCAGGCCTGCATGCACCTCTCACAGCTGGAAGCCAATGTCAGCTACAGCTCCCAGTCACATGTTCAATTAATGGCCTGATAGGAAACAACTACAAAAGTTATTTAATATATTTTGTGGAATAACTTTGTAGCTTATTCCCATTTTTATCACACCAACAGTTGACTGAACATGTGGTCAGGTAGCCACTTAAGGCATAAATAACTGGTTAATCATGCTTTAAGTGTAGATGGGGTCTTAAAACATTTGGACCTGTTGCAATCTTCAAGCTTTTTGCAACAGACAAATTGCTCTATTTTTCCTGTAGCCAAAAAACAAGTGAAAGTAAGAGTTGGCGTTTTTAGAGAGGTGCCCCAAGTCTAACAAGGTTAAGAACCACTGCTCTAGAAAAACCAAAAAGAGGATACATCTGCATATTAAAGACATGATCCAATTGTCTCTCTGCCCCAGGAAGGGGTGGGACTGGAGAAACAGCCATGAAGTGAAGACTAACGTTCAGCAAAAAAGACTTTAGGTAGGATATTACGAACAACATTCCAAAGATACCAAAACGTAGGAACAGGCTATGTGAAGATGTTTTGAAACCCTATTATTAGTGGCTTTAAAACCAGGCCAGGCAAACATCTGTTGGGGATAGTGTAGTATCTTACATCTCGTCTCAGGGCATGGTTAGGTTAGTGAGGTCAAGGTCCTCTCCCAATCCCCACTACTCATGTGTACAATTGTGTCAAAAGAAAAAAAAAAAACTAGTTAATGCAACCAGTTAATTCGTATTCTGTAAGGGAGTAAGTATTTTAAAAGAACCAAAAAAGACATCAAACAAAATGGTAAGGAAGACTAACTAACAGCCAAGTGATGACATATCAAAAAGATTCATTGTCTGGAAACCATATTCTCATATGGAATATTAAGGTTTTTGTTCTAGACAAGACTAGTCCAAGTCTAATTATTGAGCCAACAGTAGGCGCACTAAAAGACAGAATACTGGCAAGGACTGTCTCATTGGGTCAGACCACTAGTCCTTTCCCCTCCCCACCCCTCTCATTGGAGCAAAAGAAAAGGAACAGCTAAAACCAAGATACAGACAAGGGGTAAGTGGTGAACCAGAAAGGGAGGCATTATCTCCTTTGCCATTAAAAGTACCCCCTACTTTGGAGCTGTAACACTGCAGTTAGCTGCCTCCAGTACAGAAGAATTATTTTGTAGGGAATTATTTCTAAATCCAAGTATTCCAGCCATTATTTTGGAAAACATCAAACAAGTCCCAACTACATAGCTTGGTTGCTGAGGATTCAAAAGGATTCTGTTCCACCCTCTTTCAGGCTGAGCTATAGAGCCAATTTACCACTCTTCCTCAAAAAAGGCCATCTTAGGAGAACACTATGCTCTAATAACTTGCAGAAAATTATCCCTTTAAACCCACATTCTTCACACCTACGTCTCAAAAAGCAATAGAAATACCAAGTCAATGCCTAGAAACATGCATATATTTAGAGCTAGTATATTATTTACACTGTACATGGCTGCTTCAACTCATTAACAAAATGATAAATCCTGTATTCCAGTAAAAAGTTGTGCCCATTGGCTCATAATTTTCACTTCTTAATACCACAGCAATTCTATAGCATCCCATGAAGTTAATCGTGTTTTGACTTATTTACATGTTTCTCCCCCAAGGGATGCTACTACAGCAGCAGCTAATTAGCATTATATATGGAAGCTACATTTTAGGTCATATATTTATTGATCTGTGCAAAACCTAGCACCATGAGGTCCTAAGTGGTGCATCCTGATTATATTACAATAATGAAAATATCGGTTCAACTATGCTTGCCTTAAAAATTAAAAAGAAACTACTACTTTAATTTTAGTCAGGGAAATATTAGAGATGCAATGAATGCAAGCTGAGGTCCACTGATCTGGGGAAAGCCAAAATTGTCAGTAACAACTGCTCTGTCACCTGGGCAAAACCACAATACATTTTTTCACGGTTGTCAACTGCATATACACTAGTTCTATTCAGAAGCTGCACAGCAATCAATTGAACTAGGTTATACTAATACTATATAGGACATTCATGTTTCATTATATTGTCAAAGGGGTTAATTTGCCTCCAAGTTAGGCAGTATGGTTGTAGGGTAAGTGGAAAAAGATTTTTTGTTCAAACCAGTAAGTTGTTGATGTAATCTGAGCAAAGATGAGCAAATATGGGTACCTTCTTTTATCTGTTCAGGTACAAGATACCTGGGAAAGTTCTTATCTCTGTAGAACAGGAAATCATAACAGCTTATGTAAGATCTGAAACCTACATATTGAATCCATTTATTTTTGTTTGCTTGTTTTTTACCTGAAGTTTTCCACATTCTACTTTTGAGGGTGAAAAGTGGACTTAATACAAAAAACCTAAAACCCCTATAAGTAATGACTGGCACTCTGTAAGTTATCTTTAGAATGATAAGGTCATTTAAATAGAATACATGTAAAAGTTTATTTCAATATTGATTTTAATCTGATTATGCCTTTTCCTATGTTCTAAGAACCAAGTTTCTTCCCTAACCCTACATTGTTTACTAAAATTAAGTCTGAAAAGTAGAAGGAAATGTTTAATAGCAAGAAATGGTGGGGCACACCCCAAGTGGAAAAAAGGTAATTCAAACAAAGGAAAAGTCTATTCTTTTGAGTCCATCTATGAAAATAGCTTCAGTGTGGGCTTAAAAGTGAACTGATCATTTTCTTTGCAACAACCATTAAGAAAGTTAGCAGAAACTACTCAGAAGTTTACATGATGCAAAAAAATAAAAAACCCACACAAAACAAAACACCCAAAACATTTTTGGTGAATTCAAATACCTTTTATTTGGAATATTTTTAAAGTTCCTATTTCCCTTGAAATACATGGATTAAATATGATTATTTGTATTTGGTACCGCTGTTTTATTCAACAACAGATGAACTAAGCATCGTAGCTTACATCACTACCTCCACCTACTGGCAAGAGTTACTGAGCTTTAATGGAAGTTCCTCATTTACATTCTTGATTAAAGATACAGACTCTTCAACAAAGTCTGTTCAAAAACAATACTTAATAAAACTACCTTATGTGAATGATGCTTTTGTGTCCAGATGAAGAGTACCACCTTGAAACAATGAAGGAAAAATAAAATCTGATACTTTCAATTACATGTATAAAACCCAGAAATACAACATAAATTAACAAATGCAAAATACCTCCAATTTTCTAATGGCTTAACTCAAAGTATTAGACTAATTCACCCTGAAGCAAACTGCGGATACTGCTAAAAACCAGTCTGACCTTAAATGCAGCAGTAGCTCAGTACTTGCAGACTGCTTGCTACTGCAAATTTTGTTTTAGAAATACAGGGATCAGGTCTGTTAATTTCTGCATAAAATCAATTAATATTCATTGACCATGTCCACCTGACTGCAGGCTCATTTTACAGAATCTGAGAAAACTTACAAAAATATTCAAATTGAGCAACACAGCAATTAGCTACAGTTCTGTACCTCAGAAAGCAAATACAAGTTTCAAATGGATATATTACAATTTCATGTAAATCTCATACTTCTGTATCTAATATATGCTTTTGTGCAATGCCACCACGCCTAAATTATTTAAGCAATGATATGCATTATAACTTCACAAAATAGTCAAAAAGGTTAGTAAGCCCTTGACAGTAACAATTACAGCATCTTTTTTCTGATGCTACCTTAAGGATCATTCTTACAGCTGATTTTTAAATATAAAAAGGTAGCATGCCAAAGACTTTTTTTCCCTGCCATGTTTTTTTTGTTGAAGCTTGTTCCAGTACTTTTTCATGTATTATGTGAGCTTCATTTGGCAAGTCCTATCCTCCCTCAAGACATCAATGCTTTTTACACTATTTCTACTGCTTTCTTCCACTCAGATGCCTAGATGTACCCAAGCAGATATTAGGATAGACAAGTGAAGTCACCTGTCCTTTTATAACTTCCTGGTTATTGCAGAAAATACTTTATCTTAGGGTCAAGGCATTTTCACCAAGTTTCTAAACAATTTTCAGCATAGATACTGACTGAAACAATTTTAACATTGATCTGTATAAGGCCAGTTTGTCCTTCTTTAGAACGCAACTTCATAGTCAAAATAGGTTTCTGATCATTTTAACAGACTTTTAATACACCTCTAAGATGTTTCCAGTGAAACCAGGTATCTTTAGAAGTCACAACTCCAAACATCCCAGTTTCTCCGATCATTTTTTTCTGGTTCAACTTTCAGGCTTATTTCCCCCAAACAGTTTTTTAAACAATCTGTTTCTCATGCAACTCTGTCCATGAACTGGATAAAATTCTGCTGCTTTCCAGTTTTGTTGGTGTAATGAAATTCTTCATTTGTACGTTTGCTCATAATTTGAATGAGGTTTTTTTTTTTCCCCTATGGAAGAAACATTAACAAATTAGTTCTACAGAAGAAATAATTAAAACATTTTTTCTTTTCTAGTTTAATTCATTACCCTTCCTAGTTCACACAAGCCAAAATTACCCATCTTAATTATTGGGTTACTACTGCAATCCATTACCTCTAAATTCTGTGGATGAAGTCACTCTCTTAGTTTCTCAGCTCAAGAGAAATAAGGCAAATATGCCATGCACCTTAAGATACGCAACTGAAGGTATTGTATAATATTGTGTAACTACATAACATCATAAACACATGGACTCTATGAACAATTTGATCTGAACTCCTAATGGACACAGGTTGGACACTGCACTGCTCTTGCTTGGCTTGGCTCATCTCCAGAAAAATACTATTCCTGCTCTAAAAAATATAGATTAACATCCTCCACATAATATCTGTTATGAGTAAAAAAAAACAGTGTACTATGTACATTACTATATCCTTAAGTGAAGTGGTACACGTCCCATAAAAGCACTTCCCGTCCACTTTAAAATATCAACTTTACATTGCAGCAACTCCACAAACTGGCTCCAATATCTTTGTAGGCATCTCTTCTATGCTGGAATACTGCAGTTTTAATTACATATACATACAAGGTTTCATGTTATGGAACTCAGGAGTGGTCCCGGATGACTGGAAGAGGGCCAACATAGTACCCATCTTTAAGAAAGGGAGAAGGGATGACCCTGCAAACTACAGACTGGTCAGTCTGACTTTGGTCCTAGGAAAAACTTCTGAAAAAATTGTTAAGGAGGCCATCAATCACGAACTTGTAACTGATAAGGTATTAAGAAACAACCAGCATGGTTTTGTAGAGGGTAGATCATGCCTAACAAACCTGGTGTCCTTTTACGACCAGGTAACTAACCAGCTGGACAGGGGACATGAGGTAGACATCATTTACCTAGACTTCAGTAAGGCCTTTGACTGGTTCCCATTAAATAGTCTCAGTTAAACTGTAGGGTACTGGACTGGACCAGCTTACCTTGAGATGGGTGGGTAACTGGGTTAGAGGCTGGTCCCAGAGAATTGTTATTGATGGGATGGCTTTATCCTGGAGGGCTGTCTCCAGTGGTGTCCCACAGGGATCAGTGCTTGGACCCATGCTTTTGAACATATTTATTAATGACTTGGATGAAGGGGTGGAATGCTGTATGATTAAGTTTGCCAATGATATCAAGCTGTGGAAAAATGCAGGCACACCAAAGGACAGGGTAAGAATCCAGGATGACCTGGTTCTGGTTCCGTGGGCTGATCAGAATCAGATGAGGTTCAACAGCGAAAAGTGCCGGGTCCTTCATCCGAGTAGGAAGAAACTTCACCATAACTACAGGATAGGCAGTAGCCCACTGGCCGACAACATTTGAACTGGACTTGGGGGTCACAGTCAACCAGAGGATGAATACGAGCCAAGAGCACAAGGAAGTCACCAGCACAGTGAACAGAACTCTGATGTGCATCAGCCAACGTGTTGCCAGCAGATCCAGATAGGTGCTTCTCCCTCTCTACTCAGCATTGGCAAGGTCGCAGCTGGAGTACTGTGCCTAGTTTTGGACCACACTTCAAGAAGGACATGGATAAGCTTCAGAGGGTGCAGAGAAAAGCCACCCACAAGATCAGGGGCCTGGAGGATAGACCCTATGAGAGACTCTAGGAACAAGGCTTGCTCAAGCTGAGTAAGAGAGGGCTGAGAGGTGACTTGATAGCCGCCTACAAGTATGTCAGGGCACAGCACCAAGATCTGGGGGACTAACTCTTCAGGAAGGCACCCCTTGGGAGGACAAGGACCAACAGCCAGAAACGAGTAGTGGGAAGATTTAGACTGGACGCAAGGAAGAACTTCTTCTCCGTAAGGCTAACTAGAACCTGGAACACACTCCCAGTAGCGGTGGTACGGTTGTCATGCTTGGAGGTGTTCAAGACGAAGTTGGATAAGCACCTCATTGAACTAGTTTGAGCTCATTAACCTCCTGCCTATGGCAGGGAACTGGACTCGATCTTCCAGGTGCCTTCTGGTACATTAATTCTGTAATTCTATGTGCAGAATGCTAATCTACAAGAAGCCATTTTACAGTAGTACCTTGCTATCAAGAAGTCTGCCTAATTATAGAAGATATTCTATCATGTACCAAATCAAACAACTAGGTCATTCTGTTGGCTATTAAGTGCTGATCCAAAAGTAAAATAGCTAGTTAGGTCTCTGCTTGTACTTTGAAGTGCAAATACTGTAAGCAAAATATTTAGCTTCAGAAAATGACAATAGATATGTTGAAATAAAATACTGTCACTTATATTGCTTCACATAACCGAGAACTTAAGTTTTATGTCTTAATTACTGGTCTTGAGTGTGTCCCATTACCTTTATTTGCTAGGAAAAAATGGGATTAAGTGTGGTCTTAAGGTCTTATTAGTGAGCTGCTGGACGAACAAATGCCTAGGAGCAAAAAGCTTTATCTTAGTAAATTACTCCTGTTTTCAGCCATCACTTCACATGTATTGTGGTCTAAAACCCTAATACCTAAGATTTCAAGGGGAGAAGAAAGGCTTTGAAAAGGTCAAGAGAAACTTGCAACTGTACCTCAGTATGCACCGAGTAAATATTTATCTATACAATACTGCTTTCTCTGTGTTTTGTTCTTTTTAAGCACTCTCACTTAAAGCAAATTTCATTATTCCTGCAAAGCATCAAAATACTAGCAAAAGCTAATTCAAATCATTTAAGAAAAGGGGGGAGGGGGGCTTCAGTGGGATTATCAGATACACTGTTATTCCATAAGTAAAGGTCATGGAGATGAAGCATTTTTAATCAAGTCTTATATGAAATAAAAGGCATGCAGATCAAATCACAATCCCATTGCTCGTCTGCCAACACATTATAACACTGTCAGATCCTTGATTACCTGATCAGTCTTGTCCCCACCAATCAAAAAAAAAAAAGCAGTGTTTTTGAAGAGCCCATTGATATATCCAGAACAGCACTGTAAGGATACCTTAACAATAACATGAGAGGCAGTCAGCCATAACGTCTGAAGTCAGGCTGAAAGCAGAGTAGACGTGCACCTTGTAGGCTAATCCGAGATGAATAAACTTTCATCACTTCTAATAGGTGATAAATTGAGCCCTTGCTCACAAAACCTTATGCATCTCCAATTCGGGTGGTTTAAGGTGCATCTCTAGCCTGCTTTAATGATATGTTACAGTAAAACTGTCGATTCTGTTATTCAGAGCACATACAGAGATCAGAGGCCAGAAGGGGGCAGCATTTTAAAGACTATACGAACAACTACATGCTACTTAGAGCTGTAAAATGAAGCTAAAAGAAACATCCTCATCCTCTCTTAGTGGCAAGTCATTACTGTGGTCACTTGCCTGATTTGTTCTGCAATTTGCTATTAGGGTCTATTCTTTTTAGTCCTCTCTTCACCATGTGACAGTACCCAGTTTAAAACTTTTGACTAAATAAAACTAGAGAATATTACCGTCTGCTAGTGATTTACTCCAAGAACCTTGCCTTTCCTTTTTTCCTTCAGGAACAGCAAAATTGAAAAAAAGACTGTTTTCATATCTTGCCACCCTGTAAACTGCAATACACATGTATACATTTAGTGAAAACATACATGCATGTTTAGCAAAAATTAATGCTGTATTAAACGCTACAACATCTTATGGTGTAAGTACATACTAATACTATTACCGACAGGAAAACTAAAACTACTTTCAGCTAAAATTCACTCAATGAAGTTCAACAAAATAAGGTTTGCTCCAGCATGTGATAATTAAGTTTTCCTTCCTTCAGTTAGTTTTTTTCCC
>NW_017729031.1:88880450-88902253 GCF_001723915.1 Gavialis gangeticus
AACGCTACAACATCTTATGGTGTAAGTACATACTAATACTATTACCGACAGGAAAACTAAAACTACTTTCAGCTAAAATTCACTCAATGAAGTTCAACAAAATAAGGTTTGCTCCAGCATGTGATAATTAAGTTTTCCTTCCTTCAGTTAGTTTTTTTCCCCACAATAGGAAAAGTCACCAAATCACAGCTCAAATGACAACTGCCCTACTGAAATGAACACTGTACAAAAAATCTCAGGAATCCTATTGCTAAAACCCTTCACACCTCTTCAGGAATGACTAGACCTATAAACCAGATGCTGTTAAATACTTTAAATCAAGTAAGAAGCCTCAATAGATGCATTTTAAAACAGTCCTATTCATTGATCCACACGATATACACAAACTAAACTCATGAATAGGTTGCTACCATGGTGATACTGCTAGAGCAGCAGATATGTCTGAAGGATGCCCTACAACTCTGAATGGAAAATTGTCATCTGAGTTTTGATAGGTCTGGTTGGTTTATTTTTTGTCACTAAAGCCAATAGAAGGACATGCTGCATACTACAAGACTCTTGTCTAACAACTAAGTATTCACCATGAAAGAACAGGAAGCCAGCAAGCCAAATGAGTTTCACATGGGGCTCAGCTACACCAAAAGAGGTTGTTGTTTTTTGTTTTTTGTTTTAAATGTACTAGCTAATGTAAGAAATCCTAAATCATGAGTACATCACACACAGGTCCCCTCTGCATGTTCAGGTAAAGGTGCAATGGGATCCAATGCATAGTTTACACTATTGTACCTTACTGTCAGTGCAGGGGGAGCCCAATCCTAGGCTCCCCCTGCACTGGCAAAACAAGGTCCCATGACTGGGAGCCCCATGCATCCCAGCTGAGGAGTTCCCAGCTGCAGGAGCACCCCATTCACCCCCCAGGGTAGGGGGACTGTGATCTCCCCATGCTGGGAATAAAAAAGAGAGGCTAGGGGATCACCACACTCCCAGGGTAGGGAGCCCAGAGGTTTTCTGCACCCCTGAGGTCAAGGCAGACTGTCCTTGCAGCAAGCCTCCAGCCTGGGGGGCGTGCTTTCCCCCTGGGGTGGGGGGAATAAACTAGAATATAGAATAGAATAGAATCATCAAATCACCAGGGATATCCCTGCACACCTGAGGCAGGCAAAGGGTGGTGTGTAAGGGGAAGGGGAAATTGCAACCCTGTCAGGTTTGCAAACAATATGAAAAAGCAGGGAGAGGGCAACTGAAAAGCTCAGTATCATCAACAGATGCATGCACTGCAAATGCCCACTGTTCCTCAGTTTTAGCCCGGGGCTCAGGTCTGGCAACACTCCTGCCCCTTGAGCAGTGAGTGGGGAAAAGCCTAGGATGGTGCAGGCCAGGGTGAGGGATTTACATCCCTCCCTAAGCAGATCATCCTGCTGGGGCCTGGCCATGCCGCACCCCCTCAGCTCAACACTGACCAAGGGAAGGGAGGGCTGCTTTAGCACCCCGTGGCTTTTAGCATGAGCCACTGCAGGCATGTGCCTGCATTTCCTCAGTCCACAGGGAACGTCTGTACAGTTGCAAACCGGTTCAACCTAGGCAGGTTTAATCTAACCAACAAAGATTGAATCAATTCAGGTTCAGGTTTTTTGAATACCTGTCCCTAACCTAAGAGTTACTAGCAAATCCCTATCTAAATATTCTAGAACAAAAGACAGAGATTAGGTCTGGTTTAGCTAATATTTAACTGACAACTAAAGCTTGCCTACACATACCCTCAAAGTCATGACTTATCTGACACAAACACCAAAATAATATTCTTCCTGACCAGTGTGCCATTGGTGTTTCCTAGCTTAGGGAAATCATCTTTATTCTCTTTTCACTGAATACCTTATAATTTCTAATTTCTGTGTTTCAGTACATTAAGATAGGGAGGATATTTTTCTGACAAATACTTCTTAAATTCTTTAAACTTAAACTAAACTAGTTGAAGAGTGTGATGTTGCAGCCTCCTCTGCATTAGGAGTTAGCTTTCACAGGGCATCGTGATGTCCATCACGTTCCATAAAAAAGCCTATGACCTTATTCAGAGTCTTGTCAAAGTTTTGACCTTTGACATTAGCAGCTTTAAAAAAAAAGTTTGCTCTGTAATGCTTGGATTCTTCAAAATCTAATCAAAATAAGGATATTTATACCAAAGGAAGTACATTCCACCTTATATTAGGTTAACTCTTAAAACAACTACTCAGAAAACTTTGATATCTATGCAAAAACAAAACTAGCAAAATGCAAATAGTAAACATTTCAGAGGAGCAGAAGGCAAAACATTTTAGATAACTACTACCCCTCCAAATTTCAGTTTGCCCCGTTTTTTTTTTTTTTTTGCTGTTGCCAAAAAGAGTTAGATTGATATAAAAAAAAGTTTAATTTTGATTAAACTACTGTTGCATAAAGCATGAACAAAGTTTTAATAGGCTTTGAGAATGCTCTTAAGTTCTTTATGATTCCCACTGCTCCTCTTCTAGAGGTGAAACTCCCAACACAGAAGCCTTCATATCAATATGGTGTTAATCATTGCCACTTAGAGCAGACTGAAATTACACTTGCCATGTTTATGAGAGAACTGCATGAGAGGATAGTACACTAGATATATGCTCTGAGAACCAATCCCATACTATTTGCCTACTAAGGTATTGGGGATGGGGAGAGGGGTTGCCCAAATTAAAGCCCTTCTTTGATAATCCTGTATTAACAAGTTAGTTCTGCATTTGTATGCTGTCTTTCTACAGGCAAACTCTAGCCAGAAAAACATTTCCTGCGCACATTTCTCACGTGCATGGATAGCATTTTCACAAGACCCAAAACTAAACTGACACGTTTAATTGCGGCAAATACAAGGAAAAGCTGTTTCAAGTGGAAGAAGGTGCCCTACCCTCAGCAGGAGAAAAAAAAAAACCTCAGTTATTTTTCTGAAGAATTATTTGCTAAATAAAAAACTAGCATTCAAGAAAATGGCAAAGCCTTAGAGCATCTTATAGCTATAGTAGTGAAGCTAAAATAACTTGCTAGTTTAAAAGCTGCTTAAAAAGGTTTTCTTAATAGACTGATTCCCAGACATGTTTTTCATCATGATACGATAGAGTATGTAATTCACTGAGTGTTCCTGCTTTCACTTTATGTGAACTATTAAGCACTAAATACCAAGTAGTCAAATCTGTGCCTTGGATATATCTATTTTGCATTGGTAAATTTGTTTAACCCTTAATCCTTCAAGAGATATGCAAATTATGCAAGCCATGGAATACAATTGAAGGGCACTACCTCCTCTATCCTCCCCAGAACTCACCCATTATGTTAATCTGCATAATAGTTTATCAGCATGCTACTCAGGCATAGAGTATTCCCTGTAGCAGTTGCTAAAGACAAAAAAACAACAAAAAACTCTTCTCCCCCCACCTCCATGTTCTTAGAGGGAGGTCCAATTTTCTCCCAGTAAAGTTTATTACAGAATTTTAAAATCATGGGTCACTGCCTGTAACCCAGCCTCCACTACAGGCTGCACATCTGCATCCCTCCCCACCACCACACCCCTCCCCACATGAACAGGGGCTACTAAAGCAAAGCACAGGGAAGAAAAAAAAAGACCCGCTCACTAGGACCCTAGGAACACCTCTCCTGCTGCAGCAGAGAAAATATATTGAATGTTTGGGGATGCCTCTGCAGCTATGACTGCAACATCCTGCCCATTCCCCAAGCTACTGCAGGCTGCATCCACTCAACTCATGGGCCAGATCCAGCCCACAGGTCTTAAGTTGCCAACCCCCATTTTAGACTGATGGTGCGATTGCTATGATGAAACAACAGGCACTCTAAATTGTTGCCTTCAGTGCTAATCACTCTCCCTGCCACGCATTTGTGTAAGACGTTACTTCGGCAACTGCTTCAAGGGGTTAGATGAAGAAAACAAGGAGTTAAATGTTCTTACTCATCTGAAACTAAGTTTGACAGATGAAAATAAGCATCATTATTAGAAACAGACCAACCTACCCTGTGAATGCCCACTAAGTGCACCACTGGCTACTAACATTATGTTGCCCAGTTTTGCAACTATGGAGGGTGTCCAGACAAGGCTGAACATGCCTCTTGCCCCATTTCAAAGCAGTTTGAGATGCAACAAGAGGCACGCTGGGAACAAAAAAAAAATGTTCCCCGGTCTGCATATTTGCAGTGGAGGTTCAAAATTTGATACCTGGATATCCAGGTATCCAAAAAAAAGTAAAACTATACAGCAAAAAAAAGTGGGGCAGGGCACAATCCAGGATCACACCCCAAGGCAAATCAGAAGCTCAGGTCCTCCAAAGAAATGCTTTGGTAGCCGGCCAGAGCTTCTCTATGGCTGCCCTTTGCCCCAGTACTGAAGCATACTGCCTCCACATGTGGGGCAGCCTGGACCCATGTAGACTGCATGGACCCTGGCTCCATTGGAGGTAAGTAAGGGACTAGAAGCGGTGGGGACTGGAGTGGGGGGGTGGGGAAGGTGACTGTAGGTGCAGGGAGGGCTGCTCAGGAGGGGTGGGTCCCCTGCCTGGCCACCCCACATCCTACAGCCCTGCTCAGCCACAGCAGCAGCCCATCGGGGCCCTCCTGGCAAAGCCCCTCCATGGTGCAGGGCACCCAGCACTGCTTGTGGCAAAAATCACACAGGCCCAGCTCAGTGCCATGCACTTTTGGGCAGCTCTGGGGCACTCAGGGGCACCACCTGCCACACTAGGCCAGGTCCTGCTTGCACAGGCCCCACCCAGGCTGGTTCAGTGCACAAGACCCAGCCCAACGTGATGTGGTCCCCGTGAGTGGTGCGGGGCCCTGGGTGACAGCCTGAGCAGTCTGAAGCTGCCCAAAGGCACACAGTGCCACTCCAAGCTGGCCTGGGCCCACGCAATATGGCACAGGCAGTGCCAGGTGCCAGGAGGCCAGGGCCAAGCCAGGTTGCTCCCCACTGCATAGGGGGAGCTGTACTAGGAGGCCCCAAGTGCCCCAATGGCCACAGCTGCTGTGGGTGAGCTGTGCAGCCCCTGTGGGGGCTGCATAGTCCATGAGCTGTGCAGGGGAGCAAGGGACCCACCCCTCCTGAGCAGCCCCCTCCCCCACAGCTCCCCCACTCAATCCACCCACAAACCCCACACCCTCAAGCCATCCCCACAAACCCCACACCCACAGACCTGGCCCTGTGGGTCAGGAGTGAGGGGACTGGGGCAGGCTGTGGGTTGAGAGTGAGGGACAAGGCCAGGGTCAGGGCACTGGCATATTAGTGCCGCTCAGAGCTGCACATCCTGGTGAGCAAGGGGGGTAGGAGCAGCTCTGATTTTTCTACAACAAAAACACCAAAAGTAAATGCCAAAGTGTATAGATATTTAGAATTTATTTTATTATGATGACAGAGGCACTGGTAGGCTTCCAAACCACTTTAAACTTGTAAATATATCAATAAAACATTGCCCATCTGATCTCTCTATATAGTGGCACTTCATTTTAATAACGAAAGAACACTATTTTGGGTATTTTAATGAGAAAATTTGGGTTTCTTATCAGAGAATTTGCAATTTTTAAACAGGGAACACCAGGTTCTCTGCTGGCGAGACAAGTGGCAAGACCCAGGCAGAAAAGTCTGTCCAGGGCCAGCACTGGGGACCGAGCTGGATGGCAGACGAGGTGGCTGACCTGTTGGCCATTTGGAGCCAAGAGGACACACTTGGACAGCTTAAAGTGGGCCACCGTAAGAAGCACATCTTCTTGGTGACAGCTGCCCAGATGGCAGAGCAGGGGCACCCCATCTGGGTCTGGCAGGAATGCAGCCACAGGGCTTCAGGTCCAAGGGGGCGGATGCTGTCGCACGTGGCAGCAGGCCACAGCCAGGCAGCAAACCCCACTGCTAGACTGCTGCAGTGGAGTACCAGGAGTACCAAGAAGCTCCTGAGAGCAAGTAGCCCTGAGCTACTTGTCAGGGAAGGTTTTTATACTGTTAAAGCCAGCACAGGTGCTGGCCCCAGGCTCTAGCACCCCCTGGTTGCAGATCCGGGAGGAGCTGGGCAGGGTTATTTTGCCTCAGGTGGTAAAACCTGCCCCACACCAAAGTGCATATCCGGGCATGTGCACCGAGGCAAAAATCCCCGGCTCAAAATCTGTGCTTCTCCTATCTGAGCTGCTGCAAGTACACGTGCCTGCATGTGTGGATGCGCCCATGGATTCCAAGTTATGGTCCCATCACTGTGTCAACTAACTATTACTAATAATTTTAATGCAATAGTTTTAGTAACTCCATTAAATGGCTTGTGTGAACTGTGCACCAAGAACTTGGGTTGTCCTTTACAAAGTTCACGAGAGGCTCACTTTTTCTTCCAACCTTGTTAAATTTGAGACTTCGCTTCTATTCAACCTCAAAATTATCTAGGCTAGCTTTATTTATTTATTTCAATGTGCCAGTTCAGTTTATAACCCAAAACAAAATCTCAAGCTGGACAGCAAGATTCTAGCTTCTGTTTACAAAGGATGTTAAGTAACCTTTATTCAAGCATCCCACTTACCACAAAAAAGTGCCCTCTTTTGAAGGCAACCAAGACATAATTGATAATGGCATTTTATGATCGATAGATGACTAGTTTCCTGTCATCTGTTATTAAAAAGGCAAACAAACAAAAACAAACCTTTCTTTCATTAGATACTTCAGCCACAAGGATATTCTTCCTTATTGTGCATGTGGCACGAGGCCAGCATAAGCACTAGTACTTGGATGCCTATATTAATTGTTTAAACAATCTGATCACAGCTGGGTCAACTAACAGAGTACTTGAAGTTTCTTCCAAGGTCAGTCGATACTTCCTGTTTGTTTGCATTTCCTTTAAACTAGCTAACTATACTCCAAGTTTATCCAATAGTATTTTTAAAAATGACTACATTGAACGGCCTTGTTAGCTGCATTTCAAATTGAGGTTTACTGTCAGGTTTTCCAACACAGCTCATTTCTACCTCAGTCAACCCCCGCCCCACATTTCTGAAGCTACAAGAAAACAGCTGGTTGGTTACACTGTAACATGCGATTCCACACTATTAAATCAAGCTGAATGTTAACAAAAGTAGGCCCTGCCTCCCCATTCAAATTGATTAATTCACATGTCTACACTACTGAGGTAATCAGAGAATTAAGATGCTTATCTTAGATCAGAGATTCTCAACCTAGAGTGCCATCTTTTTAAGGGAGTTGCAGAATATTAGTACTGTTACAAGCGATTCAAAGATAAACCCAGATATTTAGGAATCCAAAGCCCCATTCCCCTGTGGGATTGGTCAACGTCCCCTCCCTCCCACTTCTGAAGCCAGGCCAGGCCAGACTATGCTGCACCCCCACTCCTCCAGGCCAGGCTGCAGCTGTGTCACAGACCACCCCCCCTCACCCCATAAGACCAGGTCAAGCCCCTGCAGGGCTGCATTGAGACCAGCCTGGTCCCCCCCACACATGGCCAGACAGTACCTACCCTGGTCACTGGACTGGAACCACTAACTGGATCCGACCCATGGAGGGATCCGGCGCTGCCCATCTGGTCCACCAAGCAAAATTGTGGGTACCACTGGTATAGACAAGTGGTGATATATACTTTATTCTGGCCTTCTTTCTGCATTCAGTAACATTCAACCAGCTAGTGTCCTACTGCTAATTAACGTCTTTTACACTAGTGAGAAAGGAGTCAAAGAATTTGACAACTAGCCTATTTGGCATAACAGCATACGCATGGATCCTCAGCACTCTAAACTACAAGGGTACTTTATATAAGACACTAGTCAGGTTATTTAATTTAATTTATTCTCGTTAATGTCTCAGATCCATAACTTGGAGACTTTTTCTATACAGAGACCTTAATATCCCACCGTCCCACAAAGGCTGACCCCTGAACTTGAGAGACAGCATAAAATTTGCCTGCTCACATGGCGGCTCATACATTACTGTTATTTTAAAAAAGGCAGCCTGCCCCAAACAATGCATTTTGAGAGATCTGGTGCGAGAGACAGTAAGTCAATAAGGGACAATAAGTAGCATTTTTTTAAAAGCCTAGTTTGCTTCCAGAGTCCCCTAAGTCCTTGCTGTAGATATTACTATTAGGCAGAAGTTGGCAACCTATGTCCTGAGGAGTCATTTCATTCAGCCCATGGAGTTGTGGGGGGGGAGGATGCTTAGCAGCAGGGAGAAAAGTTGAAATTGGCCTGTGCTCAGAGCTAAGTGCCACTAAGGTGGTTCCCCACTGCTGTAACGTATTTTTCAGTGCCAAATCTATCTAGGCCACTATAGTTAAACCCATTCAAAAAAAAAAAACCACCCAAAAAAAAAAAATCAACTTGCTACACCAACCTAGTTTTCGTTAGGCTTATGAGGACAAAATTAAACAAAATAAAAACAGAGGGACATAATCAGCAGGGTTCTATGTGGCCAGCATATCTGTTAGCCTTAAGAATATAGCTACCTTGCTTTTTGTTATATGTACTGTTTAAGAAGGCTACCATAAATATATTTTTTTTTCCAAAGGCGAGACTAAAAGATGCCATTAAAGCTTTTAGTGGCAAATCAAGAACCTGATCTGCAGCATTGGATTTAATTTAGAACAAGAGCCAGCAATCTTCTGCAAGCCAAGGGCCAGAACAGTGCAACTGTAGTCCAACATGGGCCAAGTGGTAAAGCACTTTCCCAGCACCCATGCTAGGAACAGAAAACTGTGCTACTGCTGCTCCTCCTACCCTGATAAATCAACCACATTTCTCCATCTGATACAGCCCCCATTCAACTTCAAATTTCATTAGCTATGCCAACTTTTAAGTTGTTTTTTACTACAAGGGATTTATTACTATTACTACTACGTTAGGGAGCCACCATCCTCACTCCTAGCTTCCCTGCACACCTAGGTACCCTGCCACACAGGAAGCTCCCCAGCTCCAGACTTCCCCATGGCATCATGCATCTCAGCAACCTGGGCCCCAGACTTCCTTAACTGAACTGCCCCACTGAACTGGCAGGCAGGGAAAGGAAAAGTGGAGTGAGACCAAGCACAGAGACCCCAACTGCTCTTGTAACTGCAGCAGCCGGACAGGAGCCACAATTTCACCACTGGTAGGCTGCAGGCAGCACACACAGGACACCAGTTAAACAGCCCTAATGTATATAAAGGAAAGTAGCCTTGCCTGCACTAGGTAATTTCACATGTTTTAACCTTACTTTCCTAGTTAAAAAAAAAAATAGATACATCTCTCTCTCTCTGCACAATCATTGTGCTCACTAGGAACAAAGAATCATTTCAGCTTTTCTTAGGCAAATTTCTAGTGAGAAAGGAGTCAGTTGTTTCTTCATGTCTAATACTAAGGTTGACCTCAGTCTGCTAACCCACAAGAAAAGCTCATATCCATAAAAGCCTTTTTCACATTAAAATATCCACCATAAGTTAGCAAAACAAAAAAGCAACTGAAGAGCAAGGAAAAACCATTAAGACAGATCAAGAACCAAAAGGAGATGAAAACGTATTTTGTGACACAACCAACAAGTTTCAGAGTTTTCTTCATATTGGTAAACATGCAAATCAAACCTTAAATCTTAGTTCTCTATTATTCATCGAACAGCCTACAACTTCATTAACTGAATGGAGCATGCTTTGCAAATAATCTGCAATTTCACTACCAGTCAGCTGTGCTTCTAGCTGATTATCTTTGTTCTGGATCCTAAACCCAAAAACCTTTGAACAAGCATACAGTAAACACAGCGATCAACAAGAAATTATTTTTTCTTAACTTGAGTACTGCACATGGTATTGCTAATCTTATTTCCCCTCCATATGCACTATAAATGTAGGGAAGCAAGCTTCTTTCAAACTAAGTGAGCATAAAAGTACAACAGGAGAACAATAGTAATTGAGCAGTAGCCAAGACAAATTTTGCACCAAAAAAACAGCTGTCACTACATGTATGAAAACAAGGTATTGAAGGAACTGGCAACTGTGCAGCTGCAATAGAGCTATTAAACTCAAAAGTGAACTAAATTCCTGCTACTACCACTCACCAAGTCCCTTTTTGTCAAGGTTACCTGTATAAACTATTAGATTCTAGTTTAGAAAGATTTTTCTAAAACAGTCAAGAAGTTGAAACAGACTGTTTCAAGAAATTGAAACAGTTAAAATGGCTCCTCCAAAACTATTTTGCTTGCATATCTAGAAGTTTCTGCCCTTAACCTTTTAATAGCTATTTTAAAGTGTTACCTTTTTAGCTTATTTAAAACATATTTGTTACGCAAGGAACCAGATACTATTCATAGATACATACCATAGATATATGTTCTGACAACTTGTAGCTGAGGTTTTTAAAAGGTGTAGGAGCAACAGTTTTGAATCACCATTACCTTTCTTTGGGATATACATGTTATAAACTCATGCTCAGGATGGAGGTTGAGTGAGATAACAACACAAAGTAAATCAAATTAAAACTTCAGAACTGTTTAATTTCACTATTTCATCATGCAAACTACTTTTTAGTGATTTTCGCAAACAAAATCCCCCATGCTTTATATCAAAACTTAACCAAATACCTGTGATTTGCAAAAGAATTCCCCCTGGAAGTGACTAATGAACTAACAGTTTGTAAATAAACACAGTGTACCAAAACAGACCACAACAAAACTTTTAAGGAACTGCTATTCCGGTTGTTAGGAGTACATTTCTGTATCAACAAGTACAACTCTGCAGGGATTACCATATGATTTCTAGATGTTAAATTCCTGTCCAACAGTTTTGTCATGATAGGAAAAACATGTGCAGAGATTTTCTTTTTAATAGTTTTACTTTATCCATTCAACACTTGCATCACACAAGAGGATGCATTCTCTGATAGCCAACCAGCTTGGAAACCTAAAGCGAAACATTCTTTAAATAATTTAAGCCAAGTAAGCATATTTGTGCCTATAAATGA
The DNA here is from genome assembly GCF_001723915.1 of Gavialis gangeticus. Classification (NCBI taxonomy): domain Eukaryota; kingdom Metazoa; phylum Chordata; order Crocodylia; family Gavialidae; genus Gavialis; species Gavialis gangeticus. Next base: position 88,891,425 of record NW_017729031.1, read on the forward strand.
CACCATATTTAACTCTCATCTGTAAATGAAAATTTTGCTGCCTAGAGGTGTACTGAATTAACAAAAAAAAAAAAAATCAGTCTTTGTTTATAACAAGAGTACTTTATCCATAGTAATGCTATACAGTTGTACCATACCAGTGAACATCAGGCTCCTGACAGTCATAACATTTAAGACATGATTAATGGATTAAACGTATCTTAAATAGTGATCTGGCCACATGTTCATCCAATTAATGGTGTAATAAAACAAGGAATAAGGCACAAAGTTACTACATGAAACGCACAACTTTGTGGCTGGCTCCTATCGCACTTAACTGAACATGTGGCCAGTGCCCAATCTCTGGAGTATATGGGAGACTCTCAAAACTTTTGCACTGTAGCAGAAATCTTAGCAGTGACAGTTATTTGTATATATGTTATGCTCACTTGCATTTTGCTTCCCAGCATGAATAACCAGCCAGCCTTAGGAATTTTTATGCTGTGTTTAACTACGCCTACGTAACCTCATAACAGTTTACTAGTATCCATAAATAATTGCATCTTTAAGTTAAACCACTCTAATCCTTAGCATTTACAGTCTTCCATTTCCATATGATTATTTTGGTCTAAATACTACAGAGCATGTTAAGTGATCTTCATCAGTAACAAATAACTATAAGTAGTTATAACCCGTATTTTCACTCTGTATTACCTGTCTATTGAAAAAGATGTTTTATTTTAAAAGGTGATTTTGAAATGCTTGCTCGATTGTTTTCTCTGCATAATAACAATAGCAGCACAGAACTATATATATCTGTGTTACCTACAGAAGCACATTGCCTGTTATAGGTTCCAGGTTATTCCTTACTGAATAAGAAGATCCCAAGAATTTAAGGAGGAATTTGTCCCATTGCAACTAGTGTAAAAAAAATCAGTTCCTATCCACAGCAAGCTTACTTGAGTGCAAGGCTCTGCTGTCAGCCCTTAATAAAATGAACATCCAGGGCTATGACAGAGTCTTGATAAAAGCCTGCAAAAAATGTACTTAGTACCTATATCCCAGTTTGTTTGCCACCAACAGGAACAAACAAAATCTTCCTCTGGGACAACTCATCCAGTAAATACAGCACATTAAGAGTATAGTCAGTTTAATCCCAGAGTCCTGGGAGTAAGAACAAGGCTATGCACTTATCTGGAGTATGCTGACAATATTTAGCTTTCTTTGATGTTTACAATGTTTCTTAATTATAGGAAAAACCTCTGTCAGGGTTTTCCCCATGTCATTAAACCTTGTTACTCAAAGCATGATGATACTAAGAGCAGCCTTGAACTTCACAGGCCCTAGTCAGTTCAAAGCTATTAAAAGAATGTATACAGCTACACTACATTGTAGAGCAGATGGAGCTAAAGAGTTCCTAGGCATTGGTCAGTTATGTAGACAGATGTTGGCTACAACGTAAGCTATAAACAAAAAGAGACCAAGCCATGATTGTAAAGGACCGTTCATTAAACCCATGCCCACACAGAAAGCGAACCTGGAGTCAAAGTTCTCCTGGCAGTGATTGAACTCTACTTTATATGGAGTATTTCATTTAAAGATTTCACAATTCTCAAGACAAAACCAGACACAATGTTATCATGTCCTTTCCTACATTAGTTAAGGTAGCATGACTGGATGATCAGTCTAAGTTCATAACAGGTTACTTGACCGCAAAACAACATGCCTTTATGAACAGTATGAACGTTATCTTCCATCGTAGTGTGGAGTCTCTATCAAGATAATACCAGAACTGAATTAGCAAAAGAGGTGGGTACTGGATTCAGCTACCAAGACACTTCATAACTGATTTTCATCTTCCCAGGTAGAATCATAGAGACCAGAAAAAGACTTCTATAGGTCATCTAATCACTCCCTGCCTGAAACAGGATTATCCCTATCCAAACCATCCTATACAAAATCCTTGTCTAACCTCTCGGTAAAACTACAGTCAACCTTGTAACACAACAAGACAGCAGCCTAACCTGCCACAGGTAAAGCTAATGTCCTACTTTTGTAAAGGTTATTAATATAAGCTCAGGAGAACCCAGGAAGAGGGCAGTCCACACAGAGGAAGGCCAAAACCCTGAGAATCCATACAAACCTGACAACGGAGTAAAATTCCTTCCTGAATCCAAATACTGTGATCAGGCTGACCCTGAGTGAAGAGGCAAGACCCTCTAGCTAGGAACCTCTAGCTTTAAGTCCCAGCAGGAGCACTACCACACATCAGTCAAAATCCCCAGCCTTGGCTGCAACCGAAACCCAATGCCTCGGAGGAAGGCTTTAAGAAAGCCCCAACACATAGCAGCAAGGGATGTGAGGGGAGCAGCGGGAATTCCCCCCAGCCCCACACAGCAATAAACGCAGTCCAGAAGCATGGGAGATACCCATAGTAGAACATAGGCATAGCTACACTGAGATCATCCCTGTCCAGTGGCTGTTCAACCTTTTTGACCACCTCCAGGAGAGTCCTCAGCTTCCCTAGGCAGTCTAATCCACTACCCCACCGTTCTAACAGTGAAGAAGTTCTTCCTGACATGCAATTAAAACCTAATTTGCTGCAACTTCAAGCCATGGTCCACATCCTGCTCTCTGCAGCAAGAGAAAAGTGCTTTCCCCACTTCTTTATGGCAGCATTCCAAGTATTTGAAGTATCACGTCCCCTCAAGTGCCTCTTCCATAACCTGGACATGCCTAGCTCCTTCCACCTCTCCTCATGTAATCTGCCTTCCAAACCCTTTACTGTCTTTGTCACCTGCCTCCGGACCCTCTTTAACTCCTCCACATGCTTGTTAAAATGTGGGGCCCAAAACTGCACGCAATATTCCAGGTCAGGCCTAATGAATACCAGGTAAAGAGGCACTATCACCTCCCATGTCTTGCATCTAATGCTTCTGCTGATGCATCCCAAAACCACATGTGCACTTTGTATGATATCACACTGCAGACTCGTAATGAGTCCGTGATCTACCAAGACTCCATTTTGTACGTGTATTTTCCATTATTCCTCCTAAAGTGTACCACCTTGCATTTATCTGCACTGAGCTTCATCCTGTTAGCTTCAGCTCAGCTTTCCAATCCATTGAGATCCTTCTGAATAGTGCTCCTATCCTTCAACATATTCCCAGTTTTGTGTCACCTGAAAAACTGCTCAGGTAGATCACTATGCCAGCATTCAAATAATTAATATGCATATTGAACAGCACTTACTTAACCCAGGAAAGATTCCCACAGGACTTCACCTGAAACCCCCAGCATTCAAACAGAGGCATTTGTAACTATCCTTTGTTTGTGGCTACTGAGACGCTTGTCTATCCACCTTATAGTAATTTTGTCCAGACTACATTTCTCTAATGTATTTATGAAAAGAAGTCATACAGCACCTTATAAAAAGCCTTGCTGAAGTGCAGATACTATACTACTGCTGAAGTCCAGATACTATATCCACAGCATTCCCTTCAACCATCCAAGCAGTCAAAAAGGGAGATCAAGTCTGTCTGACAATATGTTCTTCCTAAATCCATGCTGGCTGCTTGTGATCAGCCTCTCCTCCTCCAGATGCTTGCAAATAGCTTTCCTTAAGATATGCCCCAGTAACTTTTTGGCTACCGAGGTGAGACTAACTGGACTAGTTTCCCAGGTCCTCCTTTTTACTTTTAAGGAGGGGCAGTCATCCTGTCCTCTGGTACCTGGCCCATCTCCCACTTCATGAAGATCATTGCCAAGGACTCAGGGATCTCTTCCAGTTCCTTCAGTAAACTGGGATGGAGTTCATCACATCCTGCTGACTTGAATTCATTCAGACCCATCAAAAACTCTCTGACAGTCTCTTTTGTTAATCCAATACCTCAACTTGTCCCCTTTTTATCCAACTAGTCTTTATTAGGTACATGACTGCAACTTAATTTTTTGGGAAGGTAGAAGCAGAGTAGCTGCTGAATAGATCCACTTTCTTTGCATCTTCTATTACACAGCCAGGGGCAACTCTTAGCAACAGGCCCACCTTCTTTTGTGTTTCTTTTCTGGCCAACACGTTTATAGAACCTCTTCTAATACAAAGCAACTGACCAAGAGGGCAAGCATCAAAAAACCCAAAACAAACTCCAGTCAATAACTGAATTACGGTTCTAAAGAGCTGTAACTTCAGAGAAAGCTCTACATCAGGGCTGTTCAACTGGCAACTCAAGTAGCCCATGAGCAATTAATCTGCAGAACCTGTCCTTTTATCAAACTGCGATCTCCCCCTATTGCTCTACCGACTGCAATACCCAATGTCTCTAGGCTTCCCTTCCCTTCTTTGGCTTCTACTTGCTGCTTCTGCCCCACAAGGCAGTACAGCAAGTAGTGACCAACTGTGAAGCCCATGGCGTGGTACAACGGGGGAACCCAAAGCCAGGGAATTGAAAAGTGTGGAGGGGAAAGAGGGAGCTGCCATCTATGAATGCAGTGGAACGGGGGTGGGGGGCCTACAGCGTAGTAGTGGCCCAAATAGGTCATACTATTGAGACCCTACAGCCCTAGCTTACTTCATGACTTCCTCAGAGGCTCCTGAAAAGCCGGTATCAGATTACGATCTGCTGCAATGAATACCTACAACTTCTGAATACCACCCAGTAGCACTGTTAAGGCCTGAAATCTGCCTACTAAAACAGGGCTAGACAATAATACTAAGTTAATTATAACCTGAGCAGAGACTGCTTCATAGGTATGGACAAAGACTATTTGATCCACTTATCAGTCTAGACAAATATACATGCAGGTAGTTGTTTCTAATACTTAAGCTTTTGTAAGATAAATGTTCTCGTCTTTTCAAGACAGCCTTCCACACACAGTAGACTTTGGTCATTGCAGGGGAAGAATGCCAGGATAAGATTTATGAGAATAATATTAAGATGGACATTTCTAAAATAGACTTGGGGCAGTACAGGCCCCAGGTAGATCTGCCTGCACACACTGAATTCATCCTTCATTCTCAATGAGCAAGTCTGACAAGTTCATTGAATGGCTCAGAAACAACAGGTAAAGATGACCACAATTCAAATAAGAGCATAAAAAAAAAAATCTTCAAGTACCCATATTTAAAACACACACACAGTCAAGTACATATTTTTATATGCGTTCATTCTGTGAACCACAACTGTCTTGCATTACTGCAGTAATGCAATATCATTAACAATCTAGTACGAAGTTTAGGAAGCCACATTTAGTAAACCCAAAGTGTTGATCTGATATAAACAACTTGAGTTTTACTGCGAGTTTTGGGGTTTTGTTTCCCTGGATGACTCTTATCAAATCCCTTTCCCAATGTGCTCATTTTCATTTTCCTTCATAGCTTGAAACTCTTCTCAAGACAGACTACTTGAATAGGTAGTGTGTGATCTTTCAACTATTTAGGGCCAAAGCTGTCATTTTTACTGCTTAGAAAAAATCCTAGTTTTATTAAACAGAACAATTAAGTGTAACAGTTATTGATCAAGTTTGCTCAGCTAGTGGAGAAGAATCCCCCTTAACATGGAGCATAATAAATATGCTGTACTTTTAACAGCTTTAACATCCACCTTGCTCAGCTGATAAGGGCAGACAACGCTAACTTGTGAGCAAATTCTTACTAAATTATCCGTCTTGGATTAATTCTTATTTTGCATCTATCATAACATCAGTGTTGGTGTTAAAGGAATTCCAAATGATACATGATCTAGTAGAACCCACAACAAACGCTTTCTCACCGAGTCCCATATTAAAAATACTATTTAAACAAAAATTAATAGCCTTACAGAAACAGGCTGCCCTTGACTTTTTAAGTCTAGTTAATGCTAGCTACATGGTTACTCAGAAGCTGTCTCTCTGCTCAGCCACCTGTGCCTTACTAAGGACCACTACTTTGCTGTTTAAAGGTGAGTAAGGTAATCTTGCTATTGTCACAGTACAACCTTGAAACGGAGTAGCCCATCACAAAGACAGCATTTAAAATGGGTTAGGATAACTACCCATCTGATTGCCAGGTAATTTTTTAATTGCCAAATGAGATTACAATATAAAGCTTAGATTAATTTTTTTCAGACCTTAAATCATAAAGTGGCTACGGAGCCTCAAACTGCTCTCATGTGTACATTATGAAAACATGATGCTTCAAGACTCAGAAAATCCCAACATTTTATTTAAAAAGGAGCCATTTTTTACTGAGTAAAAATTAACCCCTTTCATGTAATAGCATGTATGTACCCAAGCTGGACACCTATTTGTTCAAAATCGGAAATAAAACACAAACGGTGCATTCCATTTGTTGGTTTGGCTATAGATGAAGAAGCTATTTCTCAATTTAAGCACACGAGAAAAAAAAGAGCCACACACTTTTGGTTAATTCTGCCAGATTATTTTCAAAGATGTTTTGCCAAATAAAGAGTTTACATGATGACTAAAGCCCTATAATTTCCTCAGTATGTCTTGATAAATGGGTGCACTTGCAACTGCTATTTTACCCTATACCTCTTAAATTTAGATTAGGGCTGTCCAACCTGTGGCCCCCAGAGCATGGGGGCCCCACTGGTGTGACTTGTATGGTGTACAGCCCTCAGCTGCTTTGAAATTGGAATTTAGATCAAAACAAAAAGAAGTTGTGGAAGATGGAAATATTACAAGAACCATGAATATGGAATTTATTATGGTCTCAATCAGCTCAAGTCTGGTCTGTACAGAAGTTCCACTGTACTCCTATGCTGTTCAGGCATTTGTCTTTCTTAACATTAGCCACAGTAATACTAAGAAGTCCCTTTAAAACAGACTATTACACAAGAAGAAGTCATTTTGCTGGTATAGTTTGTTTGGGGGACTGTTTTAAGTTATATTCAGAAAAGCAATCTTGCCAGAGTAACTTCATCTACACTAGAAAGATTTGTCACTATCCTTAAGTCAACCTCTCTATATCAATGACATAAGTAAGGATTGGTTAAAAACCTGAATTGCCTAAAGCAGCTGTTGCCAATCTGTGTTACATGTACCACCAGTGGTATGCAGACAGCCTGACAGTAGTACACATTAACAGATTTATTATAATTACCTTATCTGACAAAATTGTTGGTGATACCTTAAGGTAGTATCATTTAAAATTAGTAGTGCGCACAATCTGTCAGAATTTGTGAACTACTGGCCTAAAGTATTTTCGTTGACAAATATATTCATTAATAATTCTCACCTTGAGATATTTCTTTCCTATGAGATTTGTTAAATCTTTCAGTGTTAAGAAGCACCCCAATAGCACTCTGTAGACCACATGGAGTAAGTGCACCTCATCCATGTATTTTGACATTTGTAAAAACAAAGAATGTACTCCTGCCAATTTAATTTACCCATGTCAAAACAACTTCCCATAGGTGATATCTGGTAAAATATGGCTACAGACATTTTTAAACACTTTAAAAAAGTGTGCGTCTTGGGGGAGAGTGGGTGGGGGAAAGCTGCTTGTCAGGAACACGCATCAACTGTTACTACCTTACTTCTACAGGATGAATACAAGTTTAGCTAAACCACCCTCAACTTTGACCCTGAATGAGGCAGGGTTGCAACTGGAGCAGTTTTGCTACATTTGCTACCTTGTAACACTACAGAATTATGCACATGTAACAACTGCAACATAACTGCTTGCATCCCATCCTTTGATATTACTACACTTACATCTGTCTGCACCCTATACTTACCTGAAGCTAGCAAGCAGTGTTTTTTTCAAATCAGATCTACCTTCCTCCATGAACATGCAGCTCATGTTAAGTGATTTACCTTCATGATTTCATGTCATCAGTCTAGATAGATTTATTGTGTCCATTCTACCCATCCATGGACTAGGATAGGCCCCAATGGTAGTGTTTATCTTTAAGGAGCAAATAAATTGTTTCATTATTCAAATTCTCTCCCAATTCAAAAGGAACTTCAATATTTCAACTTATTTATTTTCTACCAACTATCAGAGGAATCAACATCAAGTCGGTCAATTCACCAAGCTGACAATACTGCCAGCCAGGTATCAACTGTTACAGTAAACTAGGTGTGTTAATGAGGGAGCCAGAGAAAATCATCATGGCTCCAATTTCCTTTTAATAAACAATACTTTCTTAATTTTAAGATTATAATCTAAAACAACTTTATGAACAAATTGCACTCATATAGTCTCATACCCGAATCCAAATCAAAACAAAAATTACTCTTTCTAAAGACATTGACTGAAGCAGAGTCTTCAAACCTTTGAACCATCTTACTGAGCACTTATTAAAAGCCTCAAATATATGAACAGTATGCACAACCCAATTTAGATCAGAATTATTTTTATGGGTTCTTTAGCATTTAATCAAACAACTGAAATGGTTGACAGGCAGTTTCTGCTGGCCACACAAGAACCCATGCCACTGTTTGAAAGGCAACCATGTATGCATATGGGGGAAGAGGGCAGGGCATTAATGCTCCCCTTCAGTTTAGTAGTCTGAGTGTTTAAGGATGAGAAACCTGGGTTTAAGATAACTTAAGGTAGAAATAAATTCAGGCATGATTGGCTGTAGTGTCATCCACTTAGAAGGCTTACTCCCAGAGCACAGCTGTGGCTTACTTAGCCTACTCTCTTTCCTGCAGTTTACAGAATGTCAAAGACAAGAGAAATTTTTGTTTAATGAATTTTGGCAGTAACTTATTTAGGCAGATTCTTAGAAGCAACAAAACCCCTTTCCCTTACCACCTACAATCTTAGCTTCAATCAGACTTAGAGCCTTACATATAAATCCCATGTAATCAGGGTTCAAATTACACTTTAGCTCTTGGGGGGTCTGCAAAAAATATTGGGCAGCCCATCACAATGCCCTAATAAAATCGGAGACGCCCCTCCAGGTTACAATTGGCAAATCATACAGGGAGGGTCAGCACCACTGAGCTTCCCGTAATTCTAACCCTGCATGTAGTGGCCAGAGAAAATGCATTAACATAGTACATAAGGAGTGCATCTGCACGACGCTACATCACAATAGCAACGCACTACAGCGACGTAGCATTGGGTGTCGTGAACCGTGATGGCGCAGCTATGTCACTGTAGCAACACGTTCCCTCATTATAGCATGTTGCTACGGTGACACAGCAGCTAAAAACAACTGTATACAGGGCCGTAAGGGCACATGCAGACGTGCCCAATGTGTACTTTAAAAAAACCCAAAAAACAGAACATGTGATCTAGACGATCCCAGTTCAGATTAAATGCAATCCATCATGCAAAGCTTAGCGATAAGCTATAGTAACTGTCAAATATTGAATCCAAGTTACAAAGCTCTAACTTAGGAACCCAGCTGTTCAGTTAAAGATACAGAATGGTAAACTAGGGACAAGGACATGAGAAAACACTACCAGCTCATACATATACAGAGTTAGTAAATTTCCTCACTTGTTAACTGATTTTAACCCATTATACTTGACCTTAAGCAAAAAATTCCCATTATTTCTACAGTAACATACACATCTCAGTTCTTACCCTCACTGAAGGCAGTTTGAGGGCTGCCAAAGACTGTTTTGTCACAACCATGAATGAGAAAGACAAAATACCATTTAAGTTGGTCAAGTGTGTTCACATTACACTAGAAGGCTCAAACTGAAATTAAATTTAGTTTCTCAGATGTCTGTTGTTAAACACCAAGATTAGCCAGATGTCACAGGTAACACATTGCTATTAAGAAGTGAAGCTATTGCATTAACTTGATAAATCAAAAGGACACAATCGTTAGTCAGTGGAAGGATCATATTCGTCTTACACTACTTAATTATACCTTACATTCTGGATCAGCAAACATGTCGGACCATTGTTGCTTAGTTTACGAAGGAGCAGTTGCCATTTCAAGCTGGAACTGCAAGCAGAAAGAGGCTGCGTCTACATGAGACGCTACTACGCAGAAGCAACAAGCTACGCACAGTAGATCGGTGCAACTTTGCAGTAGCGTTGGAAGGCACTAACCATTATGTGATGCTACTGCACAGTACCTCATTGCCATTGCGTAGTAGCATGAGAAAAAAAACCCATGCAGGGAGGCTACTGCACGGTAACACTGGTTACTGCACAGTCATTTAGTACTTGGTTATGCAAGTATTAAATGACCACGCAGTAACAACAGCACAGTATGCCACTCGTATAGATGCAGCCAGTATATCCCAGTTGAATCTTGCTCCTACTGAAGTCCTAAGACTTACAGTAAACTACGGATAACTTTGTTATGCAAGCATACAGCTTTTATAGTTAAGTGTCAAGTTCCGTCTGCAGGACTTCACAAAAAAAAATGGTTGCCTCCACCTACTGTACTAATCTTAATACATATAACTTGAAATTATCCAGTATTAGAAAGATAAAGTGACAAATTCAGGTTAAAAAGGCACAGAAGTCTTTCAAGGTCTGTTATTTCAATCGTATTTTCTCGCTCTCCACTTATGGTGGTTCAGTGGTAGAATTCCTGCTTGCGATGCAGGGGACCTGGGCTCAATTCCCAGCCAGTGCAGATGTGGTTCAAGTGTTGCTTTTAAATGCACATTGGGTGCTGGACTCAATGACCTTCTCAGGTCCCTTCCAGCCCTAATGTCTATGAAATCTAATCTTACCTCCCTGCAGGGCCCCCCTCGGGCCCCAGAGGCGGCACACCTGGGCCAAGGGTTAGTGAGGAACTAGTTAGGGAGCTTCTGGAGGGACTGGACGTATTCAAGTCAGCCGGTCCGGACAATCTCCACCCTAAAGTACTAAAGGAATTGGCCGAGGTCATTGCAGGACCCCTGGCACAGCTTTACGAGCACTCGTGGTG
>NW_017729031.1:88902841-88905395 GCF_001723915.1 Gavialis gangeticus
GGAGAGGGTCCAGAGGAGGGCCACTCGCATGATCAGGGGGCAGCAGGGCAGGCCCTACGAGGTGAGGCTACAGGACCTGAACCTGTTCAGCCTCCACAAGAGAAGGCTGAGGGGGGATCTAGTGGCCTGTTATAAACTAGTCAAGGGGGATCAGCAGGCATTGGGGGAGTCCCTGTTCCCCCGAGCACCGCCAGGAGTGACCAAGAATAACGGTCACAAGCTGGCAGAGGGTAGATTTAGGCTAGATATGAGGAGGCGCTACTTCATGGTCAGGGCGGCTAGGATCTGGAACCAACTTGCAAGAGAAGCGGTGCAGGCTCCTACTCTGGGGGGTTTTAAAAGGAGGTTAGATGAACACCTTGCTGGGGTCGTTTGACTCCAGTACTCTTTCCTGGGGTCACACTAGATGATCTACTCAGGTCCCTTCCGACCCTAGAAACTATGAAACTATGACATAGGTGTTTAAGGGAACATTTCCTCTTCTTCCAACATTTGATACCTGCTGATGTCTTTAGATAGACCTGTGAGAGCTGGGCACTGTCAGCAATCATTGCCAAATAAACTTCGCTGGAAAATGTTGTAGCTGTCATCATCACTGCTCTCAATGTTTCATTTTGGCATTCAAACAATTCCACCAATATAAAAAACCTGGAGTTAACAAGAGACTAAGTCTGCCCCTGGTACCATCCATTTTTCTTGTGTTCAATTTAGTCAGGAGTTACCCAAAATCCTAATATTACTTAAGGATGTAGGGGCCCATGGGAAGCCTCGCACCTCGACTCTGCAGGAAAGCAGGGGCCGGAGCTCCCCTCCACCTCTGGCCATGTCCCAGGACCTGCAGAGCAGGGAGCAGTGCAGGCAGCTGGCTCCAGTGCATGGAGCTTCCCTCCAGTAGCACATGAGTGCAGGGCTGCGCATGTGCAGCAGGGAGCACTGGCAGTAGAGGTAGGCCAGCTGGGCTGTGCTCCTTCCTGAGATGTGCAGCACTGGCCAGAGTCATGTGCCACTGGGTACCAGCACCAGCCACAAGTGCCCTGAGTGCTCCTGCCTGCTGCTGCCACCTGCCAGGGCTACACACAACGGGTGAAGTGCAGGAGGGTCCCCACACCCCCTCACATCTACACTGCCCACCTGAGCTCTGCACTGCCACCTCCCTGGGCACAGGCTCCATGCTGCCACCTGCCTCAGCCTCACACTCCCACCCAGCTTCAGCTCTGGCCCTGTTCCTTCCCTACCTGGTGCCCAGAGTGAGCAGGAGGCCAGGGAAGCCAAGCAGGTCCACTGGCAGCTGCAGCAGCCCTGCCCAGAAGCTGCTGCTGGTTGGACTAGGCCCTTCTGCCCACAAAGGTGGGAGGAAGGTGCAATGCAAGATGTCAGCAGGGGGTGCATACATGGACACCTCACTCCCACCCTCATTGGCAAAAGGGCTGGGTGGGGTACAATTAGTTGGTGGGTGCCACAGGCTGGATGAAAGTGCCTGGTGGGCCAGATGCGGCCCATGAGCTTTATTTTGCCTGCCCCTGGCACAGACAAATCTGGAGAGACGTTAGTCAGTAGACAAAATTTGAACAGGATAATGCAAATCATAGGATTTTGGTCAGTTTTTTGGTGTACAACTCAAAAATTCTCACCAGCCTAAAGAAATACTGTACTAACCTGTTTTTAACAATTAGACCTCATCTTCCTTATGTAATGATCTTATAAAACTGGCAGCATTGTACAGCATGCCCACATGCACTCCAGCTGTTTCCTTTTCACAACATTCAGCCTTAAGCTTTAAAACAAAAGTGTTAACAGTAACAACACAATGAAGCCAGAGGATATCCTTATTTATTCTTTGACAATACATATGGTGGTGATATTCTTCACTGGGTAAAATCTATGGCCTTTCAAGTTCTGAATCTTAAGTATACAAGACCTCATTGCATCCAGACTCATGAGGTCACAGCCACAGACCAATCCCATGCCACTCACCTGGCCTGCAGAGCCAGAAGGTTGGGCACCACTAGGCTAAAAGTACAATAATTTAGGTTTGTATTTTGTTACTTAAATTGAGAAGCATAAATTGATCAGTCTAGGATCCTGTATTTGTGAAAGAAGTTGAGGCAGGTTCCACAAACCTAATGATCTCTCTCAGACTTTCACAGCCATCTGCCTGCAGCATTAAGTTCAACGTTACGTCAGAGTCCTTTGCTAAATTTAAGAACTAATGTGCATTGCTCACACAAATATGCTCAACATTAACTCCTCCCAAGCTTTCAATTGTGTTATTTAGCACTTACTAGGAGTTAAATCTGATCTTAAAGCTACTGGTACAAGTCTGGAATCAGTTTGTACCAATTCCATTAACACAAACATAACTCATCACCAGACTCCAGTCTTGTGCATCAAGTATTTGGACTTCCAAGAATATGTCTCTGCAATTTCAGCTCATTCCATAGAGTCACCTAAGCCTGCTATCTAGAATTACACTTACATTTGGCTAAGCTCTCTTTGTCCCCATTAAAGTATTGTTTCCACATTAAAAAAAAAAAAAAAAAAAATTTTTTAAAAA
>NW_017729031.1:88905458-88908184 GCF_001723915.1 Gavialis gangeticus
AAAAAAAAAAAAAAAAAAAAATCTTGTCAACATTGCTCATGCCAAGCTAGCCAATGCAGTTGAGAAATTGATATAACAGCACCCACTTTATTCTTATACTAACCTTCATATAGGTGGTGTGCCAGGACCCATCTATAGAAAAATCAAGTTTGTTAGAAGCCACAATTATACAAACAGCATGGCATTTAACTAATTTCTTCAGGGTCCAGTATACATACTCATTAAACCTACTAAACAGAGTAGGCAAAACTAACAAGCTTTACTTTCTTACAGGCTAGCAAACTGGTAGTTAGTGGTTGCAGAAGAACGTTCATCATCAACAAAGATTAAAGATGTCTAATATACCAATATCCTCAGGTGCAATATTTTGCTTATCTACCATGCCGAAATGTTTCGCATCCCCTTAACGACTAACTGCTTTAAGAAGCATTTCACTGTTTTTTCTAAATTTATTTTAAAATGTAGCTCATAAATGCTCACTACTAGTCAAAATATCCTTACAGACATCTTTGATTCCCAAATGTACAGTCGATCACCACCCTGCATCTACTAAGTACACTGCTGAATTGGCACACCTGGATTTCCTCAAGTATGGAATAAATAAGCTACTGCCATTAGAATGAAGCAGCGCATCTTTATTGTATAGTGAGCCTTTTTAATTGCTGGCCTTTTCTAAAAGATTTTCCAAAACTTTCCAAACTTTTATCCCTGTTGATATAAGTTGGCCATTACAAAAACTCACTTATCTCGAAGCTTACCAAAATAATGAAGCCAAGAATTGGTTCATTACTGACTTCTACTACTGTATTTAGACTCAGTGCTCTCCCACAAGTTCATCTGTTCTATATCACACTCAAGGAGTTTAAAAGATCTTCAGGTTTCACACCCAAGTAGCCCTGAAAAACAGCAGAAAAGTGATCTCCAAACCCTTGCCAAACTATGTGAAATTATCCATTTTCACAAAGAATATCACTGCTCCACGGCTCACTTGTCCAGTGCCAAGACAAAGCACACTACAGAATGACCATCTCCCTCCAAAGTCAGAGTTATAGTCACCAGTGTTTCTACCAGGAAACAACTAAATTGAGCTATCTACTTGGCTGAGAGGATGGACAAGCTTAATACTGCAATAGTACAGCTACTTGCCTCTTAGCTTCTATACTAGCTGCTTTAACAGTGTCCAATGTCCAACACAAGGTGTTTTTCAATTTAGAACTTCTCTTGCTGAGTAAGAAGTTAATCCTCTAGCACAGGCAAGCTCAACCTCAAATCCATGGGGCCATGACCTCCAGCCTGCAGGGATCACCCTGGGTTGGAAAGTTTGGCAGCAGGGAAGCCGTAAGAGTTCCATGTGGCTGAATCCTGCTCTGCTCAGGTCACTGCTATCAGGACCACCCCTTCCTCCTGCACATATGGATCAGGGTGTCACACTGCCCTCTTTCCCCTCCTTCATGCATCTGGATCAAAGCCACACCAAAGACACAAGTGCCCCTTGTCTGGAGCTCCAGGACAAATATGGGGAGATGCAACGGGCTTGCTTACCACACGGGAGCCAAGCATCACATCACCCTTAACAGGGTCTTAAAGCACTGACACCGAGATGAGAATCATCGCCTCAAGTGCACAATACAGCAGTAGTCCCAGTTTGTTGCTTACTAGGGGTGTGTGAATTGGGCTGTATTCAATTCAGATTCAGCCCGATTCAGGGGACAGTGATTAGATTTGCTGATCTGGATCACCGTCCTGATTCGATTCAGCCAAATCCAAATCTAAAGATTCAATTCCGATTTGGAGAATCAGCAGTTCAGCCATAGACACAGTTTTATACGTTTTTTCTACATACCTCATGAACACCAAGATGCTGGGGCAGATGGAGTGTCCCACAGGAGTGCCAAGCTGGGGGGCGGGGGGGTCCCCTGCGTGCTCAGGAGCAGACCCAAAAGTGGACCAGAAGCTATCTGGGGCCCCCCCCGTGCTCCCATGGGACTTTCCATCAATCCCACCATCTCAGCATTCACTAGCCACCTGGTACCTTGAGGCATGTAGAAAAAAACCATATAAAGCTGTGTCTGTGCCCAAATTGTCGAATATCTCCGAATCGAATCAGAGGCTTCCGATTCAATTTGGAGATTTGGCTGCCGAATAGAATCGGCAACCGAAGCTTCACACAGCCCTATTGCTTATATTATAACCAACTCCAGTAGGTAGTTATCTACATATCCCTTAAACATTTTGTATGTTAAAGTAAATAAGCTTCTACTTTGTGCATAAAATCTTCTCCTTTGGTAACTATTTGTACTGTTTAAACAGACAGTGAAGATGAAGCAGTTCTCTAACAGTTGCTAGAAATCTTTAAAATGATCAATTTGATACCCGCTTGCTACTGACCAGGAACCCAACTTCTTAAGGTTTGTTGTATTAGCCCCAAAACTGATTTAAAATGTTGAAATGAAGGCTAGCTAGTCAGTCTCAGGGTTAATACCACAGCATCAGAAAGTCTGCATATATAATGAGTATCATCCATGCTCTGGGTAAGCATATTAGGTATTTTCCATTTTGCAAACCATATTCAATATTCCCCATTTTGATCACAAGTAGTGCAGCTGCTTTCAAATGATGTAATTTGATTAATTCCCAGATTCTTCAGGAACTAGTTTCTTATGAGGCAAGATAAAGAGCTAGGGTTATTCAGTCTGGAGAAGAGACGTCGGGGGGGGGGGGGGGGG
>NW_017729031.1:88908198-88910037 GCF_001723915.1 Gavialis gangeticus
GGGGGGGGGGGGGGATTTGAAAACAACCCTCAAATACCTGAATGGTAACCCTAGAGGAGATTGTTTTTTGTCTTGTTGCCTACAGCCAAAGAGAAAAACCTATGGCCTCAAGCTGCAGCAGAGGAAATTCAGGTTGGAGATTAAGAGGAACTTTCTGACTATGGAGGGTGGTCAAGCGCTGGGAGAGGCAACCCAGAGAAATTGTGGAATCTCCAACCCTAGAAGAATAGCTTCAAGAGCAGGTTGGACAAACTCAACAGTGCTGGTTACATCAGGGATGATCCTACCTTGAAGAAGGGGAGACTAAACTAGATGATTTAAGTCCTTTTCAGCCCTACTTTCCTAGGATAATAAAGGCAGAAGAAAGTTGGTTTCCAATTTGTTTATATTTTCTGCAGAGACAGCTATGCCGGCAGTCCAAGTAAAACCTACAGTCAGGTTCTTGGTAAAGCAGTATCTTTACCTAATTAAGTTTTAGTCCCAAGTCAAAAGACAAGAATGCACTTACTGGGGAGAGAAAGAAACAGTGCGCACACAGAAAAGCTTAAGCTGTTTTAGTCCAAATTAGTGTTAAAAATAAAACTGACAAGAATAAGTTACATTTGACCACATCAGGTTATGGGTATATCAAAACATGATACAGAATTAAATCAGGGGCAGTCAGACGCAGAGCATCTCAAGCAAGCTTGTACAGCCTGCAGCATATTCCTTTGTTTTGGCAGCCTTCCTGCTAGCTAGACAGGGTATCAGTAGTTTAGAGTTGCTTATGTATACCCACGTGTCCCATTATCGCACTTTTAGGGATAGCAAAAGACACACCTTAAAACAGAAAACTACTTATCAAGGCATTCTTTCATGAGCTTATGTAGAGCTGTTTATCTGACTCAACCACCACAACCTACACTACAGCCATTGTACTTTGACTCGTACACAAAACTTGACATCCCTTAACTCAAGAAAAGGTAACTGAAATTTTAGGATATTTAACCTATTAACTGACTCCATATATTGAGCAAATTCTTGCACCCCAATACTGGTAAAAATATTTTATCCTTACAGTGATATTATTTATACACAAGGTTCATATTTAACCATATTTACCCAATTCTAAGATGAGGTGTCCCCCCCCATTTAACTTGGGAAGGCAGGGGAGCCCCTCATCTTAGAATCATGTATAAGGGTGGTAGAAGGCTGGTAGCTGCTAGGGCTAAGGCTCCAGCCCCTACCTGGAGTTGGGGTCATAACCACAAGTGCTGCCTGCCTCCCCCTCCATCTCTGCACTATTATTTCCCCCTGCAGCCTCTACAGCCCCTATCATCTCCCTCCTCACCTCTTACCTTTGCTCTGTGGCCACAGACTTCATGCATACTGCAGCAACCCCAACCCAGCCCCACAGCTGCTATGGGGGACCTGCTCTGTGCCCAGGCAAGAATGTGGATGGAGAACACAGGCTGGGGAGAAGCGGAGGAGAGCAGGGGCAGGCACGAGCAGAGGGAAGCTGCTTGACCGCCCCACACTACCTGCCCCTCCCACAGCCTGCCCCTAAGCATGAGTGGAAGGGATGAATTACAATGACCCTCCAATAATTAAATCGTATATGTGGAAAGCAACAACAAAAATGTATAAAATTTTCCACGTAGAGATGAAGGTAGCTACACTCCCCTTTGTTTAGAGTAGCTTTTTTATACACCACAACCTTCTTGATGCTACTTAGAAACTAAGTAGTTTGTTTCGAGCAATTCATCAGCAAGAAGAATAAAGGTTATACTCTACTCTAATTAGCAAATACAAAAGCACATGTATAGGTGGTGGGGGGGGGGGGGGGGGGGGGGCCCCCAG
>NW_017729031.1:88910192-88912920 GCF_001723915.1 Gavialis gangeticus
GGGGGGAGGGGGGGGGACGGACTACCATGGCAATATGCATCTACCACACAGGGCTGGGCACGGATGATACATTCTCTCTCCAGAAGTTTGCATTTTGGTTTGTATGCGGGTTTTTTTGTTTTTTTAATTTGAGGGGTTAATTCTGGAAGACTGGGTTTGGGGCTGAAGGGATGGAAGTGGTCCCATTTTGGGTGGCTGTGAGCATAAGAGAGCTTGGGGACACCACATGCAGATTTGGAGCCCCGGGGAACCCTTTTTTTTTTGGAAGCAGCAAAGAACATATCTGGAACCAGCGAGGAGAGTCATCTCCTTCCCAGGGACCGAGGGAGGGCCAGTTGAAACCCTTAAGAGCCAGAGGCTTGGAGGGGCCATTCCTTGATCTGGGGCCCAAAGGGCAGCAGTAGTCCTGAAAGATGCATAGTCCACCAAGAGCCTCACGTTGAATTGAGGGGCTGAGGACCAATTGAAGCTCTCAAGGACATGGGAACTGAGAAATGAAGTGCAGCAAAGTTTCTGACGCAGAGATATTGGACTGGCACTAAGGGCCCACCCAACCAAGCTATCAGACAGGGCTGGGTGCCCAATAAACCAAGTTATCAGACTGGGGCCAAGGGCCCACTGAACCGAGGATGTTGCCAACAGCCCAATGAGACATTAACTAGCAACACCTGCAAGGCATGGGCATAGTTAGAGGGGAGGTTGGAGACCACAAAATAGACCCATGAGGTGATTAGCACATTAGCAACGCTGGAATGGCAGATCAGCAGCCATATAGGGGTCCTTGGCAGCCTCCCGCTTCTCAATTTGAGTAAGGCAAGGCAGGAAAGAGAATGGAGGGGAGACCAGAGATCCCAAGTACAGCAGGAGTTACACAGCTGCCAGTGGGCTCTATCACAGCTCCTGGGGCATAGACCTACCACAAACATGCTTTTGGCTGCAACTATTACGATTTGCCTAAGTTTGTCCCAGTGATATGCCTGTAAAATGCATATCATCCCATAAACATTTTGAAAACAGTTAAACTGCATCACACTATATGCGCATGCATCAAGAGCAAAGTTAAGCCTGTAGGTATAGTAGGTTCCTGATCATTCCGGCTAGACAGACTTTTGGCAAAAAAAATTTACCTTTTATGACAAGTTGTAAAAAAGAAATGGCTCTTGAAGACACAGCACTTTAATAGAAGTGGTACACTTCGGGTTTATAAAAAAAAAAAACATTCAACTTTACAGTTGCAAAAATGTGTTTCAGTGGCAAATACCAGTTCCTGCCCCAGAGCAAACAAGTAATGAGAACTACCAGATTCTTACATTGAAAAGAGAGAGACCTAATGCTTACTTTTATTTTGTGCCCACATAGCTTTGCTACTGACAACCTATAAATTCAGAGAACGTCTGAGAACCATTTTACACGCTATTTGTTTAAACAGAAAAAGAAACAAAAATTTTTTAAGTCTTAAAATGTTTACTTGTGAAGTTTCATGTCAATACTCACTAGCTCAATTCCTGCTCTAGCTTCAACTGAAGGACTAGTTGATAAATTAAATGATCAGGTTACTCCTTAAAATGATAGTACAGATGGAATATTTACATGCTTAATGAAAACACACCTGTTTCCATTCTTTTGGACATCTCAACATTTCACCAATAAAAGGTGGTATACAAGGGGTTGAGTCTTCAGTTCAGAAGATTACAGGAATTGTCCTTACTTTCCCTGGCTCATCCCTTTGCCACATAAGAGCTATTTGTCCCTCCATACTCCAACCCACCCCACAGTTCCTTTAAACCCAAAAGGCAATTTCTCTTCAAGTTCAAAGAGCTCATTCTCAAAATGGAGCTACCCATTTTTACATAGTCTGTTCTCCCCAAGTAAATAAAGCAAGGAACCAAGTATTTCTAATATATTGAAGTTTACATGAGTACCACAAACCTGAAGGACTACTTATTGTGTTATATTTGTATTACATCTTTAATGTTTATATGTATTTTAATATTTATACTTAGAAAGTCAAAAATAAAACAGTAGTGTTAGTCTTTTCTTTTTGCTTACAGATTATACCATTTCCTTAATTGTCCCTAGAACCCACAAGACAAGGATACCTACTTCAATTATGTGCACAGGTAGGGCAATCTAAAGAGAAATGTCTAGGTTGAAGAGGGTGGTCTTGGGAGGGGGGAAGCCCCACATTCTTTATTCATGCAGTCTGTACTCAGACTATTTAACATCATCATTTTCTTCACATCTGTTATAACCCATGCCACATTATATTCACTACGGATTGATATATAAATATGGTACATCTTCAATACTAGGGGTTCACCAATAAGAAATGTTTTGGCCAATACCAATAGCTGACTAGTAAACTAACAATATATTGTCCGATACCAATCTGATCGCTGATATGCAGCCCTGCAGTGCTTTGCCGGTAAGTCTGTGGAGGGGAGGAGGCAGATCGAGGCCCCCATGATGAGGAAGGGAGTGGGGCAGGGGCTGCCCAGCTGGGCCGGGGCACGGGACGGAGCTGCGGGAAGCTCATCTGGGGGTCAGACAAGGTGGGTGGCTCCCACCCATGCATACACCCCAAGGGGAGGCATGTGCCCCCTGGATTTGTGCGCAGGGCAAAGGTGGGCTGCCTGCTGCGGGCTTGGGGCTAGTGGCTGCACCAGCTTCTTCCTGGCAGAGCAGGCTGGGCTGGAGCTGCGCTCAAGGTTGGTGGCGGTGCTGGGAG
>NW_017729031.1:88912931-88916593 GCF_001723915.1 Gavialis gangeticus
AAAAAAAAAAAAAAAAAAAAAAAAAAAAAAAAAATATCACTAAATTAATTCCTACAAAATTGACTTTAACACACCATCTTCTCAAACACCCAACATAAATTAATTTTTCAGCTTCTATTTTTAAGCCTAGACCAGGACTCAACAGCTTCTAGCCCACAGGCCAGATACAGCCCATGAAGCAATTTCAGCTGGCCTGCAAAACCCAGACATTGGATATCATTTACAATCGGCAGAAACAACAAAAGGAGTGGTGTCCTGGTTAGAAGTGTAGGCCTGCCTTTGGAGCAAACTGCACTAATTTGGCCCAAAGGTTGCCTACTCCTGGCCTAGAACCAACAACAAGTAAAGCATAAGTATTCATATTCCTTCTTTAAAGTTTATCTTACATAGAAAATGTGCCATGTTTTGTTTCAAGGTATTTAAGGTACTTAACAACATGATTGTTCCTGGCAAAACACAGAAATACCATATTCTTCAGTTACTCTTCTTTGGTATGAGATATTTAAGCAGTAGCAAGAGGTTTATTAAAATCAAACGCAACGCTCAGGTTAGAACTTGCAATTATAAATTTTCCTTGACTACTTAATATAAAAGGAAGACTGATTTGGTGGCCAAGTTTAAACAGAAGCACAAAGTGTGTTTAAGGGTCCACCCCGCTCCAACCACCCGCCAACCAAACAGGCTAGCAATCCAAACTCTGAAACACCTGAAAGTGAAACCAACTACCTGGATTTTCATAAACCAAGAAAAGAACACCTGTGTTGAACCATCAGCGGCAACCAGAATGTTTCTAGCATGTTCCCATGCCACTT
This sequence comes from Gavialis gangeticus, assembly GCF_001723915.1. Taxonomy (NCBI): domain Eukaryota; kingdom Metazoa; phylum Chordata; order Crocodylia; family Gavialidae; genus Gavialis; species Gavialis gangeticus. Next base: position 88,913,744 of record NW_017729031.1, read on the forward strand.
GGCTTGAAAACAAGCATAGAAATCTTAAAATGTACTGTGCACGCTTATCTGGCTTTATTAGTTAATCCCATTTCTGTGCAGAACCAACCTCAACTTAAAGGTCAAACAAACATAAAAAGCAATTGTTACAGCTGAAAGCTCTATATCAGTGTGGACTCAGCTGTAGCTGGAAATATTTCCCCAGTTTGTATTCACATATAACATCCAAATTACTAAAATAAAAGTTTTTAGATAACAGCATTTTTAATGAAGAAGGTGATTCAGTACTTGATATTCCCTACTCAAGTGTCATCTCTCAGAAGGATGTAGCAGTATTTTCAATTCATTAAAATTAAGCTTTCAATCGGTTTTAAAGTTTCTAATTCCAAATCCATTTTAATCTGTCTCTATCAGATCCCTTAAAGCATCATGTGCAAGTATTTCAGCTATTATATATACTCATCTCTGTAGTACCAAATACTGGCCAAGACAAGTAGGCAGAAGCATGTTCTTTTCTAGCAACTTTTTTTAATGTTCTGCTTAATGAAATTGTGCCAGAAATTTATCCCACCAGGCTATCTGCACATATTAGCAGTTGTATGAAGTATCGGGGTCTAACTACATACCAGCAACAGCAAGTTTACACCAACCTTTCCTCTTTTCCCCAATGAAATACGGACGACATGCAAGGTAATTTTAAAAGCCACTTTCTATGAGGTCTCGTTAGCTGTAAAGCAACACTTCTTAATTACCACTTAGTTCATTACAAGTCTGAGAACAATGTCTTTTAACTAAAAGAATTTGACCTAAGATGCCCAAGTACATTATTTGTACACACTTTAGGAAATTATAAAACAAATGATCTGACCAATTGTTGCCAAAAACATCAACATGTTTAAAGCGATGGTAGCAAATGTACTCAACTAATCTAGGTTCAAATAAATGGTCATGTTTAATACTCTGTTACTATTTAAGCATTAAGAAATGGGAAACAGTCATAGTTCCTTTTCTATTAAAAGGAAGATTTCTTGTGAGTCACATACAGTATGCCAGTTCCCTGACTCACAGTCCAAAGAGTAAAGAGCATCATTATACTCCGAAAAAATTTTACTCATCATCTAGAACCAGCTCTCCAATTTTATTCATAGTCCTGTCACATCAAAGTTTTATTAGAAGCCATAATGATTTTCATATGAACTGAGCAAGAAATAAGCAATGCAGAAGACCAATAAATGAGAACATAAATCTACACTCTACAGGTATATGTGGCTAACACTGTTTAACATTCCCTCTAGATGTGTCAACAAATCAAAAAGAAAAGGATGCAACTTAGCAAGCCTCTTAACCAAAAATACCTCACGATTTGAAATATGCCCATGTATTATTTTGCCTAAAGCAACAATTAAAAAATTGCTTTTTATAAAAATATTTAGCCTCCATGAAGAATACTAGTTATATGAAGGCTATATGTACACCAAACCAACAAGCACACAAACAAGCAAACAAAACAGTCTATTTCCTATCCCTAGGGAGAAAAATACTGGCAGTACTGAGAAGTGAAGCAGTTGTGCTTGTGTTATGATCTTCCTACGAGTTTCCATTCTATTCAGTGAATGAAGAGAGCAAGAGACCAAATGTATGCACTCAGAAAAGAAACAACCAAGTGGACAACCCCATGCCATTATTTCAAATTAAGTGACAAGAACCGCACACCATTATGTCACAACCCAGTTGTTGAGAAATACTGGTTTCCTATAAAGTCACTAGATCAAACAATGTCAAAATGATAGACGCTATCAGATGCAATGATTTGCTACTCAAATCACCTACCTATGTAACATTACAGACAATCATTTATAACTGTGTTTTCAATACTCTTCCAAGGAGTCTTCTTCAACAGCATCTACTCTTACAGTTTTTTTTTCTTTTAGAGGTTTGTAAGGACGAAAAAATTCTCCACCAAAAGAACACTTTTTCGCTAGCTGTCAGTTCCCCGTTTAATCAGTCACACCGTCAACCTAAATGCCTTTCAGATTCAGCTGCAGAGCATAACACCAAGGAAAACTTCAGGCCCCAGCTCAGAGAGCTCCCAAGAGTTAAACACTTAGTTAAAACTGTTCCCGCTACCAGGGGACAACTGTTCCACATTGGCTAGGAGATTATGCTTCACCTTTATCCACAGTTTCTTAATGCCACTTAGAAGTGCATTTTCCTTCATGCTTTCCTGGGCTGTTGCCTGGCCCCACAGCTCTTCCCACCCCAGGCCTGCTGCCCCAGCTCTGCCTGACCCCTCCAGGTCTGTCCACCCCAGGGGCCCGCTGCCCACACCCCCCAGCTCTACCTGGGCCCCCCAGCTCTGCCCGCCAAGGGAGCCTGCTGCCTGCACCCTCCAGCTCTGAGGGCCAGCAAGAATGGAGCCCCTCTTCCCCCCCCGTGCACAGCCCGGGAGCCTGCAGCCGGCTCGTGCTCGCACCCTTACACCTGGGACCCGACCCCAGCCCTCGAGGGCATCGCTTGAACCCCAGCGAGCCCGCCGGCTCCTGCGAGGGCCCTGCCGAGCACGTGGCCCGAGCAGCGCCCGGACAGAGGCGGCGGCCGGCGGCGCGGAAGAGGGGCCTCCCCCCAGGCCCCCGCACCTTCGATGGCGATGACGTGCTCGCGGATCTGGCCCTGCAGCGCCGGCTCCTCCACGCGCTCCAGCAGCTCGTAGATGGAGTAGATGTTGGGGTGCACGGACTCGAAGCGCTGGATCTCGGCGCGGATGGCTGCCGAGTTGGCCAGCTGCTGCTGATAGTTCATGGTGCGGCCGCTCCCGCCGGCCCGGCCCGGCCCGGCCCCTCCTCCGCCCCGCCCCGCTCACTGCATGGCGGC
>NW_017729031.1:88916685-88926672 GCF_001723915.1 Gavialis gangeticus
TACACCCGCGGAGGCCCCGCCCCCCTGCGTCACTGCGCACCCCGGGCGCCCCGCCCCTCCCCCGGGCGCCCCGCCCCCGGCCTGGCGCGACCCGGCCGCGGCTCTGCTGCGCGGGACTTGTAGGCCGGCTGGGCGCGGGAACGAAAAGGATCACATTTGCACGATCGTTTCAACCCTTGGACCATCAAGAAGAGTGAGAAAGTTCAAAATGCACCAGAGGAAAACAAAACTCCCCAACTCTCGGTTCAGAGGCAACACTTGTATTAAACCAGCTAGAAAACAGCAAAGAATTTCCCTTTCTTGGCCAGCTTTGAGGCGCCATGCGCCCTTCTTCAGACTGACAGGGATTCAGAGGCTGTCCAAGTCCCCTTTGGTTTTCCCTCAGCCTGAAGAAGGGAATGTGTGCCCCAAAGCTTGCAGAGAAAGATCCATATTTCAGGGGTGTTGGTCAAAAGACAAGGGTCTTTGGGTTGGGCTAATAAACGATATTGGATTTACGCAAAGAACCTTTGCCTGCAAAGAAAGATCATTTTCTTCCTATTTTCTGACAGGTCTAGTAGAAGGTATCACCTCTGCACCAGGACCAGTGCAAGTGACTGCAGCAGCTGTGAGGGAGGGAGTGGGGCTGGAGCAGGCCCTGCACAGCCAGGGCAGGGGACGGACCTCATCCAGGGAGTGTGGGGAGGGGGGGGTCACATCATGGGGGGTATGTGCCCCCAGATCTGCATGCTGGCTGCTGCTGTGGGTTGGGCCTAGAGCTGTGCCGTGCTCTTCGCAGCAGGGGTTTGGGCCAGGCTGTGCTCAAACCAGACAGTGGCAGCGCTGGGAGCAGGTCTGCAGGGGGGAGCTGCAGGCACCCAAAAATTCACTGTAGCCCCCCTCCATAGGCCCCACTCCCAGCACTGTCCAGCTCAAGCACAGCATGGCCCATCCCCCGGCATGAAGAGCATAGCACTGCCTTCCAGCCCCAGCCCTCCCCCCACAGATCCCAGGTTGGGGAGAAGGGGAAGGCAGAGTAGATCTTGGGTTGCTTTTTAATTCAAAAAGTGATCTACTTTTAAAAGGTTGGAGAACGCTGGTCTAGAGGCAAAAGGAAGCAAAATAAAATAATTTGTTTGCAAAGATCTAGATGGCCTAATAAAAAAATATCACCTCTTCCATAAGTTTTGATTCCATCATTTTTTAAGGCAGCTGATTGATACAGTCTATGCAAAACCCAGATCACTCTCAGAGAGTTTGATTGACTTTTGCATTGGCTATCAGCTCTTTCTGATGACTGCTTGCCTCCAAATAAAGAAATGCTTCCACTTGGATGACCCAGTTCTCACTCACTCACTGGCAAGTTGCAATGAGCAATATGAAGTAAAGAAGATGATGATTTACTTGCAAATTTATTTGCATATTTTTCAGTGGTAAATAGGTTTAACAAAGACAATAATTTTGAGCTTCCAATACAATAATTTAATGATTTCCTCAGGGAGGGCAGGGTGTGGAGCTGTGGGTGCTGGCCTCTGACTGTGGGTATTAAAATAAAACAAAAACCCTTGCTGGGTTATTATTATTTCTCCCCAAAGGCACCTAGAGCCCAACCAGGGGTGCCTGGAGGCTGGAAACACAGCCAGAGTAACAGCAGAGGGAAGGTGCACACTGGTTCCATGAGCTTCTCACCAGAAGCCTGGAAATGCTGCCCCCCCACCTTCCTCCCACCACAACCCCTCATCTTCTTCCCCACTGCCCCAATGACATTGATTTCCAAGTAGCTAGCTGTACCGTCTCTCTTCTCTTGCACTTTGATCTGCTCCACGCCAATACGGAGGACAGAAACAAGGCATTGTTTTAAGGGATGATTTTTGCTGTGGCAGGAGCCTGCCTAGTGTGCTGGTCCGGCAAGCCATTTAGCAACAGCTTGTTTTATCAATGACTGCAGGTGGTGAGGGGGCGGATGCTTTCTAGTTAGCCACATGCAACAGAAAGGCCTGAGTCAGAGCTGGTATCAATCCATAATATGGATCCACTCACCCAGAGATTGCTGTCACCATATCTGTACTCTCACTCCCTGCCGGCACACAGTGTGGAACAGCCATTTGTACTAACACATAGCCCTGTGAATCCGTCAATATGATCATCAACATGACTCGCTAGTTCCTGCTGAGTTTTTGCTGAGCATTGTTTTGCTGCTTATTTTCCATAGGATGGTAGGAAAGCAGAGCTGAAAGGGACCTCACAAGGCCATCTAGTCCAGCCCCTTGCTCAAGGTAGGATCATCCCTTGCTAGACTATCCCAGCCAAGCATGTGTCCGAACTGCTTTTGAAAACTTCCAAATGATGGGGAGTCCACACTTTTTCTAGGTTTCAATGCTTGACTAATCTTATAGTCAGAAAGTTCCTCTTAATATCCAACCTAAATTTCCCCTGCTGCAGCTTGAGGCCATTACTCCTAGACCCGTCTCCTACAGCCACAGAAAAAAGGCCATCTCCTTCCTCTCTGTAATTTCCCTTCCAGTATTGGAAGACTCTTATCAAATCTCCCCTCAGTCTTCTTTTCTCCAGACTACATAACCCTAGCTCTTTTAGCCTTTCCTTGTAAGTCATGCTTTCCAGGCCTCCAGTCATTTTTGTTGCTGTCTACAGGACACTGCTCCAGAGAACTCTTGACCAGTGCTGAATAGAGATTTAAAATCACTTCCCTTGATTTGCAGGTGACACTCCTATTAATACAATACAGTATACTGTGCACCTCTTTTGCAACAAAAGCACACTGCTGGCTCAAACTCAGCTTATAGCCTGCTACAGCAACTGACAATCTTTTCAAGCCATAGGCCAAAACAATCTGACTTGGGTCCAATGCAGACTTGGTGGCTTCAGCAATGCAAGGCTTTTCCAGTGCCTGCACCAGGCCAGGCAGTTAGGAATGGAGCCCATGACACTGCCTGCGGCACAGGCACAGTTTCCTGTTGTGGGGAAGCCATGCCAGGGCTAGGCAATTGGAAGTGGTGTCCATGCTTCTACCACTTCTGCTTTGAATCTGGGAGGTAGGGAATGGGGGAGGAAGAAGCAGCAACAGCATGGAATCAGCTTTCCACTGACTGGCGCTGGTATAGCTGGGACCTGTGTCAATGTCCTAGCCAGAAAGATGCTAGGGAGAAGAGGAAAAAGCAATTACAGCAAGGGTACAACTTTAAGTTATGCAGCTCTTTGGCCCTGGTGCAGCCATGGGCAGAGGCTAAGCTCTCAGGCTTCCCAAGCCAGACCCAGCCAGCAGGTTCTATGTTTTTGAACCATAGTATACTATGACCCCCAAGTCTTTCTTTGAAGTACTGCAGCCTAGCCAGTCAATCCCCAATCTGTGCATACAAATGCAGTAAATCTGCTTTAAGTGTAGGACTTTGCATTTGTGCTGGTTAAGTTTCATCTGGCTCATCGCAGAATATTTTTTTAGTCTATCCACATCAGTCTGTATCCTAGCCCTACCCCCAAAGAGCCTCTGCAACTTGGTGTTATCTTCAGATTTGCTAAACTTGCACTCAGCCCCATCATCCAAATCATTAAAGACTTCTGAACATTAAAATAATAAAAATGATAAAGATCAGAATTTTAATTGTGGCATGGCATGGGGTCCTGCAGGAGGGCTGTGATCTCCCCAAGGCCCCTTTCCCATGCCAAGTTGGCCCAAAGAGCATCCTCAATTCTTATCTGCCCCATCTTTGACGGTAAGATATAACAGGGAGGCTGCCCTTACATCATCTTGGACACGGTCTTATTGTACCCTCTGACCCCGTGGGCTCCTGGACCCCTTGTGGGTCCCATTCTGCAATGGGTGTTTCAGGGCACCCTAGCCTTACAGGGTATACATGGCACCAGCCACCCCTTTACCATGCCCCAAGCCTTGCAGATGGAACCAATGTTGTTTGGTCTGGGCCTTGTTACAATTTGACCCCCTTATTCTCCTTGGGCCCTCCACGGCTCTGTCTCGCACTGCGCTCTCACTAGCGCTCCAGCCCTCCACAGCCGGATGCCATGCTTTCTCTGGCACTGGGGTCCATGCACCCCCCAATGCTGCACCATCTCTAGCACTGGGGTTCCTATGCTACCATGGGTCCCTTATGAGGCCTCCCCCAACCCCTAATTGCCTCACCCAAACCACTAGTGTTATATAATAATAAATCAAACACAAGCCCCTGGATTGTAACAAACTCAAGCCACCCAGCTTTAACATCATTCAAACCCTATCAGCAAATACTCCATCCCACCATAGTATCAAGAGCTGCTCATGCAGTCAGGCCTCTCTCCCCTTTACTTGCACAAACACAGCTCCTTCCCCCTTAGCTGCCAGCAGAAAACTGCCAGCCTGGCCTCAGCCCTGGGGTTTAAATGTGAGCCAGGCCCTGCCCCTTCCGGCCAGCTGACCACTGGCAGGTGTGGGTCGCTAGCTAATGCTGGTTGCCCTGGCAACCAGCAGCTGGGGCTCCTCACTTACTGCTAGGGTTCTTTCCCTAGCAGTTTTCCCTCTTTAAAAGGAGCAGGGCACCTAAGTGCTCTGTGACAAACTGTAAAAGGCTATTACTGTGTATGAATAAGAAAGTAGTAAAAGTTCAAATGCTAAACAAGTCAGCTATTTGCACTACTATTTGTCTTTTTAAAAATTACTTGCTTCCCTCCTCAGCCCTGGCGAAGATTGCATTGCATTCAAAGCTATGTCTAACTTTATCCCAACAATGTATTTGGTCCAATAAATGTTAACGTCCCAAGACAATCCTTGTTTCTCAAAAAATTAAAACCACATTCCATCCTTTATAATGAAGTGGGTAAAATATAGTTTGTCTTTGCAAGTTTTTGTATGCTTTTAGCACAGCAAAACAACAAGGGGTCATTTTCAAGTTAAATAAAGTATTATTTTTGGATAAAATCTTAAAAGGAGTTGCCTGTTAATTAAATGTTTTCTCATTACTCCATTAAATTATTCTGCTATTAAACTAAACAAACCTTAATAACTGCACTGTTTATAAGAGAACTTCACACAAATTCAGAAAACTATCCTATAGTATCTACTAGTATGGGATCATAGTCTATGAATAGCTATAGATGCCCAGGTTTGAAAATGTGGCCTTGATTAGAACACATACAGAACTTTGCCTGATTGGGTACATGCAGTTGTTACATTTAGATCAACCAAATTAGGGTTAGGTCCTTCTAAGTGCTGATCTGTGCAAACATTCTGGGAAGTTAAATCAAGCAAAAATGGCCCAATCTAAATTAGTTTGCTAGAGAAAGTGAATTAAATCAGGAATGGGTTAGCTGGGAAAACCCAGACACCAGTCCTAACCTTGGGGCTGTCCTCTTCCTGTCCCACAAACCTGAAGGAGCTACTTTTAGTCCCCTGCCTCTCCACCCCAGGATAGATAACCCCCACTCCATTAACCCACCAGCCACCCCCATCCTGCTAATTCTCTTCTAGACCTTCCAAACCTCACTGCACACCTGCTAATCCCCCTATAATCCTACCTACCCCTCTCCCCACCCCAAACTACTTAACACCAGGTTCCCAACACACCTCCTGGCAGTCATAAACACGTGCACAGACTTTTCCCAATCTACAATCACATGCGATGATTGATCAGGTATGGTGAACACCTGCATATACCCATAAAGACTAACTGGTAAGGGTCCCATGTATTAAATATTACTTGCTTCTCTTCTCAGCCCTAGTGAAGACTGTACTGTACTTACAAGTATGTCTAACTTTATTTTAGGTTTTTCTGCTTGGTGTAGGGGGCTGGACTTAAAGATCTTCTGAGGTTCCTTCCTGCCTTACAATCAATTAATCTATTAAAATCATGCCTTCCTAGTCTATTAAATATGCTTTAGCATGTAAATACAAAAAGAAATAAAAAAATCTATGTAATTTTGTTTTTAAAAAAACTTGCCCACAAAATTTTATGTCTGCATATACCACAGATTCAGAATGGATCCATTTAAACTATGATTTAAATCCTCAGTTTTAAGCAATCTTTCCACTTCTACCTCAAATAGTTTCTAAATAAAAGTGCATTCTCATTGGTTGATGTAATTATTAAACGTTAAAGATTTGAAACTAAAAAAACCCCCATTTCTATTAGATTGTTTGCTGTCTAGGTGGGTATACTGTAGCCACACCCACACTTACTCACAATTTTCAGAATCTTATTAATTTTATATTTTTATGTTAGAAAATGTTAAAAGATGAACTGTTTAAAATAATAGATAATCAGCTTTTTCATAGTTTATGTTAAATAACTGTATTAGAATGGTAACTGGAATATAACTGAACAAGAAACATCATATAGAATTTATTTTTAGTCCAGAAAGAACCCTTTGTGTTTTAGATACAAACTTCTCTTACCAAAACATGTTTCCTATTTACAACTTGAATGACCTAATGAACAAAAGGATTAGCTAAGCAGTATATTAAAACTGATCATTTTAGGTTAGCTGGAGAATATTTTTTAATATGCCCAGGTAAAAATAACTAGAATTTAAGTTCCTATTCACTTTAATCCTTTAAAAATGAGACAGTCTCTATAATTACTTAGGCTGTCACTCAGTTGTTTAAAACAGGGCTTATCTCTGCATATTCATATTTATTCATAGCCAGGAAGAGAAAAAACACATTTGTACAGCTTTTCTTTTAATTCCAAGCTTCACACCTCTGAATGAATTAGTTCAAATGAAGAATCAATTTTTTTTCTGTGACTGCTGAAGAAGCTGCTATCAAAAGCTGGCGGTTTAGATCTGTTGATGACTTTACTAGTTGCTTATACTCAGCAGCACAACCTTTAGCTTCCTCATGAGATTAATATAGTACATGCCTTATTGTGCCATATTTATAAAACTTGACTTCAAAAGTGAGATGCTTTTCTCCTGATTTTTCTTTATATGGAAAAGACTATCCGAGGTTTTGACAGAGGCTCATGCATTCACCTTTTTATTTAAATGTTTTAAGAGGTTCTAAGAAGTTTATCCCTTAAAGTGTTCTGTATTAAACTCACATTTTATTTTGTACAAGTGTATACCTAGAAATTAAAACTTTATAACTTAAACAAAAATAAATCCAGTTTTAACAGGAAAAAAATCTAATTATTTTTATTTTTTTAAATCATCTGTCATCAGTAACCTAATATACAGCATATTCTGGGTCTGCAGGGAAACAGCCTGGGATTAATCATAACTCTGTTATCACAAAGACAAACAGGGATCTGGAGTAAGTGGAAAAAAGGAAAACTTGCCTCTGTTTTGTATACCTCCTCAGATGGCTTTTGGTATGTTTCTTCTAGTGGAGATTTTTAGGTGGATTATGTTCATTAAAAATAGAACTTTTAGAAGTTTTTTTTTTGTTCATTTTCTTTTTTTTTTTTCTGAAGTACTGTGAGTTTCTTAATACGTGTTTTGTTTTGTTTTGGTTTGTTTCCAGAAGACTTACATGTTTGGAGAACTTCATGTGACTTTATTTGGTGAAGGCATGTTTTCTTATTGTTGTTTAATTATAATTTACAGAAGAGTTTTGTGAGTCTCTTGAGGCTTTTGTTAAAGTCAGTCTATGATAATTTTATTAGTAATGCAAACTGTGAGTGCTTATGTCACTCTGTTCTGCACCTTTTCCTCTTAAAAATCTCTTAAAGACTCGAGAAGTATTTTTCTTTTTGCAAATTTAATGTTTAGTACTAAAAACTAATGCAAAAAAATGAGAAACAAAAAAACAAATAAAACAAGAAATAATCTTGGAATGTTTTCTCACATTCAGGTTGTTAGTGTCTATCTTCATCTACTTTTCTTTTTAGCAGAGGTAGGACCCTGTGTGTGAAAAAGCCTACATAGGCTATGTTTTTCTAAAAACTAGAATACACTACTAACCCTTCCGTAGCTCTTAGTAGTTGCATGTATTGCATATCACAAAAAACTTAAGATGTTCTTAATAATTAAAACAACATTAATTTAAATAATGACCCCTCCCCTGGCTCCAGCTGATCTATAACATGACATTTGGGTTTCTTTATAACAGTGTCAAAATGTGCTCTTAGCATGATATCAATCAGTCTGATGTGTTACACCTTTTGAATTTAAATAGGACTAGTGTTTTGTTTGCTAGTCCCTTTTTAATTGTCTTTTTTAGGAAGGGCTTTTCATTCCTTAAACTTCATAGTAATTTAACTTCAGGTAAGATTAAGCAATCAGATCTTTTTTGGTAATTCTTTTGTTAGTCCTCTCATGAAAGAACCAATCTTTATGTACTTTTAAAACATCTTTTGTCCAAACTCTGTACAGCCTGTTAAGATTTTTACAAAATTACAAGATCATATCTTTGTCACTGTTTGTACCACTTTCAGAATGTGTTGCACTGCATGCTCTCTGCTCTTTAAGGACTTAACATTCAAGTATCTGTTCAGGTGTCTCTGGGAAGGTTGTTCTCCTATGTTACAAGCTTCTTAGTATATGGAAGGAAAGAAGAAATTTTTCACCAAAGAGTCTATGCAGTGATTAGAGGTGTTAGCAGAACTGGTTTCCTTGTTGCAGCTGTGTATTTTGCTCACTCAACTATTTGTCAATAGTATTTCTGGTAAGGCTGCTTTAGATGTTATTGTAAAGCATAAGTAGTTTTCTTTGCTATTAATAACTGAAACTACAACTGTAGTACCTTGGTGTGCTGTCCATAACTTGGTGTAGTGCTAAAATAAATGTACTGTATGTTCTTTTGCCATTGGCAGTATCTGACACACTTTAGGTAGACACAGCTTCCAAAGTTTTAAGTAACCTGTTGCAGTTAAACATTAAAGTATCAGTCACTGTAACTTAAGTGCAGGTTACGCAAACAGTTGCAATGCTTAGTGAAGTTTAGACGTGGGTGGTCTGCTTTCAAGAGTAAGAGGACCTCTTGAGGTCTTTCCAGTCCTCTTTTTTTCAGAATAACAAATCATAATGTTTAAAACACAACAGAGAATAGAAAGTTTGGGCTAGAAGGGATTTCATCCTTCTATGTTTCTAAATGGTAGGGTAAATAGTGTAATTGTAGCCATGATGGTTCAAGAAGTAGGTGAGAAGCAAGTTTTTAATTTTTTTAGGTAATCTTTTAAGTCCAAAGTGCCATTCCTTGGGTTACCAAAAACCCTCTTTCTTGCAAACAGTTCTAAATACAGTAATGTTTAAGGCATGTGAGTGAAAGTAAGATTCTCTTTTCATTTAGAAAGCTAGATAGTAAATAACAAACTTTGAAAACTGTTCCCCAGGGCAAAAAAAAGAATGAAAGACATCATTTCCATAGTGTTATCTTCCTATCAGTATTTACTCACTTTCCTAGTGAAAAAGTTCTTCCTAACATCTAATGTAAGTCTTTCTATTGCAATTTTACGTCCTTTAACACTGCACCCAACGGATATAGGGAGCAACTCATCGACACTTTCTCTGACGGCTTGCCCTCCCCTGTGCTTTATTTACTGTACTCATTCTCTTGCTTCTAACATTTTTGTTCCTTGGTATCTGTATCTCATTTGTGCCTTGAACTTTCTGACTTGTCACTGAATGTTCAGATGACAGTGATACTCATCCTTAGTACTATAACCAAGCTTCTACTTTCTACAAGATATACCATTTAAGTCTTCAAGTAATTGAAATTCTCACTGTTTATTCATACTGGCTTCTTGGGACTGTGTGCCATTCTTCCTTTGCATAGGGACAGAATGCTTCTGTGCCTCAAATATTGTCCCTTTAAGGAATAATCAACTGTCCTGGGCACCTCTTTCCCTCTTCCTCCCCCTTCCTCACCCCCCCCCCTTAGATTTGCATGGAATCCTATCTACTACTGTTCAGTTCATTAGTTTGCCTTTTGTAATGTCTAGCAAACTTACTCTGTAGTCATGTTTAGCATTGCCAATGTCATATCATGGACCCTAGTACCCAAGTTGCCTCCCACCTTCGATTTACTAGCAGTTTTTTTTCTATACTAGTGAAAGGCAAATT
>NW_017729031.1:88931672-88934161 GCF_001723915.1 Gavialis gangeticus
CCCCCCCCTTCCCCCCCCCCCCCCCCTTAGATTTGCATGGAATCCTATCTACTACTGTTCAGTTCATTAGTTTGCCTTTTGTAATGTCTAGCAAACTTACTCTGTAGTCATGTTTAGCATTGCCAATGTCATATCATGGACCCTAGTACCCAAGTTGCCTCCCACCTTCGATTCACTAGCAGTTTTTTTTCTATACTAGTGAAAGGCAAATTGGTAAGTGCTTTCCACCAAACAATCTGAACTGTATGTCTGTCTGTCAACAGGATTACATTCTCAGCAGGTCACAGTATTTCTATACTCTTCTTTCTTGTCCTAAACACCAGAATACTTTCATTTGGATTTCTCTTGCTCCCTCACTTTCTCTCTCCTTCCTGCTTTTGTCTATAGATTCCTCCACTAGGACCTGGCCCTTGCTGATTTTGCCTTCTACATCAGATCTGTTGAAAATTCCTGAGTTGTCTCCCACTTAGTTTTGAACCTCAGTTCAAGTATGTCTATTTAATATACATGGCAGACACTCTTTGTCTGCCAGTCCTTTCTCCCTAGCCATGTCATTGTCTATTCCAGTTATGTGATCTATCTAATCAGGTCTGTGTTACTCAGTTCATTTTATGTGCATTAGGACTTAAAGTTTTTTCTGGTCACCCATACTTGAATAAAGATGAAGTCCTGTTGGATAATTATCTGCCCACAAAACACTTAAGTAAACACTTTGGTTATCAAGTGAGTGGAAAAATAGTTACCAGCACTTCTGTTTGTCTTTATTCTTGCAGTCACTAATACTCTCCCACTTTAAGTGACATTAGGCAGTTCTTTCATTAACTCAGAACAGCAAGGATCTGAATAGCCAATTAATTACTTGAACTGATCATATTACAGTGCACATACTCCTATTTCGATGGCCTTTGACTCCAGGAAGAAAGCCAAAAGTAAAAGTAAAACAGCATTTGGGGTTGGACTAGTTTTCTACCTTTTGGATTATGTAATGTTTTATTCCTTTTGTGACTGTGTACGAAGTACAAGACAGCAAAATACAGAATACATGTGACTTATAGTTAAGGGTTAAAGATGTTTAAAGAACTTTGTCTTTAATCTCTTGAAGGTTAGGTGCAATTTTTTCTAATTGATAGAAGCTGTTCAATATATTGGCTAAGGAGATGGCACAACATCACACTAAGAAATAAAGGAAAGGTAAATCCTGGCTATGAGGCTGCAGATTAAAAGATGATATTTTTTAGTTAAGCATACCCTAGTTTTGATGAGCACAGTTTTTGTGGTGGATTTTAAGTGAAACTACCCCCTCCATTTCCTGCAAGTACCTTCCTTTGAAGCATAAGAGTTACTTTACTAGTGTGCCTGTGGACAACGTATCAGTGGTTTGGACGATGTATTTGTTTTCCAAGGTATCAGTGTGGGATTTCTAGCCTGATTAATCCAGATCCTGTTAGGATAAAGGCCAGGTATACATCACAAACTCTGGCTAGTATGTTCATCTCTGTCTGTAATGTGATGGTTTGCAATTGTTCAGTGGTTAAAAAATATTGTACAGGATTCAGGTAGCGTACTGAAATTAAAAGGAGCTGCTACAGCTTCTAAATGATGATGGTTTTGTTGGGGTCAAAAGGGCTAAGAAATCGGTTAAAAAAAATAAAATAAATAATATTAGGAGCCAGGGCTAGATTTGATTTTCTCCTTTAGCTTCTGTGTCATGTACAAGGCAATGAGATATGGGCCACTGCCTCACCAGGCTTGCAGATTCTGAACATTGGCAGCTACAAAACTAAGTGATCTAAGTAAGTGGCAGAATGAGGCTTGATTGAGGGCAGCTGTTCTATGTGGTCACCTCAACCGGAAAGCTTCAGGAATTCTGAGGGCCATGGCTACTGGTTTTGTTATAGGAGTTATTATCTTCATCTGCACATATTTCCTGAAGGTGTTTGAGTGCATGAGTTACTGAAGGGCAAAGAAACAGCACTAAGTAATAGCTTCCTGAAAATACGACTCCAGCTACAGAACTCTCTGTAGAGAACAATTCAATTAAATGTTGTTCCCACTGGTTGCTCTTCGGACTATGACATGAGCACTTAGTAAATGCATATGGAATAGATATTTGTTCATTTACTCCTCCTGTGTCTTTTTCCCTATGGGAAGAACCCAAGATTAGGGCATAGCTATTAGTAAGCTAGCTTTTTCCTGTTTGCAGAAATCATTGCATCAGGCTTACAGCTGAAGAACACAGTTCTGCACATTGCCATGTCCTCAAATTTTGGTCAAATCAACCTATATCAGACTTGAGCCATGTGAAGTGCATATTGCAGTTCACACTAAACAAAGCCTGTTTCATGTACTGAAATTGTAGGTAACTAGTTTATAATTGCTGTGAAGCACAGCCGAGGAAGGTATAAGTGGTTAAAAGCAGTCCTTTTTACTTTTTTCCTGTGAAATAATTTTATCTTTTGCAATGAGCTTGATTACAGGGACTGCCCCCC
>NW_017729031.1:88934489-88936363 GCF_001723915.1 Gavialis gangeticus
CCCCCCCAGTCACTGAAATACTATTTAGGAGTAATCTAAATAGTATATTGTGGTGTTGGCTTATGGGATAAATCAACTAGTTAAATACAATGCATTCTGCTTACACTAGGTAACTGCATAATTTACTTAAATACCAATCCCAATTTGCTTATTGCTCTTATTATTATGTGACCACCCCCCCCCCCCAGGTTTTACGGGGTTAAGCAGAGAGCCTCCCCAAACACAGGAAAACCAGATTCAGAGATCTGGGTTCAACTACAGCCCCTAGACTACTTTTAGGGATAGTAGGAGGAAAAGTGGGAGAGAGGAGATGTGGAAGGAGCAGGAGAGAGGTCTTTCTCCCTGTTATGCTCCATGTACCATTGAAAAAGAAGCCCCAGGAAAATTGTGGAAGAGTCTGGTCTGAGTGCAGCTGGGAGAAGGATTTGCTTCTCCATGAAGGAGATCCCAGTAGAAAGAAAACCTGACTGCTGCAACAGAGCAGGGCCTGAGGGAGATGCACTTAAAAGGCCACAGAAGGCAGTACAGTCAATGTGATTGTGGAGTAGTGAAAGTCCTTGTGCCATCTGGGATAGCTGGGGCTGTACACAAGGTGAAGAGTCTCATCCCAAAGCATCGTTGTGAGACTGTTGGAGTTGAAGTTTTAAGTTGTACTGTTCAAAGGGGTAATCTTGTTATCAGGCTTCCACTCAAGGTTTCATGAGTTATGTTACATACTGTAGATATGCCTATGGTTATAAATAAATCTGACTTGTTTATACCCTCTTGTTAAACTGAGTCACTACAGCCACATCCCTGCATCCCCTCGTGAGTGGGGTTACAGTTACAAACTTTGCAGTCTGCATAGCCTCTTCTAGCCCCTGTGCCTATTTAATATTTTACCTGTGCAGTCCATGGTATAGTTAAATGAAGGGGAAGCAGATGTCAAAAGGCTGCTATTAAAAGCCTTGGGAAATGAAAGTTGGTCTCACTGCTGCTAATAGCAGCCCAAACAGTGCTTAAAAGCTCAAATGCAGGGAAAGCTACGTGCTTTTGGGGCTGCTAATACTGCAGCATTGACAGTCCTGTATTAAAGTGCATTACTTACATTAAGTTCGGGTAAAAGCATTCAGAGTACACATTTCCTTAGTCCCAAGGTAAAGAACTTAAGTGGAGTATACAGCAGTACAAAAGGATAAATTCTGCTGTACTTGAGTAAATAACACAGACTTGTGAGGGAGAAGAGGAATTGCTTTGCTGGGTGGGATTCCATCTCCATATCTATATTTGGCTTGTTTAGACTAATATATGCCTTACTGGCCTTGAAAAAGCCAGGCTTCTCTGTGGAGCCTGAAAGCCTTCCCAACTATTAAACCTGGTTCACTTCATAGTTTGATAGTAGCTAGGGTCAGGAGGGACCTGAACAGATCATCTAGCCTGACCCCCTGCCACAGGCAGGAATGAATGCTGGACCCCAGACAGGTGATCATCCAACCTCCTCTTGAATTTGCCCAAGGTAGGGGCAAGGACCACTTCCCTGGGAAGTTGGTTCCAGATTTTGGCCACCCTAACTGTAAAATATTGCCTTCTGTTCTCTAACCTAAACCTAGGTGTCACGGGGGCACTTGGGTGCCCCGTTCCTGAGTAAGGATTAGAGCAGCTGCCAATCACCAGGGCAGCTCAGCTGAGGGTCGCGGGAGTAACCAGGTCGGCCATGTGACCGGAAGGGGGCAGGGCTGGGCCCTTATAAACAGCTAGGCCAGAGCCTGGCTGGCAGTTCCCTTCTGGCAGCCTGCGTATAAGAGCTCTGTGGGAGAGCTAGACTGAGCAGTGCCGCTTGGCACATAGAGGGCTGCATTATGGTGCAGGCGGAGAGAAGCCTGACCAGAAGGCTT
>NW_017729031.1:88941363-88942270 GCF_001723915.1 Gavialis gangeticus
CAGGCCCCAGCGAGGGCAGGCGCACAAGAGGCGCGTGGCATAGGGACCCTGAGAAGGGTCAGGGGCGAGGCACGGCTGCATGCCACCTGAGCCCCAGCGCCGGGAAGCCCGAGACAGGGCTGGCACATAGGCTCGGCAGGAGCCAAGGGCACGAGCAGTGCAGAGAGGCTCGGCGGGAGCCAAGGGCGCGAGCGGGCGGAAGCATGCTCCAGGAGAGCCACGGGCATGAGAGTGTGGGACCGGCTAAGAGACAGCCATGGGCACGAGTAGCGCAGACAAAGGCCCCAGTGAGGGGCAAGAGGGGTAGGAGCGTGGGTAGCGCGTGGCCTAGGCCCCTGGGGGGGGCCAGCCGGTAAGAGTGAAGCCCGGGGAGGGCTAGCGGAAGCTTGGAGACACGAGAACGTCAGGAACAACTGTGAGGCTTGGGGCGTGCTAAAGGGGAGGTAGGAGGCACGCATAGCCCATAAGGTTGGGGTGCACCAAGTCACCCTAAGATCATAGGAGATAAAAGGCAGCCTCCCATATAAGACTATATGAGATCAAAGACGTGGCAGGCGAGAATAAGAGGGTGCTGTATCTCCTAATTGCCATGGCAAGGGGGCGCTAGCGGGATCACGGCCGCTCCTAGGCCCCACGCCGTGACACTAGGCCATTGGACTGATGTTTTCCCACTGTAACAGAAGACCTTCTTGGGGCCGATCTCACTGTGGCCTGCCCACCTGTTCCTGGGCTAACTGCCCAACTTTTCCTGCCATGCCTTGTTGTTATTTAGTTAAATAGATGTTAATATGCAGGAAGCTGCCCATTTCCTGCCCTGATGCTAGGGGGCGCTATCTGCGGCTGCTTTCCTCCCCTACACCACAGACCAAGCCTCGCAAGCAGCATCTATAGTTCTCATTGTCACCTG
>NW_017729031.1:88947270-88954723 GCF_001723915.1 Gavialis gangeticus
CATCACCGGCCCCCACACAGGGCCCCAGAAACCTACTGTTGAACCCCACCTGGATTCTTCCCCTCAGGCAGTATTTTCCACCATCATACCAGGCACCATAGCTCCCCGAACTGATCCCCCCTTCGGGTGTGATTCCCCCCACCAGGACCTTCAGCTTACTAGCCCTGGCCCACCTCCAGACCAGTCGGAACCCCAGGCTGTCAGCTCTTGGGCATTCCTTGCGGTGGGCCCCCAGCCCTTCGACCCTTCCGGTCTTGGCCTCAGCATGGGAGTTCAAACAGGCCTGAGTCTGTGGCCCTTACTCTTTCACCATGGGGTCCACCTTCCCAACCCTCCAACCAAGGGGTAACCCACCCAGTTGTGGGGGCTAGGAGTTAAGGCACCCTGACCCACCTTTCACCGGGGTAGTAACTGGCCTGGTATTTCTTGGGGGCTCCTGTACCACTTAGAGCCCCACCAGGCCACCCACTCCCAGCAGGGTGCAGTTTTAGGTCATGCCCAGGACCAGGAGCCTCCAAACCATCTCCTATCGCTCCTCCCTTACCTCCAGATGATATCAGCAGCCCACCAGCTAGGTGATGTTATCGCCTGGCCCTCAGCAGTAGAACTTCTGTGTTTATGTGGGCAGCCCCAGATCCAAAATTGCTGTCCTCATCAGGCACCTGGCAGCTGCTAGCTCCAGGCCCTTAAAGTGACAGGCACAACCAGTGCCCTGCCACAGAGCTCCTATTCTTAGCTCTATAGAACACACTAAACACTTTTGGTAGGGTGAAGGGGAAAAAGGTGGTGTTCAGTTCCTTTAAGAAATCCCCATCTTGTGTCACTGGATACTTGCTAATATGATTTCACATCATATAGATTACAGAAGCAGTGGGTGCAGTACAAGGTATTTGAGGGAAGACACCTTTCTTGTTCTTCGGGGTTGCCAGCAATGCAGCTAACTTTGCTTGCTGCTGTATGAATTCTAGACAATGACAAGTATCAGTCCTCAAAATATTGAATAAAGCAGGGAAGTTTAGCGGTCATTTAAAGCAGAGCTATTGGGACAAAGACATTAATTTTTGAAACCTGAGTATTTGGCACCTAAAAATTGAGTGGTACAAAGCATGTTGTCATTTTGGTCCTTATTGGAAGAGGTAAACTTTAAGTGCTTTAACAGAGGATAACTAGAGTGCAATAACCAGAGGATGGCTGTGTACCTAGCTGTGTTAGACAAACCAAGACATGACCTAAAATCACTGATGGGTGAACAGAAGGAATTTCTGGATGAAGTAAAATTTTAACTCATAGCCCCCAGGCCTTGGGAGGGAAGGAGAAGACTCTAAACTTGTGTTAGTAAATATAAAATCTTGAGAGTTTAAGGGTTAGATAAAAACAAACTATTCCATTCTATAGACATGTGAATTCCAACTCTCTGTGTCCTAATTTAATCCACCTCGAATGTTCTTCTGAAACTATCTAAGTCCCCCGCAGATTGGGCATTGAGAGAGCTTGCCTACAGGGAGGAGTACTTGATAAACAAGAGCACTCATGTGAGAGAGACTGTAGTCTTGAACCACTCCATTTGTAAGGATTCATTTTGTCTCTAATGTTGTATTGCTAGAGGCTTCCAATTTCTAAAGTACATATGAGATATTAAAATGGGCTGTCAGCATAGAGGGAAGAAGTGGTAGGATAAAGAAAAATTATTAGTAGGAATGAGATACAAATATTTGTATTTGGCAAATACGGGTGGTCTTCAGGTATAGATTGGAGGCAATTGCTTCTAAACAACTGTATCTATAACTGAAATATGTTATAGGTGGTGGATGGGCCAGATCTTTGCCTTAGTTCATTGAGACCAAGGGGAATTAATGTTTTTTTTCTTTCTGATACCAAGTTTGAGTTGATACTTGTGAGCCTCATAGCTTGCTTACCATTGTAAACATCAGGTAAAAATACCCTGACCCATTAGAAGACATGGTCCACTGCAGGGGTTGGCAACTTTTGGGCCAGATGTGGTTGAAAGAGCTATTTGATCTGGCTCATGGATGTGAAGCTTCAGGGGCATTTGGTGGTGGTAGCTCTTCCTATTCCACCACTGAGAGAGATGGCATTGGTGGCTGGGTCCTACCCATGCCTCTGACATGAATTGGGTCATTCCAGCCTGCAACCTGAACCAGATTTGAACTATATTCTGTTTCTGTTTGTGCTACTGGTCTGTGGGTGACTTTGAATAAGTCACTACCCATTGTCTCCTTTTTCTTCTCTATAAATAAAAGTAATAGTGACCTCATTTTGTGAAGTTATAGTGAAGTGCTAGGTAAATAAATGGATGATGGACAGGGCATTTTGTTCCTGAGCTGTGTAATCTGCAGCAATGGATTAGGGCTAATTATCTGGATTAATCTGAAATGTAGGCTGTATAATAAGGGACATAAATATAGGTAGGAATGAAATGTATGCTTGGAGCTTATTTGGAGTACAGGTATTTAAATATGCGAATTTGGCTTTCTCAATCTGTTATAAGAGGATTAACACAACTTGAAAGTGAAAAAAAGTTAACATTTGAATTCTGGTTTATATAACAAAAAGTTGTGATGAAACTTCTTAACAAACCCTATTGAGATGCTAGATCCTGCAGATAGCTTCATGAAGTAGTAAAGTTAAAATGGAGCTGATAAATGACAGCGATCATTAGCGCTGTGCGAAATTTTGCCGACCGTTTCATTTCAACACTGTTTCGACTCATTTCAAGCTCAAAACAGCTAAATCAAAATGAAATGAAGGACTTTGAAACAGCCTCCAAATAAAACAAAGGCAGTCAAAATGCTCTGAAAGTTTCGAAACGTTTCAAGTTTCGAAACTCAAGCAGGGCTTGCCTGCAGGGAAACAGAAAGTAAGGAGAGGGAGCAGGAAGAGGTGGGAAGGGCTGCTCTTATATTGACTGTGTAGCTGGCCAGTGACTGTGGTCCTTCCCTGAGGTCCTTTCCAATCCCAGTACTCTGGGGAAAGGATGGAAAAACAGCATAAAAGGCAGCATTGTTTGAACTGGCCTACTTTCTGTCATCCCTGTCACAAGTTTTGCTTGTCAGCAGCCTGAGAGGCAGTTTCCCAGAAACCCTGGCACCTATCTCCTTGAAACCTTGCAGGCTTCATGGCCTCAGCAGGAGCTACCATCCCTGCAGTTTTTACTCCTCTGTGCCTTAACTCGCAGTTTGCTTGTAAGCAGCTTGTGGTGCAGTTTCCCAGAAACCCCAGGACCTGTCTCCTTGAAACCTGGCAGACTTTGTAGCCTCAGCAGGGGCTACCTTCTATGCAGTTTTCACAATGCTGTGCCTTAACACACACATGTAGCACAAATTTTGCTTTCAGGAATTTGAGGTGCGGTTTCCCAGAAACCCCTGTATCTATGTCCTGAACACTTGGCAGGCTTCATGGCCTAGGAAGGAGGTACCATCCCTGCAAGTTCCATCTGAATCAGGCAAGAACTGACAAAGTTATAGGCAGTTTTGCAGTTCCCCATAATAGCCTATGGGCGAAATGTCAAAACAGTGTCGAAACAGCAAAACAGTTTTGACAAAACGAAACAGAACAGTGGTTTCAAAATGAAACGAAACTCGAGAAAAAACACTGTCCCGTCAAAATGTTGAAATGGAAGTTGAAACAAAATGATGCTGTTTCGCACAGCCCTAGCAATCATCATGACTTGACTGAACATGCCATAAGCGTTCTCAGTCAACACAGTAGTAAAAAGCTCCCTTTTGCTAAAGCATTATGTTGACACTAGACTTAAGCAGATTGCCATCTGCTGGGATAAAGAATAAAAATCTGTCAAAATAGATAGTGATGATGCAAACACTGTTAGCCTTTTGGTAGGGAAGTTAATATCTTGTTATAATAGAACCCAGAAGGAGCCAAATATATACTCAAGATGTCGTTTGCTATTCAATGGAAACTTGCTGTTTCATATGAATTTGGGAGATTGGAACAAGTTGTCTGTTTGGCTTCCCAGACAGTAAGCAAATACAATTTCCTCAAAAAAATCTACTAAATGAAGTGACTTAGATAATTCAAATTCTACACAGATATTAGAACAAGGGTGGGCAATGTCCAGCCTGTGGGTCAAATCAGGCCAGCAACAGACTCCATTTCCCAGCATCCCCTGCCTGCATCGCTGTGGCCAGTTTCCATAGAGACCCCAGGAGCAGCAGGGCTGTGACAGCATGGGGCCAGGATTTCCACGGAGACCAGCCCGAGCAGCGCTGGCAGGGCGCACGGCTGGGTGGGGAACTGTTCTGGGGCTGGAGCCGGGGCCAGGATTTTGCGGAGGTGAGAGCACGGTCCGGAGCCAGGGCAGAGCTGCTCAGGCCGGTCCCCATGGATATCCCGGCCCTGCGTGTCACAGCCCTACTGCTCCTGGGGCCTCTATGGAAACCAGTCGGAGCAATATGGACAGGGGTTTCTGGAAAATGGAATCTGGCCACTGACCAGATCTGCCATTTTGCCCATCCCTGTATTAGAAGGACTGAAAAAAAAATAGAAAGGAAAGGAAAACATACGATGATTGTAGACTTGGGGGGTGGGGGAGAGGGGGCAAGCCAGAATGGTATCCAATATGAATACTGCAAACTTAAAAGACACAGCTTAGACTTTGAAACCTGACCTAAAGCTTACCAAAATCAGTGTGCTTGGTAACCTTATCAAACCCTGCATTTAGAAACTGAACTATGAAGTACAAGTATACCGCTCCCTCAGGGCAATGATCTGTCAGGCTGAAAAACAACAAACTTAGGTTCAGAAAATTTACAAATGATTTTTGTAGTTTAAAAGGTGGTAGCAGAACACTTTAACCTCTCTTGAAATTCCATCACTTAACTCAAAGTAGCTGTTCTTAAAGAATAAAACTTTAAAAACTGACTTGGAGGCAAAATTATGGAACAAAATCATCCACAGACTGGACTGCATTAAGTATGGTCTAAATAGAGACTATGAATTTTTATCTCATTACCTGGGCTAGCTCCCTCTGTCCCTATGGTTTTACTGCTTTGCTTACCATACTTACCTCTCAGCAGTGCCTCCTTCTTTTCCTTTCCTCCTTCCCTTCCTGTCCTTTTTACTTAGATTGCTGCTTTCTATTTATACTCCCTGTTCTCTTCAAGTCCATTCATAGCATCTGATGAAGTAAGCTATTGCTTATAAAAACTTAAGCCCCTCTGAATTAAAATAACAGTAGTTTGCAGTGTTTTTCAGCTTGCAGGCTGGCATGACCCAGCCTGGGTAAGGGGCAGGTGGGCAGGCACCTAAGATGCAGAATGTGCTTCTGCTTCTCTCTGCAGCAGCATGGCAAGAGTGCCTGTCTGCTGTGTCTCTCTACTGAAATTGGCCAAAGCCCCAGGCCAGATCAAATGGCTCTAGGTGAGCCATAGGTTGCCTACTCCTGATCTACAGAGTACCACTCTGTTCTGCCTTCTGTCTGGTATCAAGGGCTGTGAGTGGGCAGCCTGAGCAGAAGATGAGTTATCCCTATAGTAAAATTCATTTTTTCTGTTCATCAATTTCAGCATGTTGACTTCATTCTTCCCAAAGGAGTTTGAAAGCAAGTCTGTTGTCAGCTAGATCTTATACTGCTACTCCTGAGATTTAAGGAAACTTATCTAGTAACACCTGGGCCAGGTACAGACATTATACTTGTACTAGTATAAGTGATTGGGAATTGGTCTATATCCATAAGAGAAGCAATGTTTGGCACAGACTGGTTCAAAAATGCCATAACTCAGTCTAAGATTTGTCCCTCCCACCAAACAACAATTATGTGTTCTATTCTGCACTGATCTAAATTACACCACTTACAGAAAACTGTGTAACTTAGATCAGTCCTGCCTTGGGCTTTTTGAATGTCTGTACCTAGCCCTGAAGTTGCAGGTGATTTTCATCAGAAGAAGAGGCATCTAGATAAGATTTTCTCAATGGTTTGGAAAGTACTATTGGAGTGCAGTGATACTATTGAGGGTTAATGCAAAACCAATATGTCCCAGATTTTAAATGCTCAGAAAAGGTATGAAATTTATGCTGTCTGGCTGCCACAGCGGTACCTTGCTGACTTCAGCTGAGACAGCAAATACATTTGTATTTGCAAGATGGAAGAAAATAAGAATTTTGAGTTTCTGAAAATAGTAAATAGACTAAGTAAAAAGAGTCAGTCATGACTTATCCTTGCAGTTTACTAGATACTCTGGTATAGCAGATGGGGGAAGATGGAGAAGGGAAACATTTCCTTAAACATTAAAGGGGATATAATGCTGCTTGGTAAGGTGCCAATTGAGTATACTAAGCAGCTGTCCTTTGAAATAAATGTTCTTGAATAGCTTCCATAAAACACAGATGACAAACTAGCCTTTATTTTGGGTTAGGATTTCCTGTGAGAGGCTAATATGACCCAAAAGGCTGGGTCTTCAGTTGGAGTGGTGCTTCCCTTTCTTCCCTTGAGTAGACCTGGGAAGCAATTGTTTGGCTAGAAAGTTTTCCTTCTTCCATAAACAGGTTATTAACCCTTCTGTGGGATAGAGGCAAGGCTCTGCTTCCTCCCTTCCCACTTACTGATGCTAGGAATGTGGCAGAATGCCATCTCTGTCTCTCCCCAAACTCTGCTATCAGGCTGCTGACCTATCTGACAATTTGGTTACCATGGTCACTGCAGTGGGCAGACAACCCTGGCTACAGGTAACCCTGAGTTGTAACCTGATCTGGATACATTCCTGAGGGAGGGGGAAATGTGCTCCCTCTGCCTATGTGACTGGCCTCACACACTGGGGTAGGGAGGCTTAAACTCCTTACTGTTCTAAGCCATGTCATCATGACTGGGACAGGGGTAGAGACCCTGCCAGTCACCCAGCAACCAGTGATGCATTTTGAATTGGTTGGCTGGCAGCCAACAACTCCTGGGCTTCATTGGATCAGGTAAATGAAGTCATAAGGTCTATATGTGGAGGGCCAGCAGCCATGATGAAAAATCTCAGAGAAGCTGGTCCATCTGAAACTCACTCCCTCTCTTGAAACTCATGGTCAATGAACTGCTTGCCTCCAGAGGGAATCTCCATCTGCCTCTGGATAATACTTGTGAGTAAGCTACTTGAGATCTAGCTAGATATATAGCTTGCAGTAAAACAGATGTGTAATTGTCACAGGGTCACGCAGGTGCCCTGTGCCTAGGAAGGGTTAAGGGCAGCTGCCAATCACCTAGGGAGCCCAGGTGGCGGTTGCTGGGGCAACCAGGCTGGTCACATGACCAGGAGGGGGCAGGGCTGGGCCTTTATAAACAGCCCCGGCCAGAGTCTAGTTAGCAGTTCCCTTCTGGTAGCCTGATGTGTGGGAGCTCTGCAGTAGAGCTGAGCAGGGCCGATGGTTGCAGTTTGACCACCCAAGCAACTACAATATGGTAAGGGTGGAAAGAACCCTGATGGGGAGGCTATTG
>NW_017729031.1:88959723-88984903 GCF_001723915.1 Gavialis gangeticus
ATGGTTGCAGTTTGACCACCCAAGCAGCTACAACATGGTAAGGGTGGAAAGAACCCTGATGGGGAGGCTATTGATAGAGAGGCAAGTATGCTTAACCCTATGTTTGAGCAAGGAAGCTTGTTACTGAGTTACAGCCGGTGTGCTTATGGTTCTGTTTAGTTCGTTGTGTAAATACCGGAGGACCGGGTGAGGTTGTAGGGGTGCGATGAGGCCTCACGGGAACTACCCAGGAGATTGGGGGTTCCTAGTGCCCTGTGTGGGCGCGGCAGTTGTGCCAGGCATGGCACAGTTGTACGGCGCCGAGGCGGCGCAGCAGATGGGGGAATTGACCCCGTCCCTGGATGGGTGAGAGTTGTGAGACCCGAGCAGGGGAGAGGACCCCGGCAAAGGGGCAGGGGGCC
Organism: Gavialis gangeticus; assembly: GCF_001723915.1. Classification (NCBI taxonomy): domain Eukaryota; kingdom Metazoa; phylum Chordata; order Crocodylia; family Gavialidae; genus Gavialis; species Gavialis gangeticus. The sequence continues at coordinate 88,960,125 of NW_017729031.1, forward strand.
AGGCACGGCTTAGGCCACCTGAGCCCCACTGACAGCGCACCAGTGGAAAGCCTGTGGGTGGCTTGTGTCAGTCCCCAAGGGGAGGGCCCACACGAGTGGAAGCCTCAGGTGGGTGCTAATAGGGTGCCAGGGAAGGCACAGTTGTTTCAGGGCCAGGCACGGCTTAGGCCATCTGAGCTCCACTGAAGGAGCACCAGTGAGAAGCCTGAGGGAGGTTCGTGTCTGGCCACAAGAAAGAGAGGGGGCCACACGAGCGGAAGCCCTGGGTGGGTGTTGCTAGGGAGACGAGCCTGGAGAGGGCGAGTCCGTGGTTATAGAGAGCCCGGCAAAGGCAAGGTGAAGCCGCAGGAACGGGCGTGTATTCGAAGGAAGCCCCAGGAGCGCACAGATAGAAAGAAGCCCCAAGAAGGGGCACACATAGTTTAATAGACACCCCGAGAGGGGTGCGGATGGGGAAGAGTCCGAGAGGGGCTCCACGGTGGTGTGGACCCCAAGGAATCCAGATGGGCCAGGTGAGGCTTGGGCCGCTTAAGCCTAATCAGACCCCGGCCCCAGGAGGGGGCACTCATATTCTTGACAGGCACCCCGAGAGGGGTGTGGACCGGACAGAGTCCCAGAGGGGCTCCACTGTGCTGGGAACCCTCAGGGGCCAGAGGGGCCAGGTAAGGCTCCAGCCGCCTGAGCCTAACTAGACACCGATAGTTGACAGGAACCCAGAGGGGCCAGGTAAGGCTTTGGCCGCCTGAGCCTAATTGGACATAAATTGAGGACAGAACCCAGAAGGGCCAGGCAAGGCTTAGGCAGCCTAGCCCAGTGGGGAAGAACATCACTGGTAAGCCCGATAGGGCTAATAAGTAGAGAAGCGCTGGTGGCGTGACAAGCCCCAGGGGCGCTAGGCAAGACGCAGATAGGAACAGGACCTGACAACGTCTAGAAGAGCTGCAAGGCTTGGGGCGTGCTAAAGGGGAGATTGAGGCACACGTAGCCCATAAGGCTGGGGGTGCACTGGGTCACTCCAATAGAATGGGGAACAGTATTAGCATACACCGTGTACAAGGGGGTCGAAGGCAGCCTCCCATATACAAAAGTACATTTCATCAAAGACGTGGCGGGCAAGAATAGAGGGTGCTGGATCGCTTACTTGACACGGTAGGGAGCGCTAGCGGGATCACGGCTGCTCCTAGGCCCCGCTCCTCGACAGTAATCAAAGGCTACCATGTCACTGTTTGCTCTAAGGGATTTCTCTGAATTGCTCTACCCTGTACCATATTCCAGACCTACTCCTTGTAACCAATAAAGTTCTCCTCTGTACCTAGCATGGGAGACTTATTGGGAGAAGGTCTAGATTATGCCTTGGGGTTCCCTTGGTTTGGCTGACTAAGGGAGACCACTGTATTTGTGCTTCAGACTGAGGGAAACACCTCAAATTCTTGCAGTGGGTCAAGTACCCTCAAGGACAACTAGGCCTGTGTTTTCCAGGGGGCATAGGGGCAAGATTAGTCCAGACCCTGGATGGTGGCATCAGCTTATGGGTGTGCTCCAGGAAGGGGGTCAACCAGATGTGAGGCACCCCTGGGGAGGCACTCGAAGCCTGGAAGGTGGCTGGGTGTAGTGAGGCAGGTGGCTCGATGCAGGAGCATCCCCTACTGGCCTGCCACAAGGAATGTTTAGATTGCCAGGTGTTTGCTAGACTTAAGCGAGGGTTGGCCAAGTTGGCATTGTTGTGGTGCTTAATTGCTTGTTCTTAGTGCTCAGCTGATTTAGCAGGGCTATGCTGAACAGTAAAAGAAATAAAGAAAGGCCTGTAGGATTTGAGTGGTGGACCTTCATACAACTTTGAGCTGGGCGCTTGATTCCATACAAAGGGCTTTCTTGTATACCTCTCAGCCTATCCCAGCTGACTGCTGTAAAGAACAGCTTGCACTTTAAACTGTGTTGAGGTGTAGTAACAAGTGCCACTTCTCAGTGAAGCAGCAGAGTTTACTTACTTTACCTGTCTGGTAAACCTTAGAGGATGGCTCTTTTTAGATTTAAAAAAAAAAAAAAAAACCCCAAAAAAACCCCCTTTTCAAAAAAACACATAAAAAATGTTTTTTTTTTTTTTCTTTTTTTTTTTTTTAAATTTAAAAAAAAAAAAAAGAAAAAAATAAAGACCATTTTGAATGTGTTTTGCAGAACTGGTGATCTATGAGTGCTTTATTTTGATTGGTAGATCTCAAGTGAAATGTCTGGATCTGGGTGAAAAATGTATTTGTTTTTTGTTGGGGGTGGGGGTTGTTTGCTTTTACCATTACTGAAATTTTATTCATCACTTTAACTTTCCTGAATATTGTAAACAAGCTTATCAGGCTTATTAAGTAGTCGAAGACTGCAAAATATTTAAAGGTAAATAGAAAATCAATTCTGCACTAGCTGATGCTTTTCAAGTTAGTCAAATGTTTGTGGGCAAAGTATGAATCTAGTCAGTATGTGATCAATATTTTCATGGTTCTAACCATGGAATGTAGAAGCATTCAGGTCAAATGAAGTAATTTAAATGTTGAGACTAGCACTCATTGTAAGCCTGACTTGCTGTTTCATATATGAGTGTCAGAAGTGAAGTGGTGGAGGGGAGTGGCAGCCACAGAGAGAAGAGTCTGCCGATTAACTCCCTTTGGGCTGCATGAGATCTCTGGCCCTCCAGTTTGGACTGATGTAGGGTAACATAGCTGAGGCATCCAGACAGATTAAGGTGTTAAGTTCAGTGAACTTGGGGGCAAGGAAAAAAATCACTTAAATGTAAGATGGGGCAATTTTTTTCTCTTATTTCGTGTCTGGCCTATGAAGAATGCAAGCTCTTTGGAATAGGGTCTTGCAAGTAGCTCTTATGAAGCATGTGCATTGCAGGATCAATCCCAGAAAGTATAACCTACTGCTGCAACAAGACTGGTCTAAAGAAACAGTTGCTTTGCCATATCCATTACATACATCAGCATCTTCAGAGTTTACTTGAAAAGAATACAGCTCCAGATTTTAAATACTTTTTTTTTTTCAAATCAGTCTCTTTGTGTGTTTCCTTCCAGATGAATGCTGCTTAAACCAGTCATATTTATTAAGGTTAAAGTTTATAGGACCCTTTTAAGGGAAGCAGAGTCATGTGCATAATTTCATACAACAGATGTTCTGTTAAATGATAATGAAGTCGGTTGCCCATAGGAAAAGTTGAGCTTATCTAGTTAGGAGATGGAACACTACATGTGGCTTGCCAAGATGTCTAACATCAGTGAAGAGAACTGAATGTCACTTACAAGGAGTACTTCAGTGAGCAATTTTGAAAACTTAATTCCACAGTAATGATGGAGATTGCCACTACAGAACACTTCTGGGTAATACAGTGTTAGCTGACTCCTGTATCTGCAGTTTGAATGTCACACAACATACCACATCAAGGCATCCAGAAGAATTGCTTTTCAGTTCAATGAATTCATGTCCAGCTAGGGTTGATTGTATACAATAACAGATTAAAATTTGAGCCCATTCTCCTAATAGCTTGAAGGTTACCATAAGGGGTGTTTCTATTTGTTTCCTTGTACATACAGTTTGAGAATTAATAATTAATACCATAGGAATTAATATTGACATGCTGATCTAGTCATCTTAATGACTTTAACTTCACAACCTCTTTTGCCATAATTTCTTTTCTTTGTCTAAACATGCATATAGATTTTACTGAAACCCTGTTTGCTTGAGATTAAACTACACTTCAGTTTCAACAGGTTAATTTGGTTTGAACTCCAGTTAAAGCTTTTGTGGTGTGGGATTGTGGCTAAGAATATCAGTCAGGCTGTGGAGTAGCTGGCAGGTGAGTTCAGGCCCAGTTAGGCAGTCACCTGACTGCAGGTAGCCACCTGAATGGAGGAAGGCTGAGCAGGGCATGTATAAGCCCAGGCCCTAGGAGTAGTTATATCTGGGGAGCTGGAGGAGCAACATCCCTCAGCCTGAAGACCACAGATCCTGGAACACCTGGAGGTTGGAGTAGGAACCATAGGAATAGAGGAGGTTCATTTTGGTCCTGGGTAAGACATGAAAGTGCACCCTGCTGGGGCTGGATGGTGTGGTGGGGCTGCCTGTGGCAGGGCAATCTCCAGGAAATAGCACACCTGTGCCTTGTGAGTGACAGACAAGTATGGGGCACCAGAAAGCCCCAGCGCCTACTGCCTTGTGGGTGACCCTGTGGAGGGGAAAGGCCAGGGGAACATACCCTGAGAGAAACGCATTCAGCAGGAATACTGCCAGGACCCTGGGAGGGTGCCAAGTGGGGCTAAGGCCCACTTAGTAGGGCCTGAGGCCCAAGAGGTGTAAGGCCCAGAGCAGGGGTCAGAGTGTGACCCAGTGTGGGGCAGAGTGAGCCTGAAGGGCAACGCAGAGTCGGGCCTGGGTGGGACCTGCAGGTCTGCGTAGAGTAGGGCCTGAGTGGAGAGAAAGTGGCCCAGTAATGGGCCAAATAGTGTGACCCAGAGAAGGGGCCAGGAGGCCAAGGCCTATGGAGTGGGGCCTAAGTCCCAGTTTGGGTGGGACCGAATGTGGCCCAGCAAAGCAGCTGGAGGAGTTGTAGGTGATTTTGAATGCTATCTGCAATGCATGGGGCACAGTTTAGGGGCTGTTTGGAGCTACGTATTGGCTCAGTACACCAGGGCTGGAATTAGGGCAGCCTCCTGCATTTTCAGCTATTAACATCAACATGTGGCAGGTGAGTGAGGGTAGACTACCCTAAAATAGTGGAGGAGGGGGAGAGAATCATCAATCTTTTCGGGTGCCCAGGGAGTGCCTCCTGTTACACGATTGTTTACAGTTTTAACTTCAATTGAAACAGTTTCACACTTGTCCAGTAAGACTAGAACACATTGGTAACAAAACTCTGTATGTTCAGAGGTTAAAATGCCATAGCAATCAAAATTGAATGTAGGGATATGATTGGGATGAGAAAAAAATGGAGCAGGGACTAGAGAAGATAAATTCTCCAAAAGCTAAAGACCTTCAACTCCAGTTTCTGCAGTAGTTCAGGCCAGGAATATGAACAGACATTTGGGGAGGTTAGATCAAGTTAAAAACGGCTACCCAATCTAAGGTAAGCTAGGATGGGGGGGGACTGGGGGACTAATGGCAGGGTTAGGGGAGCAAGCAGGTTTCAAGGAGGGTGGAAACCAGGTTCTGGGAGAGATTGGGGTGCAGGCAGCATTTGCAGGGGGCTTGCTGGGGGGGATGGGAACTGGGGCTATTTTTTTAGCTCCTTGACTTCCCCTCCAGCCCCCAGCTAATCACCTTCCCCTCCCCCAAAAAAACACACACCCCCATCCCACCCACTTCAGTTTACTTTCTTGGCTCCCAGAACTGACTAATATCAATAAAACTGGCATTACGAACAGTTTGTGGGGTGAGGGACTTAGTGGATTCGGGGGCAGGGGGAAGAGAAGGAGGAATGGACTGGTCCATGGGGGGTTGTCAGTCTGGATTGAGGGGTAAAAACAGCCCAGTGCTGGTGAGAGAGAGTAGCCTTAGGGCTGGGGCCAGTGGTGGGGCTTTCCCAGCCCTGGGAACTATACAAAAGTTCAGTTAGATTGGTCTAAAAATGGCCAACACAATCTAAGTTAAGACTGTAATTTGGATCAGGTCCAAGACCAAACTAACTTGCCTGAACTTCTGTACAGTTTGCACTTAGATTGACCCAACTGGGGATCTAAAGGCACAGATATGACAATGTTAATCTGATCTGGCCCCTGAAAGTGGTCTACAGCTGAGCTCTTACAGATGGCCATGGCTGCAGGGTGCTTTAAAAGGGCCCAATCCTGGGAAAATTTGAACCCTCATTATATGAGGCTTAAGGTAAAAGTGCTCCAAAATGGAGTGCCCTCAGTAACTTCTGTCTGGGCTTGCTTGGAGCAGGGCTCAGCTGACAGTCCAGCACTGCTCCTGGTGATGTCTTCAGAATGGGAGGGCGGGAAGGGAGCAGAGGAAGCTTGTTTTGGAGGTTGTCCGGCCAGTGCTGGAGGGTGCAGTGGGTGGACTGGAGCCCAGCCAAGGTGGGGGGCTCCAAGCCACCCCCGCCTTCAGCACAGCTGGGGAAACCACAGAAGGGATCTCTCTCTCCTGCCTTCTCCCCTTCCCATCCTGAGTCATCACGGGAGCTGGGAGAGGGCAGGGGTCAGAGCTGAGGGAAGAGGCTGCAGAGACGCAACTTCTCCTCCTGGATGGGTTCCAAATTGGAGCTCAGTCTCCCACCCTCCTGAACCAACAGCTAACATCTGTTATGTTGGGAGGATCAGTCTAACTTACGATGCTTTCTATGAAGCACCATGAGTTGGACCAAGTAGCTGCACTTCTGTCTGTGCCTTAAGAGTAAGGTCTGTACCTGGGAGAACTAAGTTAGATTGGGTGGCCATTTTTAACATGATCTAACCTTCCCCATCTGTATGTACCCTGGGTATCAACATAAAGTCCAGTCTTTTAGAATATATGCAAAACAGTGAGGTATGCCTCTAAGTCTGGGTATAAATGATGAGCCTGATAATTCTACTAAAAAGTCTATAGTGGATTTTCCCCTTGACAACGGGGACAGTTTGGTTAAAACATCAGACTTGTTATTAGAATCAACAAAGTTCACAGGCACTCGTGCAACGGGCTTCAGTGGCAAAGTTCTTAAATTCAGTGGCTCCAAGATTTTGCCTATAAGACAAGGTGTTTGTCTTAGGTATAAGATGAGAAAGTAAATTTGTTTCCCATAAGAGTGGAGGAATTGGTGTGAAGAAATGATGTGCCTGACGCAAAGCCACAAATCTGGCAGAGTTTTTATGTACTATCCTTATAAACTGTCTCCTGTCTTCCAAGAAAGAATTGGAACAATATGTAACAGTACTGAATGAACACTACAGGAGTCTAAATCTTTGGCAAACTTGAAACATCTCAGATGGGCACCAAGAGTAAGTATTGGTCCTGATTATGTGGTGGGAAGGTGGGAAGTCTCCCTAGATGAAAAGGATAAGGGGTAGTGTGGCAGGGCACTGTTGGTTCCTACCACTTTAAGGGCTGAGTCAAGCAGCCAGCAGGTGCTTGATTGTGGTGGCCATTTTAGATCTCTGGGCTCCTGTATAAACACAGCAGTTTGCTGCTGGTAGGTCAATAAGAAACACCACCTGGCTGCAAGGCTGCATGCAACATCACGGAGGTAAGGGCAGGAGCTGTAGGGGATGATTTGGAGGTTCCTAGTCCTGAGCAAGACCTAAAACTGCACCCTGCTGGGAGTGGGTGACTTGGTAGGGCTGCCAGTGGTGTGAGCCCCCAGGAAATACCAAGCCAGTTACCACCCTGGTGAAATGTGTGTCCGGGCGCCTTAATAACCCCAGCTTCCACAACTGGCTGGGTTACCCCATAGAAGGGCCAAGAAGGCAGATCCAGGTCAGAGAGTGGGCTATAGACTCAGAAGCCTGACTTAGGATACCCTCGACTGGTCAATACTGGGGCCAGGACCAGAGCAGTCAAAAGGGCCAGGGGTTCACTGCGAGGAATGTCCAGAGCTGAGTGCCAGGGGTTTCTGACTGGCCTTGGAGGTGAGGCCAGGGCCTTTGTGGCCAAAGGTCCTGGGAGGACCACACCTGAGAGGGGAAAGAGTTCAGGAAGCTAGGCAGCCCAGAATGAGGGTGAAGTAGGCCACCTGATCAGAGGGATCTGGCTGGGGTCTAGATTGGAGGATTCTGGGGACCAGTGTGGGGCTGGTGATAAGAACAGTGGATGCCATCTGCAAGGCTTGGGCTGCAGTGTAGGGGAGGAACGGTGCTGCAGATAGTGCCCCCTGGCATTGGGGCAAGAAATGGGCAGCCTCCCACCTAATTAATATCATAATTATATATCGTCAAGGCATGGCAGGCGAGAAGGCAGGTGGTTGGCCCAGAAACAGGTGGACGGGCCATTGGTAGAGTGGCCCCGAGGACGTCCCCTGCTACAGGTAGCTTATTACGGGGCGGGGGTCAGAGGGAAAAAATAATAGCCTTTAGTCCTGTTTTTTTATTACCAGAAGGCTGACTTTTCAATAACTTACTAGTTTATCTGACATGCAGTATAGATAAAGAGTGCCCAATGGAAATAACTCTGTTAGGCAGCAGCTGAGTGAGTTTGGTCACAACCTTCCACTAAGAGCATAATGAGTGAATCCAGGAAAACTAAGTGACATGGAATAACTTTCTACCTTGACTATATCGGAGAGGATGTCTTGAAATGAAAGCATTATTGAAAACTGCTTTTTATATCTGTCATTGTCTTCCTTTAAGTTAATGATGCTTCCAACTGAGTTAATTCTCTGAGCATAACTGTCACAGCTGACACCCCTGCCTGTTAAATCTCTTTGCTGTTCTTCAAATTTTAAAATTTACTTCCCACATCCACATGGTTGTCATGGGGATTTAACCTCCATTTCTAGTGGGGCTTTCACATCCACAGACACTTTTTATAACTATCATTTCTGACCACATCAAACCTAAGCATGTCCAACCAGTGCAATCTGAAAAAACAGCTTGCTCCTTTTGAAAATAAGATGGAGAAATGTTTCATTCAAAAGCATGGTATGAGCATTGTAGGAAAGTACAAAGCACTTCATGGAAGAAGGAACTAAAACCAAAAGTAAATATCTAAACATCTGCCATCCAAATAAACATGTTTTAAATATTCTTGTCTATTTATCTTCAATATTCTCTCCCAGCCTTCACAGAGTGTCATAATGGGTTCTCTCTCTCTCTCTCTTTTTAAAAGACAGAAAAAGCCTTTGGCTAATACTAGTGTTGACCATCGGACCTTGAGATTAATGTCCCTGATTACCTCCCTCATGCTTGGAAGAATTCTCAACCTCTGACTCTTAAAACATTCTACCTGGATTTACCGATTTTTATATCCCCACACATGATACAAGTTTCATGAGTCAACCTACCCACTCATAGGTTTTAACGTTTTTTGTTTGGTTTCTTTTTCTGACAGATGGTCTGTTTAAGTATTTGTCATAGAATGTTTGAGGGATTCTGGTAATGGGAAAACAACTGGCACTATCTGCTAGGTGTTGAAATAGGCTTATCTATGTAAATGCATTTAGGCAAGATAGATTTATACTTTATAGACTAACTAAATTAAGATGCATAAGCTGTTGTAAGCAACAGAGAAGGAAGACACTAAAAGAGGCAAAGGAGGTAGAAAAGAGAGAAAACAACAGTTAACCCACTGAGGGCTATAAGGCTTATAAAAAACAAATCTTGATAATAAGGTAAGAATCTGTAGCCTTAGTTTAGGCCATATTTAATGTAATCTAGTCTGGTGACTTCTTGTTCTGCCATTTCCTGTTCAATTTGGTTTTTAAGGTTCATTGTTTTAAAAACAGCTACTCTGGTCAGCAGTGAAATGTTCACAGAAGTTCAAGTATTGTACCTTGGGCTTGTGTATCTTTCTGGAATTTATGTCAAATTAGTGTTCATTCATTCTTTTACATAGAGATTGCTCCTCCTACTCATTGTAGACAGCAGGGCAGTACTGCAAGCAGGTGATGGTATATATGACATTGGTAGAGGAGCAGGTAAACCTTGAATCTCATAATCTAGTTTTGCCTGCTTAATTATGCTTGAAGAAGGTGGGTGGGAAGGGAGAGAGCATGCAGCAGTGTTGTTATGTTCCTCATCTGCAGTGATATCTTCCCCAGTCACTACTTCCCCAACACCTTTGCCACCAATTTAGTCATAATCACAGTTGCTTAGATTCTGAAATATGCAGCTGGGCTGCACTGTTCCCTTCTGTTTATACAATTGTTGTAATTTATTACAGTGATTGATAATCATGTGGAGAAATATATTAAATTCTGTGAGAGAAGTCTTCAAATATGACAGTGTCAAAAAAAATCTGCCTGTCAAGTTGGGGAACTGGAATTCAGTTCAGGCATTTTGGGAACCATGCTGCCAATCTAGAAAGACATTCAAAGATACCATCTCTAGGAGTATGCTGTCCTTCGTTTAGAAAAAGATGATATAAAGAATAAAAATAACAAATGGCCACAATATACATGCTGTCCTGATGATTCCACACTCCAGAAGTCTAGTACAACACAGGGTACTTTAGTAGATTCATCAGCTTTTATTGTATGCTTGCCTAAAACTAGTTACCATAAATGGAAGACCATTTCAGTTGATGGAAGATTCAGAAGTTTGTTAAATTGTTGACCACGTTATAGAAGGCTTGGGGACAAAACCTACAGTGAATGCTGAAAATGAGAAATAAAGTTGGCACTCTTGTTACTACCCTTTGGGAGGGAAGCAAAAAAGAAAATCAAGGGAAGACTAATTTAATTGGAAGTGGATAGTGGCACATGACTTGGCCAATCACTTTTAGGGGTTAATAGTATATTGTGTAGGACAATGTGCCAACTCTGCTAATGAAAGAGATGACAGAGAAGCACTCCTCTGAATGTGTAAAATCACTGATCCTTAAGTCTTAATATGTATGGAATTAAGGCAAGACAAATATGTAGTAATATTATATCACATAATGGACCAAACCTGTTAAAAGCAGTTAGGATAATGATTTGCAGTCTAAGAAAATGAGGAAGTGGAACAAATCTGGAATGAAGAGGAAACAGAAAAATCTGCTTGGGGAATCCTGTCAAAAAGAAGTGAATCAAGATCTTAGTAATTTGGTTCAGTTAGTTGAAGAAACTGGGCTTTAATATATCTGTTGAAGCTACTGGTGAAAAATTGAGGAGGTGGCCCTGTTTTGCCATACACTGCAGCTTGCAGTTGAAGATTCACTGAAGGAATGTACCATTTTGAACATAATTCATAAAGCTCAATGTGTGTATTTAAAAAAAAAAAAAAGGCTCCAAAATATTAGTCATAATAAGGAAATGAAAGTCAAAACAACCAATTGTAGATTGTCCTACTGGATGGCATTCAACCTATGCCTGGAGCTCAGGGATTCCTGTCAGGACATGAACATCTCAGACCATAAGCTTCATCTGACAGAAGCAGAATACAGTGCAATTGAAGGCATAACAATTGCACTGAAGCATAAAATAACAACAAAGAAAGATTCTTCAGTATGAGCAACTAACAATGGGTGACGTTTATGGAGTTTGGTTAAAATGGCAATTGGAAATAGCAAAAGCCTCATCCCCCTTTAGCTCAGTCCTCATTGGCTTCCACTAAAAAATGTGTTTGGAAATGATGCATCTTGCTCATGTATTTACCTTTATCACAGATACCAAGTCCTTCTGTCAGAAGGAGAGCAAGTCAAGACAACACTTAGGGCCTAGGCAGAAGTGACAATTTTCATCTGATCTGGCCATAAAAAGTGGTTTATAGCCGTGACCAAACGTAAGTGCACGGCTGCAGATCACTTAAAAAAAAATGGCCGACTGGCCAAGATGAAGATGAAGGGGTGGGGGAGACTGGTGAAGATGAAGATGAAGACATTTCAAAACAAAGCATCTTCTGTAACTTCTGTCTGCACTGTCTCCCAGACTCCAAACTGTTTTCAGAATGGGGGGAGGGGGAAAGGTTGCAGAGGGAATTTAGTCTGGGGGTTTTTCAGTTCCCACTGGAAGGTGGGGCATGTTTATTGGAGCCTTCCCTGAGGTGGGGGGAGTCCAATTCACCCACCCTACCCTCCAGTACCAGCTGGGGAACCCCTAGATTGAGCTCCCTCTGCTTCCTTTCCCCCCTGCCCCTCATTTTGAAAACCGGGACAGGCTGGGAGGGCAGAGAGGGTGTTGCTAGGGGAAACTGGCTGTAGGCTCTTAGCCAGCAGCTAGCTTCTCTGCCTCTTGGAACCAGCAGTGAACTTCTGTTTGGTCCTGGGGATCATTGCAAAGCTTTCTGAGTTGCAGCAGAGAGCTGCACTTCTGTCTGCACCCTAAGAGCAAATAAGGCAATTGAGTGTTGATAGCCCTGCTAAGGGTGGAGCCATGTGCCCTATACAGGATTGGTTGTGCAGAAACCCAGGGGGTTCACCCCATTCTTGTACTCTTTTCCAAGATCCTAAGGGAGACTTTTAGGGTTTACAAAGTGTTCTAAGTTACAGTGGAGAGCCCTACTTCTGTCTGCACCCTTTATTTAACCAATACATGAACAAAAATGGAAGTCTTCATTCAGAAAAAGCTGAAGTCAATGTTAGTATAGAATCAAAGGCCTGCATGTCTGAAAGTGAAGGAACAGATGATAAATTGGGTTCTCCTCCTCAAAGCTAATAAAATCTCCAGAGAGAAAAAGAAATCTAGACAAAAGGGAGCTCCCAAAAAGATAAGGCAATATCTTGAGTCATTTACAAATGAGACCCATCTCAGTAAGAAGGAAGACATATTAATATCCCTTTGGAATATTTTGTGTTAGGTGGCTTTTTTTACCATTTCTTTTTTCTCATCCCTCATTAGGAGGCAAAGATGAGTAAAGCCTAGTGTCAAAGCTCTCCCCATTTTCTAGCTCCTACTGGAGTTTTGATTTGGGGATTTTTTGTGGGGTTTTTGTTTGTTTGTTTGTTTGTTTGTTTGTTTGTTTTTTGTTTTTGTGGAGATGGCTCACTGGCAATTATCCTGTCTGGTGTAACAGACTTGCACAGAAATTTTATATTGTAGATATTGCCCACAGCTGACGTTTAGAAAATGAACTGGGGCGAGGGTTAGGGAGTGGTTATTGTTTGCCTTGCCTGCATTACTCTTATATACTATCACAGTGTATCCAGAAAATGTACCTATTATCAAAGGGAAGAAGTCATGGTCAATCTGAGGGTTTGGGTCTGCCCAGAAAAAGTTATCTGGGTCAAAAATCCAGTGCTAATAGCCTCCATGTGCCAACTGCATATAAACCACCTTGAAGCACTTTATAGAAAAATGTACCCAACCTGCTAGTTTCTTAGGATGCACATAGTTTTTATCATCTAGACTGAATGCATGAATTCAGTTCTTGGTTTCTACCACAGCTTTAACTGTCATCCTTCTATGCATTCTCTGGAATACTCTTCTCCTAATGTCAGCCTTCTAGATACCACAAACCACATCCTACAAACAACCATTTGCAAAAATCCCACAGCCCACCTCATGTACTTTACAACTAGTTGCCATTCCTAACGTACCATATGAATCTATCTGTGAAGGCTGTCAGCTGTAGCCAGGCCCTTGGATACCACTCCATTTACTCTGAGAATACCTGTGACTTCCTACCTCACCAATCTTAAAAACATCACTTTACACAGAAATGATGTCTAGATAAGGAAGTAGAGAAGTAGATGAGCCTCCCAAAAACTGTGTACATGACCACTACAATGGAACCTGCCCCACAACACTGGTGGTCACAGGTTCCTATCCTAGAACCTATAGAGAAATATCATTAAATAACTACAACCTGCACTTGAAAAAAATATTCACGGTCTCACCAAACTCTCTAAGATCAATAAACATCAAGCATACCATGGTTCTGCCTAGACAAAAAACCTACCAATAAATCTCCATCATTAGCACCCTAACAAAAATCTGTGGGTCCTATACCTGTCTATGTCAAAATTTGACATACCTCACTCAGTGTCAGGTGAAACTAAACAACAGCTGTACCCTAGAATGAGCTCTTACAGAAGAATGATAATGGATAGAAGCACCTAGCACCCACTTCTTGCAGATCAACTTATCTATCTCTGACCGTACAGCCAAGATGGGTCTTGCAGCAAACAAACAATATGTGGCAGACTTACTGATAAAAGCCCAGCATGTTGGGCTCAGGAAAATCTTCATTGTGATTGGTGGAGCATTCTTACCAATCAGACCGTGGCCAGGGAGGGGCTTGCCCCACCCTTACACAGGGTGACCCGTACAGCCCAGACTTGATTGAGGACTTCACTTTGAAGGTCTGACAGCATTCCAGGGGTGGAGGCCCTGGAGTGAATAGAAGAGCAGTGTGCCCAGCACATGGGCAGATGCTTTGAGGGACAGAGACAAGAATAGGGCTAAGAAGAGCTGGGGACGAGCTTTCCAGTGGGCGGATGCTGCTGTTCTGAAGAGCCCCTGTGGACACCTCTCACCAGACAGGAGCGGCAGATGGCTTCAACCACAGTCAGTGTGCAGTGCAGAGCATGGGGCGAGACCCTGGCAGCTGTGAGAGACAGCTCGGGTCTCCAGCCACTTGGTGCACACAGCATGGTGCATGGAGCCAGACCCTGGGAGCAAGAGGATTGGATTTGCAACCCTTGGTGTATGGCCAGGGCTTCTGGTGCACCTGTGCACGGAGCCAGACCTTGGGGACAAGAGGCTTGGGTCTGCAACCCCTGGCCTGAGGCCAGGGCTCCCAGTGCACAGCATGGTGCATGAAGCCAGACCCTGGGAGCAAGAGGCTTGGGTCTGCAAACCCTGGCACGCAGCCAGGGCTCTGGGTGCATGGAGCCAGTGAGACTCCAGGAGACATCTGCAGTGGTTTCACATCTCCTGGCACATCTCCTGGCATGTGGTGGAGAACCCGGTGCAGGAGATGCTGCACAGAGGGTCTGGGAGCTGACTGAGCCCTGGAGCTGTGCAAGGTGGTCTGGGCCTCCAATGCTGAGCAAAAGCCAAAGCCCCCACGAGCACGCAATGGTGCTCGAGACTTTGAACAGGGAGCGGTCCAGGAGGACCCAGAGGTTCTGGAGGCTTCTTCAAACAAGGAGCCACTTGCCTGAGGGGACAAGGAACCCCACCTGGGCATTGGATTCATGAGTTGCTGGGGAATAGGGTTCCCACAGGAGAGCAGAAGACCTTCTTGCATGGGTGTCTGGTGCCTCTTGAATCAGGGGGGATATGCGCCCTCCCTGACACCAGTCAGGGACCAGAGGGGAAAGGGGGGTCCCCTGATGGCCGGTCTCACTCACCGGAAAAGCTGCCACGCCGCTTCCGGAACTCCCCTGGCCACTTCCAGAAGTGGTGCAGCTGTTTTGCTGGTGGCTCTGCTCCCGGGCCAGCGCTTGGAGGGAGGCACTGGTGCTCTTGCCTGCCCCCCTGCCTGCTGGCTACACAGGGAGCATGGCCTGATGGGGTGCACTGGTGCTCTGAGGGGGTGCATGTGCACCCCTGTGCACCCCGTATGCATCGCCCCTGCCTTCTTGGCTAGAAAGGGGTCCTGGACAGGAAGTCCAGTGAGGGTCCCTTCTGAGTTTGTGGGCTGCTTAGGGGGCTTGGTGTGAGGCCCAAGGGACAATAAGTTCTTCCCTAGTGGGTCACTAGAACGTAATCCAGGCCCCAGGAATGTGGCAGTGCTTTGGGGACTCTTTTAATGGTTTAAAGTTGCTTCTATGCTTATGTGCCTTATGATTTATGATACTGTGCCTTATATTTTGTGATGTGGTATTTTGTGTTTTGTGATATTGTATCCTGTGAATTGTGTGCTCCTGTATCAGTAGGAAAACTAACATTAGAGTGTAAAATCTATATTGAGGTCCTGCTGGGACCCTTCCTCATTACTTACCCATGCTTACTTGTAACTTACCTGAACCCTGGTTGTGGTCATTCATTGTAGAGAAACAAGGTTATTAGTCCTATATTATCTGTAAACATCTGTATCAGTTGTATATTAACAGTTATCTTTTAAAGTTCCTTGTAAATATTAATAAATTTGTATATAGCTAAGCTATCCCTTATCCCAGCCTGACTCTATAGGAAATAGAGGGAACTGGCCAATATTTTGCAGATCCCTCTCTCAGCACTCCTGCGTAGCTACCTATCCCTTCTATTTGGAGAGGGGAGCACATACTTGGGTGAGCCTGGATCACAAATACTTACTTAACACCAAAAATAAAAAAAGGACTTAGCACAGATTATGGTTTTTATTATTTCAGAATAACTTGCCCACTTCCTCTGTTAACCTAATTTGTACCACAAATAGTAATGGCTCATTGCTCTTTTGAACTGACTCGTATTTTTAACTACTTACTGACATTTAACTATAGTAACTGTTTTTTACTTGGCCTATAGCTACTTCTGATATGTTCTCTTTTGCTCCAAGGGTTTCCCACCTACTTCCTGGTTTGCGTAATGGAGTTAAATAAAAGCAGTTGTTTACAGTAGCATTAAGGTTCATCTGTGTCTGCTCCTTTTCCAAACCCGAGGAAGGGCACTTTTTGTGTTAGCTTGTCTAAAATCTTTTAACTGTAAGGTTAGTTCAATAAAAGATATTAATGAACAAATTTTGCTTTTTTCATTCTCTGGATCATCATAGCCACAACAGTATTATTACTTCCTCATTAACTACGACTTAAACATTTTTTTTCTACTGAAACAATTCAGGCTACCAGTAGAAAGTGCTGACAACCGGTTCTCCTGAGCTCCTGTTGTCATTGAATAATGCCTTAGTACTTGACATAAAGCTGTTCCTTGATGAAGTTTTCAGTTCTAAGCATAAAACAGTTGCAGAACAGGACTATAATATGGCCCTAAAGGGGACTAAATTCAAATGACCCATTATTTGATTTGCAACTAGACATACAATGCAGGTATACTCTATTAAAGAGTATTTTTAAACATTGCTATATTCCTTTAAAAAATTCAGATAGTCAGCATAAATTATATATTTTTTGACTTCAAGATTAACTTGAATTCAACCTTTGCTAATTCACATGAACCTCATCCCTGCAGAATTGGAAGATCGACTTTTCCTGTTACACCGTCTGGATTTCACTTTGTAATTTGTTTGGTAATTACACCAATTAGAGGTTACCGAAAATGCCTGTTTTAATTATCACAATTAACTTTAAAGATGTGTATACGACCTAAAGGAAAAAATGATTGCATCAACGTAGCATTAAAACCTCTGTAGTTAAAACATTACCAAAACTAATTAGACTAGGTAAAAAAAAATTTTTTTTCCTCAAGCAGGTGCTCCAAGGCAGCAGCACAGTACGTATGTATATCTTCATCATATCTAAGATTTTGTGTGCCTATCCTACACTTAACAACATAGGACAAGTGATACTAGTAGTTAATTTTAATAACATATGAATTATGTACAAAGCATCAAGGTGCAAGAGATTTAGTTAGCATAAGATTACACTGCTTGCTTTATAGGTCATAGTAAGGAGTTGCATAGCCCTAGGAAAAATGAAAAAGTCTTGCCTCCTGGTTTTTGGATATGAAAATGCTTTACAGTTGCAGTCTATTCCTTCCTGAGAAATTCCCTTGCTGGGCTGCACCTCCATGTTCCCAATCAGTTGTTGCAACCTATTGTTAGGTCTACATGCTCCTGTAGAGCTACATCTCTGGAACTTGAATGTTAAATGCAACCTGATTAAAACTGCAATGGTTTTGCTATGCTTGTATCTGCGGAAGATCCTGCTGACTTAACTTTGATACTGATATAATTGTTCCTTCTGCATGTATCAGTCTGGGTGGCTATGTCATTAATATGTTTGACCTTGAGTAAATCACTTACCTTTCTCTCCTATCATTTTTGTCCACACAGATCTTCTTCTGGCAGTCACTGTCCTATTTACCTGTATAATACAAAGCACAACAGAGCCAGGCACATCCCTGGTCTCTAAGCAGTATTGAAAATTGGATAAATCCGGGTGTTGGATTTCATGGAACAAAGTTGAGTGGGGAGGGGGAAATAGGGGAAACTACTATTGAAAATTATTTCTACTGTGTAGTAATACCTGGTTTAGGTTTACTGCAGGGAATAAACAGGTGTCTGCCACTTGATACAGGGCTTTCTTGAGCAAGAAATGATGAAAGCCATGTCTCAGTAGAATGCTAATGCTGCATGCATGCCTAGGGACTGTAGTCAATGGTAGTTCAGTAATAAAAATAGAATGCATCTCAGGCTGCTGCCTTGCCTTCCTCCCCCGGTCCCCCGGTTAATTCAGGCTTTAGTTGCTGGAATTGCCATGCACTTTTTAATGGTTCATTATATATCATGATCCTTTTAATCCAGTGCAAACATCTCTTTGCATGGTGGCTTCCATAGACTGTTGGAAAATACTTCCTACTTATTTTCTTCCATTGAAAACATCCTTTCTGATATATGACTACTTCTGATTTGGGGCATGTTAATTTTTAGCAAATGAAGAGGGAGCACTAGGAAAGAATTATTTTCTTTGTTGTAATATGTACTCAGTACTTTAGATTGTTTGATTTGCTCAGAAATAAAACCTAATAGATACAACAACAGAAAAGTGTCATAAATGCCTATTTCAATCAAAATGGAATTTTATTAACTGTACATTTTAATATTTTTTCCTTGCTAAACATAGGTTTGTTTGTTTGTTTTTTAAAAAAAATTTAATTTCAACCCACATTGTATCATTACTGTATGACATCAGTCATGCAGAATATAGAAGTAAATTTTAAAAAATGACCAGTTCTGCAATATTACTTCATAATACTTTAATTAAAAAAAAATAGTTCTAAGCCTCTTTTACTGTGATCAGAAATATTAAATAGCCCTAACCAAATTGGTTTAATGGTAATTCATACAAGATGATGTCGAGAAATGCCAACAGGTAGTGCATGGCTCTCCAGTTTTGAACAGATTAAATTCTTTCAAACTGCAGTCAATAGGATTTAAATGTACTAAATAAAGTCACTTGGTTTCAGGGCCCTTCTTCATGCGCAGCTAAAGGCACAAGGGAAATCTAATGCATCATCCACACAATCATGCCTCCTGTCACGTGCATGTGGCATGGCAAGAGGAGGTGCAATTGTGTGGATTGTGCATTAGATCCTTTTGTGCCTTATTGCTGATGCTGGAAGAGCCTGGGCTTGTGATCCCGGGTTCCCACTACAACAGTTCCCATGGCTATGAGCCCCACAGCTGACAGAGCTCCTACTGGTGGTAACATTCCCTGTGGTGCCCCTGCTGCCAGCTCCCCAGCTGACATGGGCTGCAGGGCTTGCAGCAGGGGCAGCATCAGGAATGCTGTCACTGCTGCGAGTCTCACTGGCTGCAGTGCTTACAGTGGGCGCTAGGGAAGAATGCTGCCTCCACTGCAAGCTCTGCAGCCGATAAGGCTTGTGGTGGCAGCATCCCTGCCCCTGCCCCTGCTGTGAGCGCCACACCTGATGAAACTAGCTGTGGGTGGGGCAGCATTCTCCCCACTGCAAGCCCCACAGCCACTGAGGCTTACAGTCAGGGCAGCATAGGAACATTGCCACCTCGACCAGCCTTAGCTGCAGGGCTGGCAGCAGGTGGTACATGCCTTTGGCTGGGAGCCCCTCAGCTAGTGATTACACACTTTTTGTGGAATAACTTTGTAGCTTTTTGTTTGTTTTATCGTACCATTAACTGGGTGAGCAACTTAAGCTGGGTCACAACTTCAGGTGCGATTAACTGGCTATTCACACCTTAACTGCAACTTATAGAGGGGCCCTCCGAGAGAATTTCTTTCCATCTTCAGGGGGTGGTTCATTTTTAGGCCTTTCCCCTGAAAAATTTAAACAAAATAATTCATGTTATGTAAAGCCTTAGTGCTCACCCTCTGCCACAAGAGTAACATGCTGGATATAACCTTGTGAGCGTAAGCGAGTGCCTTCCTGGTTTGTGGTTTAGCACTGCAAGCTATGCTGTAGGGAACTGTATTTAGATTGCACATACATACATCACTGCCAAACTTGTGCTTCGGGACTTGAAGTAAGAGGAAATTCTATTTCGGTGATGAATGGAATACATATGTGTGAAAAACTAGCTCATGAGGATCTCCAATTGGAAGACAGAGTGCTTCAGTTGGCTAGAGCGGGCCATGGTAGAGCAATATTTATCCTATGAATTCCTAACATTCTAGAGCAAAGATGGCCAACCGACCGGAGGCGCGTGTACCATAAAAAGCATGGGCAGCCTTTGTGTGTGGCATATGGCAGATCAGCAAGGAGACAAGCAACACAGTGGCAGATGGGGCAGGAAGAAGAAAAGAGAGCAGTAGATTCAGGAGGGGAAGGGGGTCACTGGCGCTCAGTGGGAGTGTGGGGCTAATTTGTGGCATGCTTGACAAAAAGGTTTGCTGATAGCTGCTTCTGTAGTCTATGGTGGATGTTGAGGTAGGGTTTGGTGCTTAGTAACAAAATTCGTTTGCTAAAATCTTAGTTGCTGTAAGTGTAAGCATCAAAATGAACCTTGTGAGTATGTTAAACTTCATTAACGCTAACCAACTTGTGAGATTTCTAAAGAATTTGCTAATGTTTGGTCTTTCTTTAAAATCCAGCCTCTGGAGTAACAATATGAACATTTTTTGTTCAGGAAAAATATAATCATAGAAAAGTAAGCCTGCAAGTGACCTCAAGAAGTCAACTAATCTAAACCCACACCCAAGATGGGATCATCTCTGTCTATACCAGGTGTTCTCAATTTTCTTGGACTCAAGGCGCCCCTTGAAAATGGTTAGCTCCTAGTTCTCCCTTTCATTTTACTCTTAATAGAGCAACTGTTTCATTGCAAAGAATTCAGGAAGAAAACAGGACAGAATGCTTTTAATACTCTGGATTCCTATTTGAAATGCCTTAATGTATGTTGTGAATCATGTTTGCACCCCTAACAGCATTAGCATTGTGACACCCTGTGGCATCCCTGAAAATATCTCAAGGCATCATTGTTGAGAATCACTAGTCTAAACCATTCTAGACAAGTATTTGTCCCACCTGAACTTAAATTTCCATGGATGGAAATTCCAAAATTTTTCTAGGTAAAATTTTTCAATGCTTAACTTCCCTCACCATGAGAACGTTATTTCTAATATCCATGCTAAGCTTCCCTGGCTGCAGTTTCAGAGACTTGCTCTTCCTGCTCCTGTAGCCGCAGAGAATAGTCTGTCTGCCTCCCTCTGTATAACCACTCTTCAGTTATTTGAAAACTGTTATCAAATACCTGTGTTCAAAGTCTTAGTAATACAGGAAAGCTCATCTCAAGTGAACTAGACTTTCTCAAGCATGAAAGATAACTAACAACTGGATTTCAAACTTGGTTTTCTGTTGAGTCAAACTCATTGCACAAAGAGTGGTTAGCTGTAATCTTTTCTTTTCCCTCTTCTTCAGGCTCCTTGCAGACACTTCCATTCTCCTGCAGGGAGTTCTTTACCTTGATCAAATGGATTTTGCTCTACCATCTTCCTTGGGCCCCTTCACAATGATTTTTGCATTGGGCAAAGCCATTTGGCTGCCAGAAGACCATGTTTTTGGACAAGTAAAATGGCAGATGAGGCCAAAATGTTGTTCCAGAGAGAACACGCTTTCCAGACTGCATGGGGGGTGGGGAAGGAGGGGTGTCTAAGTAGGCTGAGTTGAACTAACAGTGCCATGCCTTGAGAAGAGCAGAGTGCAAATAGTGCTAAAGATGAGCACGGCATACAGGCCTTCAGCTCTGTCACACTTGTATCTCTGGCTAGGAGAGCATTTATTTAGGGTGTTGAGTCTTAAACTATTTATAAGAATGGAAAACAAATGCTGGATTTATGCTGGAATGTGCTAATCATCCCCCATTAACTAATTATGTAGCATATAGGTAACAAAGAACTTTTGGGAATGCTTGTTCTGAACACTAGATACCAAGGACTCTGTTCTCTATTTCCCCCTTGTGTTCTGATGTTCTATCCAACAATACCTCGCATAATCCCAGAAACTTGAATGAATTAGATGAAGTGTTCTAAAGTTAGTGCATTACAGCTGACTAAAAAATGTCTGAACTCCCTGACCTCATCACTCTTGGCCACAAACCTTCCACATACTTTTCATTGATCTCATTGCTTTCTTTAGTCCAAGACACTTATTTTGGAAGGTTGGTATAATGGTATTTCATTTACTGCGGAACGTTGCCATTTGTTCATAAGGCTCTTCAGAATTTTATGTTTATACTTAAAAAAAAACAAAACAAAAAAACAAAACAAAACAACAACAACAAAAAGAGCACTTTGCAAAATAAAATGGATTGGACCACATTAAATGTCTATCTGAGTTAACTTACTGCTAAATGTGGGAACACTGATCCTTTTGCAGGAATGACTATCCAGAATTCTACATAGTCTCCTTGTCTTTTTCTTATGTGTTTTTTCTAGGACTAAACCTAGAGCTAGAAGGGACTTCAGGAGATCATCTAGTACAACCCTTGCTCAAGGCAGGATCATCCCCATCTAAGCTATTCTATAGGAGTGTTTTGTCTAATCTTTTTTTTTTTTACAACTGTACAAACAAATGTGTAGGACAACCACCAGGCACATTACCTCCCAAACACCAAGGACACCCTGCCTGCCACAGGTAAAGCAGTGTGGGGGATGATGGCCAATGTCCTCCTGCTCCAAGACATGAAGTAGTTGTTAAGGTATACTTGAGAGATCCAAGGAAAAGAAGTGTGCCCTCTGTTACAGAGGAAGGTAAAATGCTGATTTGACCATGGGATAAAATTCCTTCCTGATCCCAAATGTGGCAATGAGTGTGACTCTGAGCAAGGGGCAAGACCCTTGAACCAGAAATATCCAAGTTTTTTAGTCCCACCAGGAACATTGGCACACCCCACTCAAAATCTCCAGCTTTGGCCGCACACAAGGAATAGCATAACCAAAGTCAAATAGCAACCTTGATTAAGAGAAGGATAAGTGCAGCTCTATTCTCTTCTCTTTTCTTTGGGTGGAAGAGAGAACTTCTAAGTTAGGTTTGGGAATATGAACATGCCACCAGCAAAATGCATCTCAAATGCTTATTTTTGTTACCGATTTTGCAGAAGGGTGGGTAACCATATGTACTACATGAGGTACAACATTTGGGAGCATGAACCAATTTAAAGACAGAAAAAGATTGCGGAAGCAAACATCAATGTAAGTCACTTTCCCAGGGTCTCCCTACCAGGTCTATTGCAGATCTTAGACCCCAGGTTTGATTTCTGTGTCTAATGCCAATGGCATTGCTAGTTCCATGGTTTACCCCAAATTAATTTCTCAGCCAGTTGTGACTAATGCAAGGTTGCACCAAATGGTTTCTCACAGTTTTAATATTTCTAACTGAAATATACTGTTTTGTGTTTGAGTCTTTGTATCCATACATTTCTATTTTAAATGTATTATTTAAACATTTTCTAGTAATACTTAAATTCTTTTGGCTTCCCAGGCCAATGTCTTTAATATGAGCTTTATAACTCCTTTGTGTTATAAAGCAGCATTTCAATGTTTGCAGACAATGAAAATGCTTATTCTGGGAATAAAGACAGCCTTGTCTTGGGTTTTCCTTTTTTATTGCTACTACCCCAATGGTGCTTTGCTGTGACAGGGACCAAAACAGCCCTGTCAGTTGGTAACACCATCAACAAAACAGCTGGATGCCTGATGCTGTAGGAGTTGGAAGGACCCTAGTATCCCTCAGGAGGTTACTGGCACTCTGCAGGACTGAACTCTAAATCATCCTCAAATGTTGCTTTTGCTTTCTGGCTGTAACGGTGATCTCTCACCTCAGGAGCATTTTAAAATACATCTGTGAGTAGTGCTGAAACAGCAAAATGGCCTTGGTAACATGATCCGTTTCAGCAGTGCATTCTGATAGCTGACTTCTTTTGCTGTAGCTTTTTGCTTTACATAAAAGTAATGCTCTGCATATTTTGTTTTATTCTTTCCAGCAACCCAATCTATCAAACAGATTATAAATACACATCAAAACAAGTTTGTTTGACAATCAAACTTTGCAAAGCATTTAAGAGGATGTTGTTTTTTGTTATGTAGGCTTAATGTATTGGTCTGGTCTGATTATATGTAAGCTAGATTGGTATGTATTGTGCTAAAGCTAAATATACTCAGTCTCTGTAGAAATGAACATTAATATCTGGGGTTTGACCTTTCTTGGATTTACAAGCTTCCATCTAATTGACTGGGACATGCAAACTGACTAGCCCTTGCTGTGGATGTATATGTCCATATGTGTGAAATGAATAACTGGGGAACTTCCTACAGTTAGCTGGTTGTAGAGGAGCACAGATATTAGAATGTAAACTTTGTTCTTTGGCCATTAGATAGAAAGAAGATAATGGATGGTGTAATATCATTGGGGAAAAAAAAAGGGCCTGGCAAGGGACTTGGTAAAATGTGCATCTATAGGCACTTGTACACGTGATGATGTTACTATGAGCATGTGATGAAAATTTCCCTTTGTGTGGCTTAATGGCATCACACTATACATGTATGCAAGTTTTGGGGGTTTAAACCACCAAACTAAACTACATCCCAATGTAATTTAATTTGCAACATTGCAACTACGTTGCAGTCAATCTTTCAGCTTGCCCCATGGGTGACTGGTGCCTCCTGACTCTGGGGAGGAGGGGGGTGGGTCCCCCAGCAACCAATCGCCAACCGGGGAGGGGCGAGGGTGTCCCGGCAGCCGATCAACAACCCTGGAAGCACTGGCGACAACTGGAAGTGCTGCCGGTGCTTCTCAGGAGGGCCATCAGCCACTGCTCCCCACTCCCCGGCTTGCCAGAGCCAATCTCAGAGGGGACATGTGGCCCCCTGTGCCCCCATGTGTTGCCTATGGCTTGGCCCCTGGCCATGGGAGAGGCAGGCAGGCAGGCTCCACTGAAAAAAAGGATCAGGCCCCTCACCACTTCTGCCTTCAGCAGGCACTTGCAGCTGGCAGGACATCCATGGGTTTCAACACTGAAAAGTGCAAGGTGATGCATCTGGGGAGGAAGAACCAGCACCATACCTACAGGTTGGGGAACTCCCTTCTCATCAGTGCAGAGGCAGAAAAGGATCTTGGAGTCATCATTGATGCCAAGATGAACATGGGCCGGCAGTGTGGGGATGCAGTCAGGAAG
>NW_017729031.1:88984979-88986929 GCF_001723915.1 Gavialis gangeticus
CCCTACGAGAAGAGGCTACGGGACCTGAACCTGTTCAGCCTCCACAAGAGAAGGCTGAGGGGGGATCTAGTGGCCTGTTATAAACTAGTCAGAGGGGACCAGCAGGCACTGGGGGAGTTCCTGTTCCCCTGAGCACTGCCAGGAGTGACTAGAAATAACGGTCACAAGATGGCAGATTAAGATTAGACATCAGGAGGCGCTACTTCACTGTCAGGACAGCTAGGATCTGGAACCAACTTCCAAGAGAAGTGGTGCTGGCTCCTATCCTGGGGGTCATTAACACAAGGCTAGACAATCACCTTGCTGGGGTCGTTTCACCCCAGTGCTCTTTCCTGCCATGGCAGGGGGTTGGACTTGATGATCTGCTTAGGTTCCTTCCGACTCTACTAACTATGAAACTATGGACACAGGGGGCCACTGGGAACTGACTGGCTTGCCCCTGGGTCAGCACAGGGAGGTGGCAGGAGGGCAGCTGGATGGCAGCTGGAGAAGGTGGTGTGGACAGTGCACAAAGTACTGGAAGCCTGGGAGGGCTCAGGAAAGAATTGGATTGGGCACCTCCAAGCTGGGCAGCACCCAGCTCACTAGCAGCCCACCCAGCCAGCTCCAGGGGGCTTCACCACTGTGGAAGGAAAAGCCGGGGCCCCTTGCAGCTCAGGGGCCAGTTGGCATGCTGGCAGCTTACCCCTGGCCACGGGAGAGGTGGGCAGGTTCCACCAAAAAAAGAAAAAAAGAAAAAAAAAGATCAGGCCCTTCACTGCTTCTGCCTTCAGCAGGTGCCTGTGGCTGCCAGAACAATTACATGTATACAGTGATGGAAAAATAAAACCCACCATTTCAACTTCAGGGGCATAGAATGCAACCCTGAAGGACTAAATCCTCATTACATGTACAAGCACCTTATGGCTGTAGACTTTAAGTACTGGAGACACTACATAAGCAGAAGCAAAACCCTGAATTTAGAAGGCAGCCCATGGAGTGCACGGTGGGCAGCCACCCTGGGTGCTGACTTAGGCAGGGGAGGCAGAAAAAAATGCTGCAGCTGCACAATTGCACCAATGACATGGCAGCAGCCAGAAGTTGCTGATGCCCTGTGTGTTGCAGCTGCATTACACCTCTGGTAGTACATTTCTTGAATTCTGTTCTTGTTTTTTAAATAAGGGATAGTTCATGGCTACTTTGAATAAGCATTAACATATTCAGAGCTCTGAATAGATGTAGAATTAAGCCTTAAGTACTGTCAGACACTGTGCAAAAAAGCAAAGAGAGGTTTTTTCTTATAGGCTAACTGACTTCTGTACATTATTAAAATCTTGATAGGTGAGTCAGATGCGAGGCTATAAAGCAGATGGACAGTAGCTTTCCAGCTCTATCAACAAAAGACAAATGCACCATAAAAGTTGCTTGCACATTTACTACAAGTGTTATAAATGTGACTCGCATCTTGATAGATATGAAGGCTTTAATGACTGCCCTCATATTTAAGTTGAATATTTTTAGAAGTATGAAAGTCTGGCTCCATTTCTAAAGCCAGATTTTAGCTGGTCCTGCAGTTTAAGTGCAATTCAAGGATAGCACAAATTCTAATTCAGATACTCTTTCAACAACCAGACAAAACAACATCTTTGTGCTCAGTTTTTATTAGTCCTAATGTCAGTCAGCTTGTCTTGAATGTCTTCCCCTGGGTGGTGTAGAGAGGCTGTGTGGCCATGGCAGCCACAGGGGGAATCATATAGGCTGTAGGCCTCTGTGAAGCGGCTAGTATTTGTTTTGGATTTGGCCGATTTGGGGGACAGTGATTCAATTTGGTGATTTGAATCACTGTCCCGAATCCATCCATCTGAATTTGATTCGGAGATTTGGCAGCAGCCAAATCACCCAGGCCTATCCCCCGCCTGCTCTCCCAGCCCCGGCAATGGCTGCCCTGCCCACCCCAGCTCCCGGCACTTG
>NW_017729031.1:88987144-88987378 GCF_001723915.1 Gavialis gangeticus
TGTTTAAACATGTGCTCGGGGAGTGGGGGATGGGGGAGCATGGGAGGTTGGGGGGCTCATGCAGAGCCCCCCATGCAGCGTGGAGTAGTGGGGAGCAGTGGGGATCACCTCTCCCACATGGCAGCACCTGGTGAGTGGGGCTTTTTTTTAAAGCACCGGGAGCTTGGGTGAGCGGGGCAGCCATAAGGGAAGGCTGGGGGAGCAGTCAGGGGAGCTGAGTGGAGCTGGGGGAGC
>NW_017729031.1:88992378-89004873 GCF_001723915.1 Gavialis gangeticus
GGGCTCTCTCTCTCTCTCTCTCTCTCCAGCCTCCCCCTCCCCCACCCCCCACTTACCAGCTCTCCTGCTGCAGCCAGTGGGGACTGTCTGAGTCATCGAAGCTCTCCAGATTTTTTCCAAATATTTGGAGAGCTTCGAATCAATTCGGACCTTTTATTTGTCCCTGATTCGATTCAGATATGGCAATTCAGCCACCGAATCGGTCCAAATCTTTGAATGGAATCAGCACCCGAAGCTTTGCACAACCCTAATAGGCTGCACATTCTGAAGAGTGGCATAGCACCAGAGAGCTGGGATTAGTGCCTATGGGAACGTTTAAACAAGACACTTTATGCCCATTGGACCAATTCTACTGCACATTAGTGTGGCTGGCAAAAACCGTTCTAATGTGCAGTAGCAGTAGATTACTCCTATGGGCATTAAATGTCACACAAAAAGCTTTCTACTGCACTAATGTGCAGTAGCACCAATTACAGTGCATTAAGTTAGTACCTGTTGTTATATGTGCTAAACTTAACGTGCCATAATTACAGTGCATTAATGAACATGTAGATGCATTCTGTTAGAGCTACTTCTGGGACAGTGTGGGTTAATAGCCTCTACTTACAACGGTCTTGATGGCAATATCTACAATACACATCAGGTGCTTTAATTTAATACCAGAACCAGACTAAGATAATGCCTTGCAATACGATTAATCCCTGGGCAATTCCAAGAAATACTCTGGAGCTTATTGACCTCATATCTTCAAATCACAATTTTCTTGTGAGCGACATTGCACAGTTGTTCTTCTAAGATTCTATCTTATCTAAGGGCTTTAGTGTTATGTGATAAAGGTCATGTCATGGACCAAATGTATTCCTTGGGTAGGTGCCCGGGAAGCCAAGTGTGGCACATCCTGTCTTTTTATCTGCTCTGCATGAAGTAATTGATAAGCTAGTACCAAGATTTTTTTTGCAAAAGACACAGGAATATTGTCTTAAAAAAGAGAAAATAAATACCTAAGTTGTATGCAGATATAATAAATTAATTTGTCAGTAGGGGAGGAAACAAAATGACAGAACGGTAGCTGGAGCTTGCTTTGTCATTCTGATGAAATCCTGAAGCTGGCCATTATGTTAGCAGACATGTTAATAAAATATTCCAAAACAACTAGAGCAGTTGATGTCTAATGGAAAAACATGAAATATTCCATTTGGAAACAATTGTCCTTTATGTTGCTCTTCTATTTCTCTTCCTCTTTTTTTGTTCAAGAAATCTTGCTTAGAACAAAAATCACTTGTGCCTTCAGACATCCTCTATTCCTGTTTACTGTCTGAACCTGAATGATAATCTGTTATTTGGACAACACAATCAGTTTTTCAAAATAAATTGAGATGGCACAGATAGATCATAGCTTCCAGCGGAGAGATGTAGAGGCAGACATAACCTTAAATACCTTTGGCCTTATGCAAGTGTTTTTAATAAGGATGAGGCAAGAGAAATGCCAACAAATACGAGTGCTTTAAGCAAATTGTATTTAATAATGTTGTAACTAATAGGAATGGTTCCTTGAGCCAGGATTGTCTGATTTGGGAGGATGGGGCACAACAAGCTTTGTAGCTTAGGGGAGGTGAAAGACAACATATCTGAAAATATTATATTGAACTTGAACAGTCTTTGTACTCTTATCTCAAAGATAGAAAGCATTCTTGAAATATGGCTCCCAAAATATTCTGACTACAGTTCTTTCTAGAAGCATAGTTACAACTTATTATCTAAATCCAGTCAGGTTTTTAGTGACATCTCTAGCATGAAGACTGTAACGCAGAAGATGAAAACAGGTAATATAGTAAAAAAGTATATTGAAAGGGTTATTTGGTAAGAAGTAGCTTAACTTACTAAATAAAGTTAAGTTACTACATATTTAATAAGAAGTAATTTACCTTTACTTTGCTAAGCATGTGTAATGTGTTACTTTAACTTTGACAACAGTCATATTTCTGCTGCAAAGATTTATAAGAAAATTGTGACCTACCTCTATGTATTTGGTAACTGGCTTGCATCTGTACCTCCATGCTGTGTATCTTCACAGGAAACCTTCTCTGTGCAGTTTGCTAACCAGGGGTCTAGAATTATGCCATTTTACAGAAGACGTCCATGACGGTGGAGGAAGCTATGTTCACCATGTTAATTTAAAAAATATGCACCTATGGGAAGATAAAAGATGCATGGGAGTCACTATGCCATGGTTTCTGCAGCATTTTTTCTTATGGCAGATCTTCAATTGGTATCTTAACTCTACGTCTATTTTCCTGTCTTAAGCTGATAGTGAAAAGCAAACAAGCAGCTGAGTGTGTGGAACTGTGAGTATCTTAATTTGAAAGTTAGCACTTTGGAGTCTGTATCACAATAAAACTTAGTTAAAAAAAACTAACTGCACACATACTGTAGGGAGACTTGGATAGGTCAGCCTCTGTTTTTCTTTAGTTCTTGACATCAGTTGTGGTGGGTCTGAGTCCTAGCATGTAAATATGGTACAGCAAAAACCAGCATTCATAGGGAATGGGGAGTGCCAGTTCATCAAATATGCTGGTAACCTGAGAAGCGTCTTTGCCTGTTTGGGCCGCTGCCCCTCCTGCCACGTACAGTGGACCAGGGCTTTCACTCCCTGGTGCCAGTGTGCTGAGGGACAGGGAGGTGGGCCCCACACAGGCTGCCTTGCTCCAGGCCATGGTCTGAAGTTGGTGAAGTGGGACTTGGCGAAGCCAGAAGTGCCCCAGTGGGACTTCTGGTTTTGCTTTTGCTGCATTGATTGGCATGCTGGTTAATAGAGCATGCCGATCAATAAAGTGCTGGATAATACAGCTTTTAACGTACCTGTTTTAAACTCAGTTTCCTTTGTCTTTTGCCCACTAATGAAAGAGAATACTTGGGTGCAGGCAGGTCTAGCAAATACACTACACTAGGGTCACACAGTATCAAAGCAGCCAGGGGCCCTAGTTCTCATGGGCCACACTAATGGGGGTGCAGTGCATGGGGGCAATGCTAGTGTGGGCATAGGTCTCTCAGGCTGCACGGCCCGAATGTATGTGTAAGCAGACATCCCCCGCTCTGCCCTGCTGAACCACACAAACTGATGCCTCCCATCCTCTGGTGCAACACCTTGCCTCATATTTAGCTCCCTGCTGGATCTCCTGTGGCTCCATGTTGCATGGGTGTTCTGGTCTGCTGGTTCCCCGGGCACCATAGCCTGTACCATACTGTGCTGTGCTGCCCCACCCCCTGAGCTGGAGGCATGTGGGTGGGGGAGCCCTGAGTCCCCAGATACTGCTGCAGCCACAGCAATGGGGCAGTGGTGGCCAAGTGGAAGCTTGGGGCTGCATGTTAACCCCTTGTGGGCTGAATGTAGCCTGTGGGCCACCAGTTGGACAGCCCTGCACTGTGCTAAAGGGATGAAGGTCAGGTCTGAGAGACGCATAATAATCACCAACCTGAACCACAAACCACAGGCTTAGCTAAAATCTTAGACTTATAAAACGGCCCTTAATTGTCTGCCTTCTGTTTTAAAGACCTTCTTGTCATATATTCATGTTTTGCTACACAGCTGTGAAAGCTTTTTTTTTTTTCTCAGAATGCTGTATTCAAGGTTTAGTTGCTTTGGGAATGACATGCATAGGATGAGACTTAAGTCATGTAAGCTGGCAATTGTACTGCCAGTACTGAACAATAGAAGTAAGATTTTCAAACCAGTTTTCAGAAAATGATTTAAGATAGAAATCCCATATGCTGAAACTCAAGGGTAATTGATTTTTTTAAATTTTATTTATTAAAAACTGCCTATATGAATGGACCTCACTTCATCAGCATTTACACAGGAACTTCCCTCAGTATTGGAGTAGTTTTGGAGTAGCTTTCTGAAACTCTATCTATGTTTGTAGGTGCAATTTTACACCATTAACGAACAACACTTAATTTGCATCTGAAATTGATTCATATTTTCCTGCGATTAGAGATTCAACTACTTGATATAACTTTTACCCAGAAAAAAATGAAGGCTGTTATAGCTCTTATTGTTCTCACTTTCTGGATAGTCACTTCTTTGCTCTATCTTTTGGGTCCCATGTGCCTTCAAAGTCTCCCGGTCTGGACAGTGACAGATTGCTGCTGATATACCTAGCTTGTCTGGCCCTAATCTTAAACACTGATTCCATGTTTTTCATCTTTTGGCAGCAAGACATCACGTTCCAGACTTCAGAGGTAGTACCTCAGCTCTCTTGAGCCCCCAGTCATTCTTGCACGTTTTTCTTGGAAGTCCTTCCTCAGAAGCATTTGTTTTCATAGCTCAAGCATAGGGTGACAATGTGACAATTAAACTACAGAACACATGGGCTTTGCAGAGAAACTTTTTAAACACAGTCAAATCACAAGAGACAAGAATTAAAAAAAAAAGAAAAAAAAAAAGAAAAAGGTTTGAAGACTGCTTCCTTCAGATCTTATTCTTTAGTGCAGTTTGAGGTTTTGCAACTGTGCTTGGGGAGAGCATAGCTTGAGCTCCAAATTAAAAGGTCTTAATCTGGTAATGAGTAGCAAAGCTGTCATTGAATGAATGCTTGTAAACTTTTAGCTTTGGGTTATGGATCTTGTACATACTGGCTCTGACTAGGAATTTACTTCAAAATTAAGTAGTTGCCCCTTTTTCTGCAATACTGATGCAGCTATATGTATATATAATATGGCTCTCTACAATCTTAGGTGCTTGGAGCACTTTGACATCTTGTCCGGGCTGGAGAGGTCAATGAGCACCTATGCCCATGATGGACCTCTGCTCTGATGTGTGTTAATTAGCCTCAATTGAGTTTTCTGTAAGTCCACTGGAGTGTGCTAATTAGCATGTTCCGGCAACCTCCTCATCACATGTATTCAGTGTCCCCATGTTTCAAAATGGCGGCTGGGTGTTTTAACTAAAGGTCATTGAACAAGTTTTGGTTAAACTGTTCATGACACCATTTTGAAGTGTGGGATGCTGACTACATGGGACACTGCAGGCGCTTTAATTAGAGCAGCTCTCAGAGCTGCTGTAATTAAAGCGCCCCCCCTCCACCCCAGAACACATGTATAGACACCAATGTGTCTGCAGTTGTAGAGCTAGAACTGTGCTAGCAGGAAATTAGGAATTAAAATAAAACCTTACCCAAATCAAAACTAACTATTTTGTTGGAGGATTAACAACAGCCATGGTCACGCTCAAATTGCTTGGTATATATTCCCTTGGATTTGGAGCTGAAATACTTAAGAAGGCACACTGAAGCCAAGGAGTTGCCTGTAGTAAATGGTTCTTAGCACAACACTTAAAAATGGTGAGTAGAGAGGGCATATTTCTTAAGGCTGTTAAACTGCAAGGATTCAAACAGTAAAAAGCCCGGTATTGACATGGCTTAAGGGAATCTCCCCAGTTTTTTTTTCAGAGTAATGTAAAGTGTCTGGCTGCTTAAGAGAGCACACTCTTCCTTCCTAGTATTACTTACTATCAGAAGCTTGGAGCTATAATGCCACTTAAGAGTCTTTTGCAGCTCTCAGTTGTTCACCATTGGTCGTAGCCAGTCACTGATGTTCATCTCCAAGAGAACATGCTTCTTACAGAAATGGAAAGAAGACCAGGACTCAGAAGGATCATAGGCAAGCTGTTTGAAATAGGAACAATCTAGAGGAAGAGCAGATAGAGACAGCTAGAAGAAGCATAGGAGCTAAGAACAAAAAAGTTAGAAGGATATAGACGAACTAAGGATTTCTAAGAAGCGAGAAGATGGTACACCAAATTATGATAAAACAGCAGTAGTAGCACATGCAGAGTTGGCTGATCGTACAATAGAATAACAGACAAAAGCTGAAGTGGCAAGATATACGAGAAGAAGGAGAACCAGTTACCTGTATATGATTGCTAGGGGTTTTATTTATCCTGACAATGTTGGATTATAAACACACTTTTGTTGTCATACAGGTGGGGGAGAACCAGTGCAAGAAAAAAGAGCCACATTTTAAAGACCATTTAGCTCGTTAAATCAAATTCATCCCAGTATTTTACTTTTCCTCCCTTCTGGGTAAATGAAATCAGTGAAACCATGATGCCGGGGAACAGGTTAAATGATTGACAGGTGTTTTGGCAGCAGAGGAACTGATTGCGCTGTTAGTGGTTCTGATGAGCATGTTTCATTATGTGGTGTTTAAGGCAAGGTCATTAAAGGGCATCAGTGTGAGTGTTTATTAATATGAGTCTGTGCTCTATTCATTCCCTCTCTGCTCACTTATGGAACAAATTAGGTTTGCCACTACAGATTGTGACAGACTATATAATATTTCTGTTTTAAATGTGTTCATGTTGTAACAACATTGCACACCTCAGTTTCCCTAAATAGTTTGTACAATAGGGAAGGAAGGAGAGTTGAGAGAGACTGGAGCCAGAGCTGCCTGACCTACTTGATAGGATGCACTTAGATTCATAGATTGTAAGGCCAGAATGGACCTTAGAAGATCACTGGGTCCAGCTTCCTGCACCAAGCAGTAATGGCCACAAACTTTTGGAAGACTGATTCAGGCCCAACATCAGGAAAAACTTTTTCACAGTCAGGATGTCCAGGCTGTGGAATAAGCTCCTTCCAGTGGTGCTACAATCACCTACCCTGGAAATCTTCAAGAGGAGACTGGACAGTCAGCTTGCTGGGGTCACCTGACCCCCAGTTATCTTTCCTTCTACCAGCTACCAGGTCAACATTCCCCCTTTTCTGGCCCCCGCCCCCTTACCTACCTGTCTCATACCTATGGTCTCCCATAGCCTCTAATCCTCACTGCCATGCATTTGTATTTTCATGAGCCTACATTTTGCATATTGGCTTCTATTCCATCCAGGAGAATACAAAAGAACAGCAGACTCCCTATGCCTGGGTGTTTGTGTCTGAAAGCTTGCAAAGAACATTTTTGCTAACTAATTTAGTTGGTCTAATAAAATATATTATATTTACCCAGAGAGCCTTGTCTGCCTATATCCTTAGACCAACACAGCTACAGCCAACACCGCTTAATAGTCTTCTTAACACTTTAGATGGGGCTTTGGAGGTGACAACTTGGGGCCATCAGGAGAAGCAGGATGATAAGATTGAAACAATGGACACAATGGGTTGTCAGGAACTCCTACCTTTTCAGAAGGGAGAGAACAGCCAGTCTTTCTTTATAGTGCTCAGAGGCTGTGTGGGCAGCTTAGTTCAAGGGCTATACTTACTGTACTTCAGTTGCCCAATGAATGCTTTTGTTAAAGAGGGGCTGTCTGCTTTGCCTTACTGGAACATGAGCACTGTGGTAGTGGGGTTACTGCAGACATGGATGCATGCATTGAATTAATTGGGGACCTTGTTAAAGTTGCATTTGAAGGACAGCTACAACCTCAAGGATTGGTTACACTTGTGTTAGTTCATGCTGCTTCATATGTGTGTTGTTTTGGCTCCTCTACAGTCCACGAAACATCATGTGCTTTTTAATTTGTGCTACAAATTCATGCTCGTTTGCACAGCTAAGACTGAGGATTAAAATTCAATGACCCACTGATTGCTCCATCCTGCACACTGCCCCAGCTATACTGCTCCTGCCCCTACCCCTGTCTGAGACCCACTCCCTCCTTCACTGCAGGGGCCTCGATCTGCCCTCCCTCGCACCTCTTCCCTCCCCCCTTGCCCCTTCCCCCACAACAGACCTATCAGCCAGACACTTCTCTCCACGCTGCCTGGCTGCATATAGGCAATCAGATTAGTATCAGCTGATATGGCTCATTAAAAATCAGCCATTTTAATGCTATTCTGTAGCTTCAGTTAGAATGCAGTCACTCTAAAGAGGATGAAGGAGAGACAAGTTGAGTGCATCAGACCTTCCTCCTAATGGACACAAGTTTTTTCCAGTTATTGACACAATGGAGTGGGAAAGATTAATAGCCTGCTGGCACAAAGAACCAAAGGTATACTACACACTGGCAAGAGACAGTGAGGGGAAAAATGCACCTTTTTGATTGGTGGTGCATAAGTATGTGGGTTCCAAGTCCCTGGACCAATAGCGTGGTCTACATGATCAGTAGATGCCCAAAGAAGCTAGTCTGTTTGAATCTGGTTTACAATCAACCAATAAAAGATGCATTATCCAGCTTAACAGTAGTAGTGCTAATGTCATACTCCTCTAAAATGCCAGTGCACACTGGATGATTAAGTGACTTCAGGGCTTCAGTTTTCCTACATCTACTCCACAAACAACTTTGTTGTTAGATCTCCCTAAAATTTATGCTTGGGGCATGCATTGCATACAAGGTCAAATTACAAGCACCTGGCTAGTGGCTACTGAGTGTAAACTAGTAATTTACATCAGGGCTAAATACAGAAAATCAAAAAGCCTGAGGCTAAATTGATTAAATCTTCACAGGTTAATCTAACCTGCATAGATTGAATCGACAAGCAAGTGAACAGACATTCACTTTTGATTCTGGAAATGCAGCCACATGCTTGTCTGAGGAAAAGAGAGAGCCATAGGAAGCAAAGGATCACCAGCCAAAGATAGAATCAGCAGCTCCAGCCCCAAAGAGCCAGGCAGAAATCCTCCTTACCCAGATGTTTCTAGAAGGAAGGGGCTGGGCATTCAAGCCCCAGTATAAAGAGGAGCCTGGAGCAGGCAGGGGAGGAGAGTGCAAGACCGGAAGGAGAGGAGCTGGGCCGAGCAAAGCTGCAAGAAAGCCTGAGAGCAGCCTTGAAAGCTGGCAGGAGGCTACTGCAAAGAGGAGGCTTCCCCCTAGAGGAAGCCTAGAGAAAGGATTGGTGAAGTATCAGCACCAGCATCTTACTGCGATCATGCTAGCAGCCTGCAGAGCACGGCTGGAGAAAAATACTGTAAAGATTCTAATAGAAGGACACCCCAGAGTGCCACACTCCAAGGTACTGTGAAGACACTAAAAGGGGGTAAGGACAAAATTCCAAGGGTAGACCCAGTGAGGTGAAGGTACCATAAGGACCACAATAGGAGGCTCATGAAGAGGTACCATAAAGACTGGAAGAAGGTGAAGGAGACAGTGACCTCACAGAGCATTTTTTTCTTTTATTTGTTAGAAGCATGGTGGACAATAATTCCAGGCCAGGACCACTTGTTTTTCTGGATATAAAGACAGAAGCCCCGGGTGAGAATACGCTGGCTGGACCAGTGGAGAAGATGAGTCAATACCCGGTGGAACGGGTGAGGGTGTAGGGGATGGTGGAGCCCTCACAAACATAAGATGGTGGATGACGACCGATGGGAACTACGCACCCAGGTACAGAATTCTACTCCCATAAACATCAGGTTGTGGCAGGTGAGTACTTGGGTGTGTGGACTTCTGGTTGGGACTCATCACTGACATCAGCCGGCAGGCTGAGGTCCTATGGTGGAAAATAAATAAATATCTATAGAAAGAGAAAACAATAGGCTGGTTATAGACTGATTGAGGTGAAAACTCAGAAAGGGACAGGAGAAATAAAGACTCTTCAGTGCTATGTCACAAGAGTGGTGACAGCTTGCAGTGGCTCAGGCCAGTACCTGGAGGGTGCTAGAAAGGTGCTCCCTGTTCCTCCCTGCTGATCTGGAGCAGACAGTAAGTAGCAGTAGCAGATACTAATTACTTTTGACAACTATAGACTCTATTTTTGTTGTACTCCGAAGTTCTGAGGCACTTGTAGCTAGAGGTGCACCGATACATTGGTCTCATATCGGATCAGCACAGATATAAGGAAAATTGACAGTGTTGGCAATCGGCTTTTTTGGCTGATGTGGCCAATTAATATGCCAATAAATGCCCCATGCATGCACACAGCTGCACTGCATCACACAGGTGGCCAGAAGCACAGCCCAGCAGCATGGAGAACAGCCGGGTCCAGCTGGTAAGTCTCTTGTGAGGGAAGGGGTGTGTGGAGGGGCAGATTGAGGCCCCTGGGGGGAGGGAGGGAGTGAGGCTGGGGCAGGCGCTGCACAG
Organism: Gavialis gangeticus; assembly: GCF_001723915.1. Classification (NCBI taxonomy): domain Eukaryota; kingdom Metazoa; phylum Chordata; order Crocodylia; family Gavialidae; genus Gavialis; species Gavialis gangeticus. The sequence goes on from NW_017729031.1 coordinate 89,002,388, forward strand.
TTGGGGCAGGATGTGGGACAGAGCTAGGAGCGGCTTGTCTGGGGAGAGGGTGGTGCCTCCCACTGCTATGCACACCCCAGGAGAGCACGAGGGTGGGGGGTGTGCCCTCAGATCTGTGCAAAGGCAGGCTTCACAGGGCAGACTAGGTGGCCTGCTGTTGCAGGCTGGGGCTGGGGGAGGGTGCTGGTCTCTTCCTGGTGGGGGACTGGGCTGGACTGCACTTGGGGTTGGGTGGCGGCAGTGCTGGGAGGGGTACTATGGCAAATTTGGGCATGGTTACAACCCCCTATGATCTCCTGCCCAGCACCACCACTGCCTGCCACACGTGCAGCTGGCCCAGCCTCCTGCTGGGAAGAGGCCAGTGCTGCCCTTGCCCTAGCCCACAGCGGCAGCCTTCCCTTGCCCTGTGTGCAGATCTGGGGGCACATCCCCCCCTATGCCCTCCCAGGTTGCATGCAGCAGCAGGAGCTGCCTCCACCCTGTGCCCCCCAGATGAGCCGCTCATGGCTCCGTCTATAATGTGCCCTATATTACTGGACATCCCTACATAATTGAATGAGAGAAATATACACAATGCAAGTGACTTTGAGTTAACAGCCCAAATCCTTGCCACATTAAGGGTTAAACTCTTGGTTTAGTTAGATTTTTGCAGTTCCAAAAAAAAAGTTTCAGCCATAGGACTTAATACATATTTATATCTGCAAAACTAACATAAAGAAGCTGCCTTACTTACACGCACAGGTTCAGTGTGCCTGTAAGGAGAGAATTGAGCCCTCTTTTTCACAGGTACCTCTAGTATATTGTGATGCAAACTTGGCAGTCACGGGGGAGGGAAACATAAGGGAAATGGATAAGGAGATTTGTCGGTCAAACCTTGCACCCTCTTGTTGACAGCAATAAAATTTCTGTATTCTGGATGCTTAGTGACTGTGGCTCAGTTATGATTCAGCTTAATGGTATGTAAATTAAGTCCTTTGTGTGTCATGAATTAAGAAGTGGGATGTTATGGGCTTTACTTAAATTCTGAAAGGGATAATGTTTAAGAAGTGCTGGTTTAACTTTAAAAATGTACTTTCTAGAAAAACAAAATTCAAGCTGACTAATGCTTCACTGACTTTTGCTACTGAGTGAAGGGAATAAGGGGTAAGAGAACTGGCATCTTTTGAGATGAATCAGCCAAAAGTATTTGGTATCCCCTTCATTCCAAGGAAATATGTAGGGATCCAGCCATGTGAGTTAGGTAGAGGTAGGTAGGCAAAGGATACCATCTGCTTTTAGTAGTTGCATTTAGCTGAATGCATGTGCAGTTAATATTAGAAACAGTCACTTGCAGCAGTTAGTAAATACAAGTACAGTTTGGTCCTGCTTTTGTTCTCTTATGAGTTAGATTATTCCTCACTTGTAGAGCCCCTGCCTAAAAACATATCTATGTAATTAATAATCTCTGCATGGTAAAAGAAGCACTGAGACTGTAGGATCTAAATGAAAGTTTTAGGAGTGCACACCAATAGACATCTTTTAGACTGATACCAGTGGCCAATTTTTAACGAGTCCTATCGGCTGATATTTATCCAATTCCGATATGCAGCCCTGCAGCCTGGAGAGTGGTGTGTGGCTGGTAAGTCTGTTGTCGGGGAAGGGACGATGTGGGACGGATAGAGGCCCCTGTGGTGAGGGAGGGAGTAGGGCTGGGGCAGGGGCAGGGCAGGTGCTGCCCAGCTGGGGTGGGGTAGGGCATGGGACGGAGCCACGGCTCATCTTGGTGGTGCAGGGTGGGGGGGCAGCTCTTGTTGTTGCATGCACTCTGGGAGGGTACAGGGGGCATGTGCTCCTCAACCTGTGCATGGCGTGAGGGTGGGTTGCTGCTGGAGGCTGGAGCCGGGTTGGTGCTGTGCTCTTTTCAGTGTGGGGGTTGGGCCAGGCTGTGCTTGGGGCACATGGTGGTAGCACTGGGAGCAGGAGCTAGGGTGAATTTTGGGGAGGCTGCAACCCCCCCTCCCAGTCCCACTGCCCCCTTTCTGGGGCTTCCTGCTGCTCCATCTCTGGGGCTGGGATCTCCACGCTGCCGTGGGTCCCATATTAGGCCTCCTCCAACCCCTGATAGCCTCACCCAAACGTCTAGTTAAAACAGCAAACCAAAGGAAGCCCCAGAGAGGGCGCAGTGCAAGACAGGGCTGAGGAAAGCCCAGGGAGGACAAGGGGGGCCAAAGGGTAACGAAGCCCCACACTGGAGAAGGCTAGAGCCTCAGAGTCCAACCCTGTTTGGTGGGTTCTGGATGAGGCGGCCTAGCTAGAGAAAACAGGGGTCAGACCTGGGTGGGCAAAAGACCCCCAACATACAAAATATAGTTTCATAGTTTCTAGGGTCGGAGGGGACCTGAGCAGATCATTTAATCCGACCCCCTGCCATGGCAGGAAAGAGCACTGGGGACAAATGACCCCAGCAAGGTGGTCATCCAACCTCCTCTTAAAAACCCCCAGGGTGG
>NW_017729031.1:89005030-89005530 GCF_001723915.1 Gavialis gangeticus
CCCTCTGGGTGCGACTCTGTAACCAGTTGGCGACCCATTGGACTGTATGGGTGTCTATGCCACAGTCCCCCATATAATATGCAGTCCCCTGCATATAATATGTAGTCTCCCACTCGTAAGAAAAACAACAATAATTTCCATTAAGACATGGCAGACGAGTAGAGGGCAGGACATAAGAGTTCCAAAACAGAGTCCAAGGGCACCCCATGTAAAGTGCAGTTTAACAGGGAAGACGGCGCTAGGGAGGGTGACCTGTTACAGCCTGGCATTGCCCCCAGTCTCAGCCTGCAGCAACAGTCCACCCTTACCCTGCATGCAGATCTGGGGGCACACACCACCTATGCCTCCTGGTGTATGTGCAGTGGTGGCAGCCGCCCCCCCCTCCCCTCCTAGACAAGCTTTATCCTGTGCCCCACCCCAGCTGTGCAGTGTCTGCTGCAGCCCCAGCTTCACTCCCTCCTTCACAGCGGGGGCCTTGATCTGCCCCCCCCATGCTCCCT
>NW_017729031.1:89006089-89008787 GCF_001723915.1 Gavialis gangeticus
CCCCTCCCCCCTTCCCCCACAACAGACTTACCAGCCAGACAGGGCTGCTCTTCATGCTGCCAGGCTGCTTTACTGGCCATGTGCATGCTGCAGCTGCGCACATTATCAGCTGGCATTTATCAGCCATATTATTGGCTACATCAGACAAAAAAACCCGATTGCCGATACTCTCAATTTTCCTCATATTGGTGCTGATCTGATATGGCAGGGATTTTCAACCTTTTTTAATAAGTGTACTTCTGGCAGCTGGATGCGCAACAGGGGCGGGTAGTGTGGTGCATAGCTGGACACAGAGCAGTGGCAGTGCGGGGTTGTGGGTGGTGTCCACCACATGTGAGCTTTCCCTCCCCTGCCACAACTGGCCAGCTGGGCGGCGCTTGTGCAGCCCACAGAGGGGCACCACTGCCCTCGCCCTCCCCCACCCCCCCCAGCCCTGCTCCAGGAGGTGGCAGCATGGGGTGGTGGGTGATGGTTCTCCATCCTCACCCACCTGCATATACCTCCTAGGGCCTTCCCAAGTACCCCTAGGGGTATGTGTATCCCTGGTTGACAACCCCTGTGATATGGGACCAATGTATCAGTGCACCTCTAGAAATTTTAGAACATGAACTCATGTTGGGTAAAAAGTGCATTGGCAGATCACAAAATATTTCAATAAAAGTAAGCCATTGTGGGCACCCTTTAAAAAAAATTATGACAAAAGGGGGTACGTAAGTTAATTTAAATCAAGAAACAGATACTGAGGAATCTGTTGATGTTGTACAAGTCAACAGAATTAACTTTTATGGAATTTGTGTAGCCTGTTTCTACTTCAACAAATACAAAAACTAGAACTACTGTAAAGTAAATTGGCTGCCAATGCCATCTAAGGGACAAGGACTGAGGTGCAAATGTGCTATGACTATTCATTTGTGCACTCTCTGCTGTGTTCCTTGATTTGGGAAACTCCACCTAAAATTTTTCCTATGCTGTGGGAATTCAGTCTTCTAGATCAAATTAATGGCAGCCATTTGGTGAAAAGGAAGTGTTTGGGTATCAATATCTAGGTGTGAGAGGTTTTTTACAATTGCATTGCAGAGCAAACTTCTTTGGATGGAGTGATAATAGCCGTGTTCAATAAGCTGCTATTTTACTTGTAATTAAATGTTATAGGTATGTTTTATTGGCAGTGTTTCTACATGCATTCGGCTGTTAACTCTTTTAGAATAGCTAACACTTGGTACTTCCTGTCTGAAGTAAACAAAGAACTAAATGCATCTCAGAATTTTCCTATCTTATACAAGTAGCAACAGGTAAATATCAGCTTATACAAGTGACCTGATTTCTTTTTTCAGATTTTCTACTTTGCTTGTAAAAGTAAACATACACAAGAATAAATAAAGCCACTTTTAATCATGGAGGCCAGGTACAGAACTTATTCTTATTGCATGGTAGGTGCACAGAAAGCTCTCTATAGCCGTGATGAAAGGGTCCCTGTACATGTCCTGTGAGGCTGCTCTGATGTGCTGTAATTATAGTTTGTTGGAGCAGACTCAGTTAATCGAGCCTCCTGGAATGTGGTAATTACCGTACTCCGGCCAGCTTCCATGTCTCATGTATCAGCGTCCCTGTGCTTCAAAATGGTCGTGGGGGTGCTTGAACTTTTGAAGCATGAGCATACTGATAAATGAGATGCTGCAGCATTTTAATTAGAGCAGCTCTCAGAGCAACTCTAATTAAAGCATCTCCCCCTCCCCTTGAGCATGTGTAAAAGTGTCCAAAGAGATGCTCAGGGCACACAGAACACTGTAAAAAATGACAGCTAATGCTCTAAAATAACCTTGGATGGATGTGGTCTCAGACTTCAGCACTGTAGGTTACAGTGCCATAACAAACATCTGTACCACATACCATCACGACTCACTGAAGGTATTATTGCTCAGTGTGCAGATTTCATTTATTGTGTTTGAGCATTTATACAGATTACAACTTTTGATTAAGTGCTGTGCTGTTTGCTGGACACCACATTCATACATGGGGCTGTCTAAGTTGTTCATTTTGTACAGTGTTGTTTTGAAGTGTCCATATCCAGATCTCAGTCCATTCAGCTTGACCCACACTTCTCTGTCAGGGTTGTGCCCAATGGGGGACGCATTTGATGTTGGCATAAAACACTGTAGGAATAGATTTCAGACTGGATTACTGTGAAAAATCATTTCATTTTCATTCACCCTGCCCTTACCTAAACTTAGTGCAACACACAAAGCCACAGTACCTGGCCTGTTGAGCTCTCCACAAGCCCAGAAATCTGGCAACAGGGGAGTGGTTAGGGTCTATCTTCTTATGTCACTTGATCTATGTAATAGGGAGATGAGCTCTGACCCGCTACAGTGGAAGTTCTGTGGATACTTACCAGGAGTCCGGGGTGCCATCAAGCCACGTCTCATCACTGGGAGTCCCCACACCTGAGAAGAAAGAGTAATTAATGATCAGGAATAGAAAGAAAGCCTGAAGCAGTCAAAAAACAACTGTCAGTAAGCCTGAGCCCCTGGAAGGGGACAGAGTACAAGTGAGAGCAGCCGAGGAAGGTTATGAAAAACTGTGCAGAGGCGCAGTATCTCACTGATAGCAGCTGGCGAGAGGTAGAGCTGCAGCTCGGAGGAGCAAAGGTTTCATAGTTTCTAGGGTCGGAAGAGACCTGAGAAGATCATCTAGTCCG
>NW_017729031.1:89009290-89035486 GCF_001723915.1 Gavialis gangeticus
CCCTCCAGCCAGTTGGTGACCCATTTGACTGTGTGGGTGTCTATGCCACAGCCTCCCATTTTCTTAATGAGAACGGGGTGAGAGACAGTGTCAAAAGCCTTCTGAAAGTCCAGGAAGACTATGTCCACTGCTACCCCTGCATCTAATGATCTGGTGATCTAGGTAACTTACTTGTGGGAAAGGAAGGTGGGACCTCTTCTTTGATCTGGGAAAGCTGAGAGCCAGAGACTATGAGAGACTGAAATAAAATAGATTGTTATAACCTATTACAAGGGGAACTAGATAGGTACCAGTTCACTGGTTACAAGGACTGTGATATCTTGTATATAGACTTTAAGTGACTGGTACAACCTGTTATGCTGTGCAAGGATCCACAATAGGCCTATACCCATGAAGTATTGGGAAGATAAATATAAACTTGGTTTGCATGGTCCACAATCTTCTTTTGAGTAATTATTTGCATATTCTCCCATCAAAGTCTGGCATGCGAGTTGCCAAAAGAAGAACATGGGCAGATTGGCCAAACTAAAAGGAAGAACTTTAAGACACCTAATTACCTGTTACAACCTGTTACAGTCTAGTACTTGAGAGTACAGGGAATATACCTGTATATATGTAGGCTGTGCAGCCTGGCATGAGTCTCTGTGCACTGATAAGTACAATGTTGAATTTTTTAGTGTGACGGTTTCTGGACCATAAAGGAATGTTGTAATCTGCTTGGGCATATACTGCTGCAAGTGCTGTGGTTCTGTGCACTTTGAAGTTGGCACCCCATGTCATGCTGGCTAAATGTCTTAAGGCAGATATCTATGCAGAGACTTTACTGCTGACCTTCTGAATGTGTTGTTTATAGGTGAGGGAATAGTTTAATGCGACTCCTTGGTAAGTTGGGGTATACTCATGGGGAAGGATATAGTTGCCTACTGTTGATTATCCCTGTGGAAGATGGATGGTACTCATTGACCTTGTGCTGCTCAAATAAACCCCTCCCCCCACAGCCTTTGCACCACTGGCTTGGAACTATGGTATGGCACCATGCTGTGTCCCCACCAGTATTGTTGAGGGCTTTCAGTTTGTGTTACATTGAGTGGGGCCATAAATCTGGGTAATTGACAACTGACTGCCCCATCCCTTAAGGTCATGTTGCTTTTCTGAGAGAAGCCAGTGTGTTTACCCAGATGCACCTGACACAAACCCTAAACCAGACTGACCCTGATTATACACCAAAAGCATTTTTTGAGCCCCACAGCCAAGGTGTAACCAACAGGTGAAATTGCACATTTTTGGCAGAGCAGCTATGAATGAGCACTAATACAGGTAAAGCACAGTGGGAAGTGGAAATTCTCTGCAGCAATCCTGCCTCCCCCATACTCCCTTTCCTCCTGGAGAACCAGAGAAAGCTCACCCCTCCAGGCCCTGATGATTGGGTTTCCCAGCCCACCTGGCTCCCGCAGCAGGGGGGATGGAACCCAGGCATCTGGGTTTTCCCAGCTGGGAGGTGAAGCACAGGCATTCTGTGATGTGGCCAGCTCTGTGTCATGAGGAGCTGCGTGGCTTCTGGCTCCAGGCAAGGGAAAGGATCAGGACAGGGGACTCACAGGTCCCTTGGTGTCTCCCTTGTCTGCAGGCTCTGCATTTGTGCACAGAAGGCCCGGTCATGGATCCAGAGATGCTGGATCCAGGATGGGTACTGCGACACCTGTGGAGCATCAGAGACATGCATAGATGGTGCCAGTGACATGAGAACCAAAGCAGACCCTTGGTGTGGGGGTTTAAAATGGAGAGGTTGGTGATTGCTTGCATCTGCTGTGCTGCGGCACTTGAAAGAGCTACCCAAACTCAAAAACATGCTGTGAAGGTCCAAGAATGAGGTCTACAGATAGGTAGCTGCTTTCTGAGGATGGTCACATATACTGCTATGGAGTTAAGCGTCACAGCACCAGGATAAGGAGTTTATGCAGAGGGTCAAAGACCATTTGGGACCAAGCTATGACACCTCTGAGTGGCATCAGCGTCACTTCCCATGGGGAGACGATTGCCCTCCTGGCATTGAGTGGCAGAGCAGGCTGCTGCCACTCCCCTGGCACAGACAGCCCTGCTCCAGGGACTACTTCTTACAGTGATATGCTTGAGAGTCTTAAGGAGGGGCAGGGGATGGCCCTGGATGGTGCCCAAGGGGGAATGCTTCACATAGTGCACTGATTAGGAGAGATGCTGGGGAATGGGAGGTCCCTGGGGCAGGAGATATGGTTTTTGGGATTTGCTGACCTGTGGTCTAAGGAGCAAGGAATACATCTCAAAGGGCCCACTCTGGGGAGCAGCAGTACAGGAAGGGAGGGGGACCAAGCTGCCCAAGACTTGATGCCAGAGCTGGCATTGACCCAACCCACCTTCCAGCCAAGTCATTATCCCTGGCTGCTGGCGGTTGTCTGGCATAGGTGCAGGGCCTCGAGAATGGGGGTGGGGATGGCCCACAGGACAACTGGGCCATGCTACTGTGGGCCCAGGTCCCACTGTGGGAGAGTGGTATAGCCTCTGCAAAGATAGGCAGCCTTCTGGGCTCTGGTCCAAGGTCTGGAGCCAGCAACGCTGCACATATTTTATTTTTTATGAACACAAAAAGTTTGTCAGTTGCAACATTTAATTAAGCCAAGGGGTGGCCATTTTACATGTGACATTCTTCCTGCAGCCCCAAGGTTTTGTGTTTTGTTAAGCTGATCCCCCATGGCTGTGTCCATAGCCTTTCCTCCCTCAGTGTCGTAAGTGCCCAGTGCAGCCAGGGTCTTTCCCCACACTCTCGATGTGAACTGAGAAGAAGGTTCCAAGTTCTGGAGTGAGCAGCATTGCCCAATTTTTGTTTAATAAACACACTAAAAGTTTGACAGCTTCAACATTTGAATAAAACAAGGCACGTTTCTTCCTTGTACCACGTTCCACTGCACCCCAGTGTGTGCCCCTGATGTGGGTTGGGGAAGGGGGCCAGCATGGGGTATGGGCAGTGGTGCCTGTGGTGCAGGGCCAGAGAAGCCCATGGCAGGAGACCGATGGCTTGGTGCTAGGCTGTGGGCACTCAAAGCCCTCTGACCCTACTTATGTGGGAAGGGCTCCTGGTCCATGTGAGTGAGGAGGTAGCTGGCCAGTGCTTCATGGATCTGGACAGCCTGCCAGGTTGGGCATTCAGGACCCCCTCCACACACACACGCAAACCCCATGATTATGATACACACATGCACTTGCTAGGCACAGAGTGCACTGAGTGGGCATGTGTGGGATGGCTGGCTGCTTCCTTGTGGCCATGATGAGCCACTGCCACATCAGGTCCAGGTGGGCAACTGTGATGTCACCACCAGCCAATCAGGGGCAGCTCGATGGTTTGGCTCTGTTCAGGAGTCTTTGGCAGCCCAGCGAGCCCACAGGGCATGCTGGGAGGCATGTGAGAGCCTCCCTACTTGCTGGGCTCAGGCCATTCAGGCAGACTCTGAACCCCACTCCCTGCAACACCACAAGGACTATTGTGTGTTCTGTTTCCTTCCTTCTAAATGGGTGCACTTAGTGTAAAGCTTGAAAGTTAGAGCACTTCTGTTCATGGATGACTGGTGCCTCTCAAGACTTGGGGGGCACAATTTGTGGGGGGCAGCATTGGTGGTGGGGTGGCAAGCAGTGACCACCTGCAGAAGCCTCCGTCATCGTCAGGCGGGGGAGGTGGTTTGTGATTGGCGACTGGCTGCAGCGGTGGTGGCAGCAAGCAGCGATTGCCTGCAGAAGCTGGCGTCAGCATTGGCAGTGGTGAGCAGTGATCAGCAAGCCCCTGCAGAGGCTGGCAGCAGCATTGGTGGCGAGTGGTGACTGCCCGCAGAAGCTGGTGTCGGCATCAGCCAATCTCGGGGGGGCACATACCCCACCGTGCCTCCTCTATGCATCTCCTGTGCTTCTGCTGCTGGCTTCTTGAATGCCTGTATTTAGCTTGAAAGTTTATTTTTTTAGTGTCAAAAATAGGATTCTTACCTCAATTGTTTGGAATTTTTTCTTTTGTCCTTTTGCTGAGATGAAGCTGTCTATTGAAGTAAAGTCAACTTGCTGAGATGAATTTAGCAGGATGTTCATTTGCCAGACTGTTAAGCAGGGTTCAATTTATGGGGGGGAGGGGGTTAAGGGGGCTGATCCCCACCCCATAAGAAATGAGAGCCTCCCTGGCAGCTGGGCAGAAACTGCAGTTTAGCATGGGAGAAAAGCACACCCTCTCCCTTGTCAGTGCTGGGTGTTTTTTGCTGAAGCCACCCAGAACCCATGCCTGGGTTACCCTGTGCCTTCTCTTCACTGCTGCCACTACCTCTGACCCCCACAAGAGTCAAAGTGTAATTTGAACCCTGCTAAGACATTTTTGTGACTTTGTGTGCAATAATTTCAGACTTCAGAAGCTTCTTCCTTCTCACTGTTGTTACAGACAGAGTTAAACGGAAATAGTGCTAAGATTGGGAATGATCCAAGAACGCTTCCTTGTAAAGATAGCTGAGCATTTTTTGGCAGCAACTTAAACAGGTCATCTGGCAAGGACCTTACAGTTAAGAAGATATCAGAATTCAGGTCACAGGCATAAGTATCACCCATTTGTAGACCTAAATTTTGGCAGCTTTCTTTTGCACGTGACTACCTTATGGCTTTCCTTATAATTTTGACATTAAAAAAAATCGAAGTAGAATACTTTGAGCTGAAAATTTACCATTTAGGTTAGCTATAGCTAAAACACAAAATATGTAGCATTATTTACAGTTACTCAAAGTAACTGCTTTCTGTATTGTGATCATACTAGATCATCTGATGTGAAAGCATGTAAGGTCTGCAGTGAACCTTTTCTAATTTTGTCTTGGTTAACTCCTTTAGGGGTCAAATTCTGTCTGCAGTTTAACTTGACCAAGGATGTTTAGATTAAGAAGTTCGTGCTATTTTTCCATAGTTCAGATTTGTATTTGCCTCATCTAGTAGAATCTTGTTAAATCTTGTTAAAATTTACCTTTGTTAAAATTTCCATTCTATGTTGGCATTGCCAGTTGTCCAGTATCTACTGATTCTTGTTTTCAGGTTCTACTTAATCTGTATGTTATGTGCATGTGCTTTTGAAAATACATGATCTTTCAGAGTGAATGGAAGGTATTCCCCCACGCTAAAGGTGTCCTTCAATAAATACGGTGCTATTTCATTAAAAAAGGTAACGACAAAACACTTTCTGGAGACTGAAAATATAAACCATGACCAAAGAACTCTCTTCTGTAAAATATTGTGGAATATAAATTTCATTTATAATTTTGGGCAAATCAATATTTCTACTTTTTAAGGCATCTTTATGAGTTAGTAATTACTTGCATCTCCACGAATGATTGGAAGCAAAATATTTTTCCTTATGTTTTTTAAACCTAATAGACAAGGTATTAGCTTTCAAGGAATGAACTTGTACACTACCATTCTATACAGGTCATTTGTAGACTGCACAGGGTCACTATGCCTGAAACCTATACCAGTGGGGCCTTTACAATGACAACAAAGGCCCTTGTGGACAAATTCAAACCATGTCCCGCATTGTTGACTTGTGTCCATTTATAATGCTACCTGGTAGCCTTCAAGTTCCTCACACTGATGAAGAAATTGCCTTAAAAAGGCTGAAACAATATGCCAAAACTGCATACACTAAATATATTTGTAGATGCAATTAAATACTGATATACTGCAGCATACTGTAGTAATGTATTACTTGCATCTCAATAATGCTCAAACAAGGCATTTATCAAGAAGGCAGCAACATATCCTAAATAAGCTACAGTCATAGAGTCATAGATATTAGGGTTGGAAGGGACCTCAGTAGGTCACTGAGTCCGACCCTCTGCCCTGGGCAGGAAAGAGCACTGGGGTCAAATGACCCCAGCTAGGTGCCTGTCCAGCCTCCTCTTGAAGACCCCTAGGGTAGGGGAGAGCACCATCTCTCTTAGAAGCCCATTCCAGATTCTGGCAACCCTTACTGTGAAGAAATTCTTTCTAATGTCCAACCTAAATCTGCTCTCTGTCAATTTGTGGCCATTGTTCCTAGTTACTCCAGGGGGTGTCCTAGTAAATAGAGCATCTCCTATTTCCTGCTGCCCTCCCCTGATGAATTTATAGGCAGCCAGTGGCTGAAGCAATAGATCTCTACTTCTACTGACTAAAGTGCTTCTTCTATTTTCCCCCCGCCTTTTTTTTTTTTTTGTTTGTGGCTTCTGAGACGCTAGCAACCCTGAACCATGTAAAAAGACTAGGCCAGATGTTGATAGATAACGCAATGACCACAAAGAAGAGACATCATCTCAATTCATTAGAACTCTCTCTGGGGCTCTAGTATATCTTAAGCCACATAATATTGCAGAAGAGAAATGGATTCAGCTCAAAGGAGCCATCTATCAAACTGGACTCTTATGGTACCTTGCATCTCAGCTCAAATGACTGGTTTGATGAGAACTCATCTGAAATGATCCCACTCATAGAAAAGGAAATGGTCAGCTCTCCTTAAATATAAGTGTGAACCTAGCCATGAACAACGCGTGCCCTTGGAAGCTGGGGGGGCATGGTGACCACCCACAGGTGGCAGTAGTGGTGTTGGTGGTGGGAGTGTGGTGGCTGTGAGTGGGGACCACCCGCAGGTGGCCATGTTGACATCAGTGGCAAGGGCGGGTTGAGCGGGAACTGCCCACAGGTGGCTGCAGCAGTTTCGGTGGCTGGGAGGGTGGCAAACAGCAGGCGGTGAGCAGGGACCACCCACAGGCATGTTGATGGTGGGGGGGTGTGGTGACCACCCATAGAAGCTGGTGGCGGCCTTGGTGGTGGCCAGTCTCTGGGGGGGACACATGCCCCGCCATGCCCTCCCTACATGTCGCCTATGACCCGAGCCACTCCAACTTGTAGGCACTTCAAAAGATCTGGCAATAGGTCAAGTGGACAGCAAGATGGTGTGCAAACAATTATTGGCTACAGCTGTGTGAAAGTATCCAAAAAGCTGTTGACTGAGGTGACATGTAAGCAATGTATGGGGCATCAGAAAAGCTCTTGGCCTGTTCCGAGGAAGACTGTCCCTTGAAAATCCTCCATAGGTGAAGTCACCAATGGTCACAATAAGTAAAAGGATTGATGAGTTGAACATTACTTACAACTCTACTCCTGTGAAAGTGTACTTTGTGACTTTGCTCTTGACTCACTTGAAGACCTCTCAACCTTGACAGCACTTGACCATGAACCTACTGTAGACAAAGGAGACAAAGCCATTGATCAGCTTGCTTGTGGTAAAGTCTCAGGTACAGATTGCATACTGGCTGAAGTTATTAAGTGTGGGAAATCTGTCTTCCTCTTCCATCTGCACAAACTAACATGTAGGTGTTGAAGAGATGGTGAAGTTCCCCAAGACATGAAGGATGCAAGCACAGGTACTTTTTACAAAAACAAAGGTGATATGAGCAACTGCAATAACTATTGTGGTCTATCCTTACTTTGCATCATTGGGAAGCTGTTTGCCAAAGTTGTCCTGCTAAGACTACAGACCCTTGTGGACAGAGTCTACCCCAGGTCTCAATGTGGTTTCAGATCTGGTAGATCCACAATGGATATGATATTCTACTTGAGACAGCTACAAGAAAAGTGCTGTGAACAAAGGAAATCTCTGTACATGGCATTTGTTGATCTCACCAAAGCTTTTGATCTTATTAGCAGAGATGGTTTGTTCTGAATCTTGAAGAAGATTAGCTGCCCTCCTAAGCTCCTGGGCATCATCAAGTCCTTCCATGTTGGTTTGCATGGAACAGTGCAGTTCAGTGGGTCACATTCGGAAGAATTTGAGATAAAACATGGTATCAAAAAGGGATGTGTCCTAGCTCTGATGCTTTTTGGGGTTTTCTTCACTGTCCTACTCAAATATGCATTCAGTGGCTGTTCAGAAGGAGTATACCTTCAGACCAGATCTGATGGGAAACTTTAACCTTGCTCATCTCAAAGAGAAAACAAAAACCTGAGAAATATTTGTCCATGAAATACTCTTTGCTGATGACATGGCAATTGTTAGTCATTCAGAAACAGAACTGAAAAGTTTAATGGATTGCCTTTTTCATGCTTGTGATGATTTCAGTCTGAACATTAGTCTAAAGAAGACGGTAGTTATGGATCAACAAGTTGACTGCCCTCCAAAAGTTACAATACATGATGAAAGCCTGGAAGTGGTTGAAAAATTCACTTACTTCAACTCCAGTGTCTCACAAAATCTTGACTTGGAAGCCAAAATTAATGCTTGCTTTGGAAAAAAGCAATGCTATGGCTAAACTTCAAAAGAGAGTTTGGGAAAACAGTGCACTCACTCTGTTAACAAAGATGTCCATCTACAATGCTTGTGTACTTAGCTCTCTATTGCACAGCAGTAAAACATGGACTCCTTATGCCAAAGAAGAAAGATAACTGAACAGTTTCCATCTTCAATGTCTCCATCGTATCCTGGGTATAACATGACATGACAAAATCTCTAACTCTGCTGTTCTGGAAGGGGCAAAGATACCCAGCATGTTTGTGCTCCTGAGACAGAGACACCTCCATTGGTTAGGACTATGGGCAACTGGTGCCTCCCAACTCTGGGGGGCACCAATGAGGCATGGCCAGGAGGGACCCCCCTAGCAGCCAGCCAGAGACCAGAGAAGGGGGGATTCTGCAGTGGCCAACTGCGGTGACCGGAGTGGGGGGGAGGGTAACCCAGCGGCTGATTGCAGTAACTGGGGGAGAGGGTCATTCAGCGGCTGATTGTGGCAACTGAGAGGGGGGGCAGTGGCTGGTCACTGAGTGCGCATGGGGCACGGCAGCAGTGGAAATGCTAGGACTGGTGGGGAAAAAAATCAGTGCCATGGCTAAACTTCAAAAGAGAGTTTGGGGATTCGATGGCCGAATCCCCAAGGACATATACTATGGTGAGCTGACTGCTGGCAAACATCAACTTGGATGGCCCTAACTTTATTTTGTTGATGTCTACAAAAAATCCTCTGTGAGCTGTGCATCAATGGACAATGCTGGGAATCAATTGCTTCAGACTGCTGTGAGTAGAAAGCCACCATGGAGCAGGGTCTATATTGCTTTGAGATGGACAGGGTCAACAATGAGCTAGAGAAGAAGCATCAGAGGCAGGCAAGGCAAAACAGTACTCGGCACATCAGTGCAAGCTCAACCAAGTTTGTATGTGTAACTTGCCGGAGGATCTACTTGTTAGGCATTGGACTCCTCAGCCACTCAACAACCTGTGGTGGTATCTGGTAACCTATCAAGGGCACAACCCCTATGGTCTCCCAAGACCAATGGCTGCCACTGAATAAACATGGTTGGATCTAGGATTTTGAAAAGCAGGGTGCAGATGGTGTGATAAATCATCCCATGTAGCACAAAATGTATTTTCCCCCAGGAAAAAAGAAACTAGAAGCTTTATTAATACGCTAGGGGCCTAGGATTTAAGATTGAAGCAAAAACAAATATAATTTTATTTGGAATGAGTTGAGAACAGTCTGCAATATTGCAAAACATTACCAGGAGCAACTGGCAGACAGCATAATTGCAGAACAAAGGATAGCCTGATTAATGGAACCTCAAGACCATTAAAAAGGAGAGAGGGTTACTAACAGCTGTGGAATGAAAAGTTTAGAAAGAATCAGGCAGTTGGTTTTAAACTTTAGGTGGACCAGGAACCAGAGGGGTGCAATTGCACCACTGCACCCCCACCTGGATCTACCCGGGCATACCAGACTGCCATTTTATGGTGACATAAACTGTATTATTGTGTAGTTTTCTGTGTTAAACTTGATTTATTTTCTCTAGAAATGACAGCCTATTGGAGCCCTAGTAATGTCCCTCGTTAGCTTCTAAAACTGGCTCTGGGAATTGCAATTTCAGAATAAACTAGAGGCTGCTTACAGAACTGGCAGGGGCTTGCTGTAGTACTGAAACCAGAAGCAGAACTGGGAATAAAACTAAGATAAGCAGGGTTTGAAGTACAGGGGGTTTGAGGAGCTGAGCCCCCCCGCAAGAGACAAGAGCCCCCCATAAGAGATGAGAGGCCCCCATAAACCCCCCCATAAGAGATGAGAGGCTCTGGCCCACCCCACGCCTTTCTAAGCAGCTCAGGTGGTGGTGGCGGTGGCAGTGGCTTCTTCTGGCTGCCTCTGCCACAGACTACCCCCCAAGAATCAGAGTGTAATTTGAACTCTGAAGATAAGGCAATTAAGTTAATTGCTCAAACTACTGATTATTGCAGCTACTCAGAGTTGACTAATGTTTCATTTTGTTGTGAAAAGCATGGTGCCAGGAAGGCAGAATTCCTCCTAGGACATATAAAGACTTTTCTGACACTCTTCTTCCTAGGGTTCATGCCCAGTTTCTAGCCTTTCTAGCCTTATCACAAACAGCAATACTGGCAAAGAAAACCAAATACATGCATTGAAAGCCTTGAGTTTAAACAGAAGCTGGAAGTGTAACATGGATGGGTGATAGGCAAAGGGCATGAGATGTCTAACGTCCACCAAGGGGTGTTAGGGGGAAGGATGGAAAAGTCTCACCATTTAAGAGGAGCAGAAAAACTGCTTTCACTTCCCCCTTTTCATTAGAGAAGGGGACAAGATACTGAGTCTAATATTGCACTGAGAGTTTGAAATGACTAATATCTAGCATTGCAAATTGCACTTCTATCCTCACTTCTATCAGTTAAACTAATTACTCATTCTTAACACGGCTGTGCTTAAGCAAAAGCAGTACTTACCTCAGCCTGGAGTAATTGCCAAATATTTTGTTTATAACACAGATAAGAGAAATGAATGTATGGAGAGTTTCATTTTTATTTAAAGAACTTGGTTCTTTTCCACACTAAATACTACAAATGAAAGCTTAGTAACTTAACTTCTACATAGCATCACAGTCTCCCTACTTCAGTTATGCATGCATGATAAAGATACATCAGCTAAGTGCTGCTGGTTTAAGGCTTGGTCTGGGAAATGATAACTTGTAAGAATGTATGAGTTTTTTCCTCTAGGCTACCTCAAACCTGGCCCAGATGGGCACTATTAAAATAGGGGCTGTCTGGTTTCATCTCCAAATGGAAAAGAGTCTGGCACTCTCTTCTTAGTGGCCAAATGCCTTCCTGCATTGTAAACATATGGTGATTGAATCCGAGAGTGGCAGGTGCTTGGAGGAGGAAAAGCTTGAATGGCCATGAAGAAAAAATGTATTTCTTATTGATGTGGATACAGCACTTGAAGTGCTTAATGTAAAATGTGTCTTGGTGGGAAAAGGACATGTACTGATGAACTACTGAAGTAATGATATGGGTGTGATACACTGAGTTCCTGTTCTAGTAACTAAATTGGAAGTATAATACTTCAACACCTGTGCAGTCTCCTTCTCCAAAGCCTCACTGTCCCAGGACTGAGGCCTGCAGCAGAGCATTGCTGTGAAGGTCCTATGACTGGGATACAACTTAGAATATGCATAGATAAAAGAATCCACTATAGTTGCTCCCGACAACTTCCTTGGCTTTGCCTGAGCTTGTTTATTCAAGGTTTTTAAAAGAATAGGTCACTGAAATGAAATATAGTTTTTCTCTATGTAAAGCAGTTGGTAGCTTACAGGGGATATGATACTTAGAACAACCTTGAGATAGTTTCTGCTCCTTTTGACTTTTTTTGCTGTCTTTTTGGCACAGAAATAATAAGCCTTAGCTCTTGATTTTGTCCTGAAGTTTTCTTCCTGTGGAATTCTCCACAAATAGCCTGAGTTGAAAGTTACACAATTGCAGCCTGTGAAATGAGAGTGGGTTGGCAGTAGCAGTGGCAAGAAGCATAACAGGAAAATAATTTTTGTAATGAAAGGATCTGTTAATGAATTCAGGGTATTTATAGCTTTTGTGGAAGCTTTCCTGTGGAGTTCGTACAGAAAGATAGTAGCTCCAAACTGGGCTTTCAGTCAAAAGCAGATTATAAGGAATTTTCTATTTTTAAGTTGCTCATTACAGAGGTTAGTGTTACTGTGGATTTACTTCTGTTTATTATCCTAAATGTAATTCTGTGTTTATGGTTAATTCTATTCTTATTGGCAAATATGGGTTCTAGTATAAGATAGACTGGAATGTTATTAAACTGAGCAATGCTAGTATTGCCCATCTATATGGGAGAAATAGAAGTTTTATCTGATCATAGAAAACCTACTGCTACAGAAATCATTGCAGGCTGTAATAATGGCATTGCAGGCTGTAAGAATTCCCAGTATAAGGGAATTCCCAGTATAAGGGAATTGCTTGGAGCATGAACTGGTGTTAGGCCTGTTAATACAGAAGGTAGTTTGTTGAAATAATGCCAGCAGAATAGTGTACTGTAGCTGGGCTGTGCAGCAGTTAGTGAATTGTGCAGAAGCCAACAGAGTTAAGTAGCGGTAACATGGGCATGTACATTCCTGTCTCCCATGCTACTAAATTTGTTCTTGGACCTGGTTTATCTAGAAATAGTGGCCTCCAGGATTCAGATCTGCTCATTGACATTGATATATTGCTAGAGTGCCTTGTCACTTGGCTGCTTTTATTGGTACCCTATGTGCCATTGGAGAACTTACTATAGGAGTCCAGGACTGATACCAGCTTTGTTTTGCTGGAACATGTGTTCTAGCTGTTCAATGGCAAGTGAATATCAGCTGAAGTGACATTATCTTTTGAGAAGATGGTTCAAGTAACAAAGGTTGAGCCAGCATTTGTTAAATCTCTATGGGTGCATGCAAACTGGTGGCAGCAAAAGGCAACTCTTGTCAATATTACATAACATATACCAAGTTTAAGCCTAGCAATGGTGTATTAGGGAAGAAAGGAATGGTAGGCAGTGATTGAGTATCCTCCTAATAGCTGGGTTTGGATAAGCAAGCTTTATTGGGGTTTTTATGTTCTAACACGGGGTGGGCAAAATACAGCCTGTGGGCCATATTTAGCTCACCTATTGAGTCTACTTGGCCTGTGGGTGGGTGTTGCAGGTGGAAAGTCTGGCTTTGGCATTTGCTGGTGTTGCAATGGATGCTGGATGGAAGCAGCCCCACCTGCCTTCCTGGCACTGCAGACCCTGGGTGAGCTGCTCTGGCTTCAGCCTCTGCTGGTGATGCTGGGCAGAAGCAGTCCTACCCACCTGCCCAGCTCTGTGCCTGCCTGCAGCTTGGGAGCAGGACAAAATATTTTTTGAAATAAAACTAAAATAGCAGATGTTTGAATTTTAGCATGTGATTTGTTTTTTTTTGTCTATAACTTGTTAAAATGATATCTTCACCGTTAATTTTATATGTGCAGTCCTCAACAGCTCACCAAAACTCATTAAGTGGCTGAAGTAATTGCCATCCCCTCTTCTACCATGTTCTGGCTGTACAATCATTACATTTTGTACATGCTCTTTGATTTTTCTGACAACTCTGCATTTAGAATTGCAACACAAACTACAGATATTACTTTGTTCTGATGGTGGCAAGCTGAAACATTGATTTTCTTGAACTTTTAGAGGGCTCAAGACTACCTTGGTTTAGCATCATCTGACTTTGTGATGTTCCACATGGTGGCATCTTTTTGCGTGTGGATGGCTAAATATCTTTAGAATGGGGCTCTAGAAAGCTTTCTTGGGGTTACTTGGGCAGATCCAGAAGGCGTGCAGTGGTGTAGATAAACCTCCTTTTCTGTCAATGCCATGGGAGCAGCAGCTGGGGACATTTTTTTTAAAGTTCCCGAAGGCAGTAAGAATTCCCTCCTCTCCTTTCACCTCCATTCCCCACTCCATTCCCACCTCCATTCCCATTCCCCCTTCCCCTGCCTGCTATTGCTGTCCCCACTGTCCCTGTTGACCTAGTGGTGGCACGGTGCTCCACAGTCACTCCTACCTTGCTCCAGCTGACTTCTGTGGCAAGCTGGACCCAGACGGAGAGAGCAGCAGCAGCAGATGATTCCTCCTTTGTGTCCAATCCCTCTGGGTGTTCCCTGCCAGTCTGAGAGCAGGTGTGAGTAAGGGAACCTGCCTGCTTTTGCTGTTGCTGTCGTTGACTGATTCTGGCTCCTGTGCAGCTTGGCTGGAAAAGGGCAAGAGTGGTACTGGAGCCTCCCACCCCCTCCTGTTTCTGGGGCAGCTGGGGACAGCAGCAGTGGTGGGCAGGGGAGGGGAGAAATGGAGGGGAAGGGACATGCTGCTGAGCACAGAAGGGAAGGGAGCGGGAACTGGCAGGAGGGGTGGAAGATTATTTCTTGCCTGGAGAACTTTAAAAGTCCTTGGCTGCTGCTTCTATTGCAAGGTGGGCCTGCTCAGTGCTGGGGCCAACCGTTAGCAGGGAGCACAGCTACCCCTGCAGCACTAGTGGCTGCTTTTGCACCCTACTTGACAAAAAGCTGGATCTGCCCATGGGATTATTTTCCTTGGTCCAAACAGCATACAACCCTATTATCCATTGGGATTGACATTTTTGTCAAAAATACTAGACATTTTTCCTCTGGTTAGTGGCGATTAGTTGGTCTTGCTTAAAAGCATGTTGCAACAGTTGAACTTCAGTTGGATTAAACTGGTGCAGAATAATCTGCGAACTTCATGAGGTAGGTGTGAATCTAACTTGTATAACTTTTGTTTGATCTGGCAATCCTAAAAGCTGAGAGCTAAATAGATGAAACAGTGCACAATTGGATGCTTTTATGTTGGTAAATGCTGATTAACTCCATTTCTATAAAAACATAAATGGCCTCAACTTTCATGTTACCAGGCTTTAAAGTTACTGAAACATTTGAAATCAAACTTTGTTTCTAACAATAGAGGGTACTGAAGCACAATATCACTTTCTGGTGTGTAATGTATAAAACTGTTGCAGTAGACATGTTTTCAAGACTGGCAGTGGAAGAAAAAGGGCTTAGTATATCCACTAAACATGGATCATGATGTAGGAGTCGCATCCCAATGTGTATAACAAATGTAAGACTGAAATGTGTCTAAATACATGCATTCTTATCAGCCTCACTGGAAATAAAAAAGCAGCTTATTCTGGTTGCCAACACTCATAAATGACTGAAATTTAATTTTGGGTTATTTTCGTACTATGTTTGGGTAGTTAAGGCTTACTTGGGTGATGTTTTCTAGCTTTTTCTCTATAGTCATGAGGGCTAGAAATATTTCCTTGAAATGAAATGCAAAACTGGTATAAAGGATTCCAAGAACTTTGGCCACAGGAGAACACCATAGCTTTGTGAGACTTGCAATAAAAATTTCAGGAGTTTGCAACACTCTGGATGATCTTAAGTTAAACAAAACATGTCCTCCTTTAAGACCCAAGAGTAGGCTGACTCTGATCACACCTGCCAGGAGATAAAAGATGCTTGTTGAAAGAAATTAGTTGAACCTCCTTTAATGCCACAAGGCATATCATTTTCATGTTTATATAATCATTTTAATATAACCTTTTCCTCTTCAGCAGGCTGTATAAATGTCAAGGGTCAGTTTATAATGGGATAAATGCCCCTCTAATTTTGGCAAATCTAAAATTAAGATTTTATTATAAAAGTATATCTTGTATTTGGAAGTCTGGGCTAGCATATCTTGTGTAGGTAATCATAAATTCTGGATGCAAGTCAGTCCTGGGAAGTAACAGCAGTGTTTTTATACTTAAGTTTTAGAGAAGTAAATATAAATGTAGTAAATTAATAGTTCTGGAGCACTGTGTTTGTCTTCAAGGTATGTGAAGACTCAGAAAAATCAATTAGAACATAGAAAATAGGTATCTTTAATGACAGTTGGGCATAGTGATATTTTCTCCAATGTATGCTTTCATTTGTGGTCTAAAGTCATTCTTTCATTTGATTAAGAAAACACTATACTTTAATACTAAAATCCCTGAATAGGATAAATTAGTACAGCTATTGATAGAAGTTCGACTGAAGTGCAGATTCCATAAGGGAGGAATGCTTTTGACTTCCTTTTTTCTTTACTTTTCCAATTCCTGTAGCACTTAAACCTCTCAGTATTACTGTACAATGTCCACCTCCTTAGAGAAGTTCAAGCACTGAAATTATGCTGTATATAAAGTCCCTATTATAAAGGTGAGACAGTGATGACCTGAAGAGCAAAGTTGGAGTGGTTTGATTTGTACTGTAGCTGTGCCTTAGATTCATTTGATTCCCTACCCAAAACCCTAACATATGCTTTGAAGACATGAAGGCACTGTCCTGCGCTGAATGCCCTGGCACCTCTAGGGCTTATAATGAAAACATAAATTATTAAACAATGAAAATATGGTGCCTAGATGTGAACTCAGTAAAACAATTTTTATGTAACTACAACTGTCAGGCTGGTTTTATGTCTGTATATGCTGTTAAAGGCAGTGTGGACTCTGGTATTCTAACCTGGTTTAGATGTATGTGAGACAGTTTGGGGGTCCAAGTTGTTATTTTCTTTACCATTGCCTTGCTGCCTGATGTTGGCCACAAATATAACTTTAGCTGTGCTAGAAGATAGACAATGCTAGGATACACAAACCCACCAAATTGTCAGTAATCAGTAGTGAGAATATAACTGACATTACCTAGAAGCAACTTCTTAGTTATTTGCTGTTCTAAGAGGTATTATTACTTGGGTTGTGGGTGTACTAGTAGTAGGTAACTGATGAAATAGATATGATACAGGTCTACAGCCCAACTTTTTATCATTTACGTCCTCAAAGCACCAGACCTACACTTATCTTAGTTTGCATCTGTCTATTAATAACAGTGATTAATATTCTCACCTATGTTACTTGAGGAGGCTTCAGAGGGAGGAGGAAGATGGTGTGTAGAGTAACTGAGTTCTCAGAATTTCTCTCCATTTCTTCACTACTTATAAATGGTTTAATCTAACAAACATTTTCTGGTTTATTCACATTTGTTTGTCTTATTGAAACTCTGAGAACTGAGCTGAATCAGTGCTTTCATAGTCCTAGAAGGGGTTGATTAATTGGGATTTGTGTCCTCATGAAAATTGAAATTTTTGGAGGAAACCTACTTCTTTCACCTTCACATGTCACTTATCGCCTTATTTTGTGGGTATCTTGAAGGGGTGGAGGAGGGTTGCGAGCCAGGAGCGAAGAGGTGTTCTCAGGAGCCATAACAGCCCCTGTCCATCACAGCCCTCTTCCACAGAATGTATGAGCTACACATATGAGCTACATACCTTTCAGAACTAAATACAGGGGAAAAGAAGGGGCATTAATACATGACAATGGAGAAAAGAATGTACCCTTAGTCACATGGTCTACCAAAGCTGGGGATAATCTCCATTTAGTTTACTCCAAAAAGATATAGAGCTTGACTAGGTTGGAGAATCTTGGGCACAAGCTTATGTAGTTTTTCTTTCAGTTTTCCTTCCACTGGTATTATTTGAGAAATAATTAATATTTCATGTCCCTTCCAAAAGGCAGAACCTGAAATAGTCCCAGGTTTGTCAGTTAGTGTTTGTTCTGTTATTCTTCCTTCTGCCTGTAGAATAGCTCATTTTGCTTAGAAGGTTATAATTCCATTATTGAGGTTCATTTCCTACAAGAAACCACAAGAGCAGAACTCAGTGTATCAGAATCTTTGAATTTGCATTTTTAAATCAACTTTGGAACATCTGGCTTTGAAATGCTATCTTCAAATGCCCAGAAAGTAATGCTAAGCAGGTCATAAGACATGGAACTGTTAAACAACATAAGGAAGAGATTTGCTGTATCATTTTAATGGTATCCAAAGTAACTTTTCCCAGTATACATGCCTAGTAAGGTCAGAAAAGGGCTTACACCTTGTGTTAGAAGTGTTACTTGGGACACAGTTCAAAAAATAAGAATTCATTTTCTTTTCTTTCCCAGCCTTGGGAATAAGGATGGGGAAAATCATGTCTGTGATGAATATACTAGAAGTAGTTTTGAAGGCTGATATGAAAAGGCAAGTTGCTCAAAGAACAAGGTGGTCAGTTGTAGAAAGGTAAAAAGATAAGAAGGAAGTAAAAAATATCAGAGGTAATGAACACCTTGTGGGCTCTCAGGCTTAGGCACACAGCACATTTCCATCAGTTGTATGGTCATACTTACACTTGTTAATCATTCCTACACGTTGGAAATCTAACTTGGTGGAGTTAGCAGAACTCTTTTTGGCGAGGTACCTTATATTTGTTGGAAGTTTCTCTTCCAAATTACTAGGTAAAATCCCTTCTTGGTTGAAGCATCTTGTGGGGAACTCCTTCCTAGAATATCTAAAGCTGAAGATAATGGATTTAAATGTAGCTCTTCCTTTGTGCTTCTTAATATACAAGACACACACATGTATGTATGTACATATGTATGCATTTATCTAGATTCCCTTTTATAAAGTTGGGCTGCTAGTAACTAAAGAACATTACCTTTTCAGAAGTTCAAGTGGTTTCTTGATAGAATATGGGCTCTGAGATTAAGAAATAAAACTTAAGAAATGAGGGAGCATGAATTGTTTGCTTATTAGGGGCAGTTCACTGTACAATAGATTTGACAGGACAAAGGTATGAATTAGTTGGGTGTTTCTGAAGGACTAAACATGAGTAAATATAAATCTAACTCTGAATTCAGGTCTGTAAATGCTTGTGATGAGAGCTATGTGTAGAACTTGGGTAAGTATTTCCATTATCCATTTCAGCTGCAACTGAACATGGTTGGACTGGTTGATGATGTGAAAGAAATGTAGCAACGTTAATTTCTCCTGGAGTAAAGCTATGAATTGTTGCTGTATTCAGTCTTTCAGTTACATGCGTGCAAGGAGTCTAAGGAAGGTGCAGAGCCCGGGATTTTAGTTTTAGTTTGGACAGTGGGAATAGTGGCACTGAACAGAACTGATGCAGGACTACCCCTGAGACTGCTGACAAATAGGCTTCCACATTTTCCTGACTCATGCTTCGGTACACAAGCACCATCAGAACTTTGAATTGCAGAGAGGTCACAAATGTCAAGTGCTCTACACTTGTATAACAATAGCTGTAAAGAGAGGAACCTCCACAAGGCCAAAGGGTAACTACTTAATATAACCATGTTCATTTTGACTAGTTGATAACAGCCAGTGGATACAATAACAAATCCCAACTGACACCTTGGATGACACAGAGCTGAGTGATATATTCTAAGGCTATTTAACACCATCAGCGTATTTCTGAAAAATCCCACGATGGCATCAGACTCCATTCAGACATGAAATTTGTCCAATAAATGGATTTAACACAGAAAGGGAGAAATTCTTTGTTTCTTTTCTCCTGGATCTCCATGCATTTCACCACCCCTCTTTGCCCTATTTTGCCTCTTTAAGTAGGAAGGAAATATTCTTCTTCAGTTGGGAGCAGCTCTCATTTAAGATAATATCTTAAATCTACTATTTAAGATAATAGTAGAAGGTCTCCTGGTTTCCAGATGAGGAGCAGTAGAGTCTGAAAAAAGGTGACAAGCTAAAGCAAGGAAGCTGTTTGCTTAGCTGATGGCTAGAGGTATTGATTTAACATCTGTAAAGTTTACACAAAACTTGAATGGGAAATTGCAGAAAGGCAACATATGGTCTTGATTCCTCTTATGTTAGTGGACTGGAGAACTGGAATGAGACTTCTTCTGAACTATCAGTGGAAAAGGACACAGCTTATTTGAGAAAAGCTTGGTTTGTGATTCATAGTTATTTAAGTAGGTATAAATTAACACTGTTTGTGCGGCTGGGTCTTTGGTTCTCACCAGTTTATAGTAAGTGTCTTAACTTTAACCTGCTATAGAGAAAAAAAATCTAACGTAAAGTAGAACTCTGCACAGCACCCGTTCTCAACGGCTGCCTGTACATGTGCTCATTCACGTTCTAAATAGAATCACGTTAATCGAGTCTGTTCCACGCTCTAATTAGAATGCTCCAGTGTTGCCTCACCATCATGTGTATTAAGCCTCCATGCATTTCAAAATGGCTGCAGGGCCCTTTATCTAAACCTCATTGAATGAGCTTTAGATAAAGCATCCTGCAGTCATTTTAAAAGGTGGAGGGACTTAATACCTGTGATGGTGAGCCTTTTTAATTAGAGCTGCTGTCTGGGAACAACTCTAATTAATAAACACCCTCCCTCCACTCCTGAACATGTGTATAGGCAGCCAAAATGTTTAACTTCCACGCTATCTCTGGGTCAACTGAGTATTTAATTCTTTAGCTTGCATTATACCCAAATGAGCATGCTCATGCCAAGCATTTGAGCCAGTAGTTCTGGAAATGTCTTTATGCATTTCTGTGCTCTAGTTGAAACATACTGCTTATGGAAATGTCCCCTTTACACCAAATAGTTACTGCTGAAGTACTTGCAAGATGTGTGTGGGTCTTTTGAATGTACACATCAACCTTCCAGGTTGTAATTTGAGTCAGCGGCAGTGCTTTTCTTGAGCAGTCTTTGTATTTTTTTTCTTGGCAGAAGTGAGTCAGCCAGTAAACCAGGCTCAAAAGTGTGTGGTAACTATGGGGAAAGTTATCTGGAAGTTCTTAAAGACAGCTGTGGTCTCATAGCCTCTGATCCTCTGCATAAATGTCTATTTTCTATGAACCAGATGAGAACTAAGCTTGAAAACTGCATTGTAGATGCATTTTCATTCAAAGGCTTGAAGTCCATTGGTGGGTGAGGATTTCAACTAACATTATAACAGGAATCTCAGTTCAACTCTCTTCACAAACTTGTAGCTGCAGAAAGAAGACTTTCTTAGTTAAGGAAGGCATAGACTAGTATAGAAGATAAGTATCACTATGGAAGCTTTAAAGGGCAAAATACATTGAGCCATCACTTAGATTATTGGATAGAATTGAATGTTTTAGAGTACGGTTACTGTTTTAATTAACAACAGTAAGAAATCCACAAGTCTATATTTAGGTGCAAGTTGAATTAATCTTTCATAGTCAAAAATCTCTCAAAGGAATGCAAGGAAGCTGTGGCAAGAACCTGAGATGTCTCTAGTTTTCTCCTAGTTGCTGTTTATCTTTAGTAAAACAATGCCACAGCCTGTCCTGTCCAGATGGAAAGCTGATATTACCACTGCCTCTGTGTTCTTGGGCTTGCAGAGCTACAGAGAAGGAAGTAGCCTGAAAGACTGTTGTATTTTTATAGTCATACTACTGGGACATACTAATAAAAAAAAAATTGCAATTAGAATCCAAGCCAGAGTTTCTACTGCCAGGCCATTGAACAGAGCTAAATTCATGGCTGATGTAATTGGCAGATTAAATGGAGCTGGCCTGGGCATGACTTCAGCCCAGGGCTTCAAGATGTTATTTTTATTCTCAGTTGTACCACTGTAATATCGGTGAAAGCACAATAAAACACCCCTGTAGTGTGACTATAAATTCTTTTTTTCAGTTGTAATGGTTAGTATAAAGGATGCTGCATCTCCCAGCCTAGTAGTGGTTCTGTTTTCCCCTATGTTGAGGTACAAACAATTTAACATTAAGTTCAGACTTGTACATGGCACACCTGGAGAATTGTGCATATCCTGTCTATACATCTTATTTGATGAAGTTCAGTTTTTCTTCAGATAATTTAGAATGGATGCCCAAATGACAGCATTGTAATAGCAAAAGTAGAATTCAGGTATTCATACCTGTGTAATTACTTTAAAGTAACATTTCTGTAAAAATTTGTGCACATGCTGTGCCAAAAAGCTCTAGCCTGGTTCTTCATATATGCATCCATAATAAGGCTTCATCAACTACCTGTGTAGCAAGTCCGACATTACTGCCCAAGGACTTCTGAGGGGCTAAGGCTAATTTCTAGTTGGCAAAGACTGGAATAAAACACTTAACTCTGCTTTATTACCTTACATGTGTTAACCTGTAACTGGTTGTGAGAGGTGGGGTGGCAATAATCAAGTGCTTTGTTTATGATCAGGTGCTTGTTTTCAAGAAATTACTCATTGCTTGTAATCTCCACTGAGAATTAAACAATGAGTAGTTCTACAAAGTGACCCTATACAATAAAGCATCACAAATTTGCAATAGGTTAAGTACCTGGTTTCTGGTTTTTCAGGTATTAAAAAAAATAGTCAGGGGCCTCTGTAGTATGTTGCTTGAAATATGCCAATTTTGACGTTCCACGAAGTTCATAAAAGCCATTTGTTGGACTGGATTTTGAGGAAAAAAATGAGGGAATGTTCCTGGGAATGACTTGATGTTGAAAAGCTATGTTAGAGTTGTCTGGTTGACTTAATTTTCCTTTTGATTTATGCCTATTAGAGTTAATTTGTTGTTTGCATGAATGCTACTGAATGCAGCTAAAATAAGCCTTTAGAGTTTTTGTTCTAGTGCCAAAAGTGAAAATGTGGATAATTTTAACTAGAATTTTGGTTCCTTTCTAAAACTGATACATGCTTAGTCTTCAAGGACTATTACTGGTATGTTGAGTTTAGAAAAAGTCAAGTTCTTATTATGGGAGACCAGGTGATAAGCACACTGAACTTTTTTTGACCTGAATGAAAAGGTCAGCAAAGCCTTAGATGCAGGGGTAGCAGTGGACATAGTCTTCCTGGACTTTCAGAAGGCCTTCGACACTGTCTCTCACCCCGTTCTCATTAAAAAACTGGGGGACTGTGGCGTTGACACCCACACAGTCAAATGGGTCACTAACTGGCTGGGGGGCCGCACCTAGAAAGTGGTAGTGGATGGGTCATTTTCAACCTGGAGGGATGTGGGCAGTGGGGTTCCACAGGGCTCGGTCCTCGGGCCCGCACTGTTCAACATCTTCATCAGTGACTTGGACAAGGGGGTAAAAAGCACCCTGTTCAAATTTGCTGATGACACTAAGATGTGGGGGGATGTGGGCACGCTAGAAGGAAGCAACAGGCTACAATCGGACCTAGACAGGTTACAGGGGTGGTCGGATGAGAATAGGATGGGTTTCAACACTGACAAGTGCAAGGTGATGCACCTGGGGAGGAAGAACCATCACCATACCTACAGGCTGGGGAACTCCCTTCTCGTCAGTGCAGAGGCAGAAAAGGATTTTGGAGTCATCATTGATGCCAAGATGAACATGGGCTGGCAGTGTGGGGATGCAGTCAGGAAGGGCAACCGCACCTTGTCGTGCATCCACAGATGCATCTCAAGCAGGTCCAAGGAGGTGATACTTCCCCTCTATGCAGCACGGGTCAGGCTGCAGCTGGAGTACTGCATCCAGTTCTGGGCACCGCACTTCAAGAGGGATGTGGACAACATGGAGAGGGTCCAGAGGAGGGCCACTTGCATGATCAGGGGGCAGCAGGGCAGGCCCTACGAGGAGAGGCTACGGGACCTGAACCTGTTCAGCCTCCACAAGAGAAGGCTGAGGGGGGGTCTCGTGGCCTGTTACAAACTAGTCAGAGGGGACCAGCAGGCATTGGGGGAGTCCCTGTTTCCCCGAGCACTACCGAGAGTGACTAGAAATAATGGTCACAAGCTGGCAGAAGGTAAATTCAGATTAGACATCAGGAGGCGCTACTTCACTGTCAGGGCAGCTAGGATCCGGAACCAACTTCCAAGCAAAGCGGTGCTGGCTCCTACCCTGGGGGTCTTTAAGACAAGGCTTGACAATCACCTTGCTGGGGTTGTTTGACCCCAGTACTCTTTCCTGCCATGGCAGGGGGGCAGACTTGATGATCTGCTCAGGTCCCTTCCGACCCTAACTAATTATGAAAAGTAGAAAACTGACTCTTCACCTTTGGATAAGTCCTTGTACTTTTCTGCTCCCTTGCATGATCCTATCTCCTTCTGATTTACCATTGATAGGGATTCAATAGCTTTGGCAACTGCTAGATTTTCATATTGACCATTTTGCATGCCATTTTTTCAGGAGTGTGCGCCAGTGCCAAAGACTGAACAAGAAAGTGATCAACAGCTCACCAGTCTTTAGAAACAATTATTCAGTCATTCAATTAGATACTGCATGTATTATACCTGGTTAGAAATCAGGAGTGCCTATACATGAGCAGGGAGTCTGGTTCGATGAGCTGTAATTACAGCGCATCGGAGCAGACTTGATTAATTGAATCAGCTGGATTGTGGCAGTTACCATGCTCCAGTAGCCTCCCACGTCTTGTGCATCAGCATCCTCGTGTTTCAAAATGGTGGCTGGGCACCTTATCTAAAGCTTGTTGAATAAGCTTTAGATAAAGTGCCCCTACTACCATTTTGAAGTGTGGGGATGCTGATACATGAGACATGGGAGGCTGCTGGAGTGCAGTAATTAAAGTGGCTCTCTGACCTGCTTTAATTAAAGCACTTTCCTCCCCCTCACTCTCAGAGCATGTGTATAAATGCCCCTAGAGTTTTCCTGCCTGCCATGAAACTGTCTTTTATAACCTTATACTGAAATATTTTGGGTTTCACATTCTTTTATTGATGCTTAGTTCTTAGCACTTTATAGGATGGTGTCTACCAAGGGCCAGTGGTCTCTCTATAGATGCAAAAGATTGAAGCGTCTCTCTGGATACTTAAACTTTTCCCAAATGCAGACCCAAATGATTATCTCTTTCTTCTTAGCTCACTTGTTTTATGAAGTTATGAAATTTTTATGAAGTTACTGAAAGGAGGAAAGGAACTGGAGTTCCTATATGTATTGTCCACCTAACTTGTTGAACCCTTTCTCCCCCTTTTTCTTAGTTGTAGGTGCCAAAACTCTTGTGCTTGTGAGGGGACTGCGGAGCTGGGAGTGTACGTGCTGCCCTTTAACCTGTTGGTGAGGGGGCTGTTACAAGAGGCAGGATAAGAGTGCACCCACAGTGCTGCTAGGTAAGGCTTCAGTTGAAGGCTTGGTACTGATTATATAGAGAGTGAAGATGTGCATGTAGACCAGAGGTGGGCAATTATTTTGGGCAGAGGGCTGCTTACCCTTTTTTGGTAGGCTGTCAAGGGCTGCATGGGTTGCTCTGCCCCTTGACAGGTGCCCCGCCCCCGGTCACCAACTTGGGACCAATGTTCCAGGGCCAGCACCAGTGGGCCCAAAGCGGGGCACAGGCTGGCAGGGGTCTGTGGAGCTGGGCTGTGCTGCACCAGCAGGGAGAGGCGGGGGCTGGCCCAGCTCCCTAGAGCCCCCGCCCGCTGGGACCCTGTGCTCCTGTCACCCTGCTTTAGGCCCCACTGGCACTGGCCCCAGGACACTGGTGTGGGCCCCGTGTTCCTGCTGGCTCCTGTGCCCACTCACACCCAGTGCCCCTAGCCCTGTGGTACAGGTGGGGGGCAGCGTGCAGTACCGACCCCCTGCTCACCAGCAGGGAAGAAGCTGGTGCTGAGCATGGTAAAAAGTAGCCCTTCGTCCACCCCATGGCTGGCACTCCCTGCTGCAAGGGCTCGCAGCCCATGCGGGGCTGTCTGGAGCAGGCACAGGCAGTCCCACGTGGGCTGCAAGTGGCTACAGTGTGGGGCACTGGCTCTGGAGTGAATGAGGGCTGCTTTTCTCCATGCTCAGCACCAGCTCATAACCTGCCCCACTGCCAGCCTGGGCTCCAAGCTGGCTCTGGGCTTGCTCGTTGCGGGCAGCAGCTGTGGCCCCCCTGCTTGCCATGTCAGGCAGCGTTGGCTGCTGCTGCCCACCAGGAGCTTCCTCACATGCTGGGCAGCCCAAAGGCAACAGTGGCAATCACTGCCTGGCATGGCAAGTGTGGGGGCTGCAGCTGCTGTCACCATGCACAGCTCTGATGGGCGAGGCCAGAGCTGGCGTGGGGCCCAGGCTGGCAGCGGGACCAGGTCACAAGGTGGTGCTGAGTGCGGGGTGACGAAGCGGTCCCTCGCCCACCCCGTGCCTGTTGCCCTGCGCTGCAGCCACTTGCAGCCTGCCTGGGGCTGTCTATGCCTGCTCCAGACAGCACCGCTTGGGCTGTGAGTGGCTGCAGCAGGGAGCGCCAGCCATGGGGTGGGTGAGGGGCCGCTTTCCTCCATGCCAGGAAGGAACTGGGGGGAAAAGCTGAGCTCGGGGGTGGAAAAGCGGCCTCTCGCCCACCCTGTGGCCAGCACTCCCTGCTGCAGGTGCTCGCAGCCCATGGGGCTGTCCGAAGCAGGCACTGGCAGCCCTAGGCAGGTTGCGAGTGGCTGCAGCATGGGGTGCCAGCCACAGGGCAGGTGAGGGGCCACTGTCTCCCCGCTCATGCTCAGCTTTTCCCTAGGCTACTTTTCCCTGG